>NW_021636079.1:0-397335 GCF_004799145.2 Neltuma alba
TTTTGCTATGTATATTATGCCAGATGTGGTTTATGTGTGATGAAATGTTTAAAGTCCTTGCATTTATGCCTTGGCAATGTGTGTAGTTAAGATATTAATGAGATGATGTTATGTTCCCTTTCCATTGCATGAAAATGTGAACAAATATGTGAAAAGATTTGATTATGTACAGGATGAATAATTTGACATTTTAGTACTATAATTGTTGTTTTATGCCATTGAGATTTCTTTCAAATCTCACTTTTTTTATATACAATTGATCCTCCCAAGGATGGCTCATAAAGGGACAAAAGAAAGAGTTTGGAAGCTTGATAAGGAATCTTGCATGCAATATTATGAAGTTTTATATGTTTTGTATAATGAATTATATGGATTATGTAATGTTTGTGTATTGATCAATGCTTGTATGGATGGTTGCTCCCACTCCTTGGGAGGTATTATGATATAGTATCCATGATTGTATGAATGGATTTTAGTAAGAATGAAAGCTAGAAATCAAATTTCACATGTTAGGGAAATAAAATGAGATAAAATAGCTTGTAAAACCTAATTTTGGGACTGCAACTTTTATGAGCAAATGATAGAATCTGGATATGAAATTTGGTGGCCTTATGGATCATATTTTAAGCTTCAAATGAAGTAGTAGATTGCCAAAATTGGAGTTTTGTATGAAAGATATGAACTTTTGAAGTTAAGGTAAAATGTTGAAAAATAAAAAATAGACCAAATGAATAGTGATTTTTTGGAAGAAAATGAAGCCTCATACGATTTAGTAATTGACCGATGATTATTTTTCCTCCATAAGGAATTGAATGAGCTTCAAATAAAACTTAGAACCACCTCATTTCAATTTTTCTAGAATTAATTATGAATTTTCAAAGTTGACAATATTTTTAGAGTTATAAAATGAATAGTAACCTAAGTAATTTTTCAAAATCTGTTTTTCCTAGTTTAATGAGATGTGATTATGCGAAGTTATTCCAATTATCATGTTTTGGCCGCATGCATGGTCTAAAGTTAAGGTATTACATTTTTCGTATCACAAATTATTTTTATCAAATTTTCACCTTTTAGGCCTCAAATTCTAGTTTATACAATTTTTTTCTTATTTTCTGTTAATTTCGAGCACACCACCTTCCAAAATGCATTTTTTAGAACGAAGTTTTGTTTTCAAATTTACAATTTAGTTCCTACTAGAATTTTATCTCAAAAGATGTCTCATCTATGTCTCTATTATCCTATCTAGCCTTTAGTCAGTTTTAAATTTCTCTCTTAGTAGCCAAAAATGTGAGATGTGGTACTCCCGACTTGACAAAAATTAATTTCAAGTTAAAAGTGACTTGAGCATACTTTGAATTATACAAAAAGAAAAGTCAATTAGTGTAATTTAATTCATGTTTGGATTGACTTTTGTTAAAAAAAATCAATTTGACAAGCGAAAACTTATTTAGATTATTAATATAAAAGTAAGTTTGAATATAAATGATTTAAAAGGAAATAGTTTTATTAAATAATGTATATATAGTATATGCACATTATGTATTAATTTTAAGAGGAATATTAAATTAAAATTATAAAAATGAAGAGAAACCATTTTGCAGATGCTTTATTTTTGCTTTTTGCTCAATTTTTAATTTGGTGCCTATGTGTTTCTCTTAATTAAATACTTTAATTTTACTCTGTTACATAGTTATTATTCAAAAAAATTTAAAAATACTAAAATATTTAAATTTAGGAAAAATCGGGAAAAAATCCCCCTATTGAAAATATAATTAGTGAGAATTATCTAAATCAGAATATAAGTACTTTGTGTATAAAATTCGCACTCAATATGTGTAAAAATTTATAAGTTACTTCTCACCAATTAAATTTTAAAAAAGATTTTATTAATCTTGAAATGAACTCTAGGAGATGAGTAAAAGCAGCCTTTCACTCACCCATCTGGACCCTACTTTTTGTCTAACGTGAAATGCAAAAGACAAAAGCAACAAAAGGCATTGTTGGGAAAAAAATCACTTCAAAGCATAAGCCTTTTTTTTTTTTTACCAGAAAGCATAAGCCATTTACTGTTAGCACCCATCTAAACATGTATTTTAGGTTTGTAGCTACTTTTTACAGCTTGTTGAGGCTCATCAGCGTGATCCCGAACACAACCTTAAACTTCACCTCTAGCTTCTGATTTTTTTCGTTGTCATGGACATGTTTCTCAACTCACTCTGTGTTTACATTTAAATTGTAAAAATTTTGCATCGCTCTATTCGCCTCCTTTTTGGTGACCAGCCTTTCTAGCATAATAAACTAAATAATTCAGACACAATAAATTATAGAAGTTCAAAAGGGGAAGGATGAACAAGAAATTTTAGACGCTGAAAATTTTTTACATTAATATTCTATGAGCAGCGGTTAAAAACGATGGTTTCATAATTAAACATAGCATTGAGCTAACCAAGCCATTGGTTCAAGGTTCATCAGTTGGACTATTGAACTATGATATAATTTTAAAAATACGTATGAAAAATAAGAACATTAGATAATTTTTATCCAGATTCTTGTCATACATACTAAGTTTACAGTAGATCACATCATTATCACTCTGGTTCTTAATATAAGTTGCCCATCACATATTTTTACATACCAAGAAATATTTAAATTAATAAATTTTTAATTTTACCCTTATTAAAATTTCCTCTCTTTACATTAACAAATTGACAAGTCATTCTTATATCTCTTCCTTTTTTTTTCTCTTTCCAATGATGATTAAATAAGAGTAAAATTGGAAAACAAACATTAAGTATATTATAAGTAACTTAAATGTTGGACACCAAAATTTTTTCCTATAAATGACTTATATTTATGACCAAAGTGGTACAATAAAAATATTTATTGTTCATCATAGATCGGTTCAAGACCGGTTTTAGGCTAGTTTCCTGCCTGTTCACTTTTTTACCAGTTCTGAGGATGCTCTGGATTGGACATATGGCTAGTTCCTATTTCTAGTGCAACTATTCAAACCTGCTCATGAAATCCAATTCTGGTGTGTCAAAAAAAAAAGAGGAAAAAAAGAAAAGAAAGAGGGCTCATTTACTGATTAAATGTATATGCATCCATTGAATACCCCATTGAGGAATATGCAAGGAAACAAATGGGAATATGATTCTTTCAGATTGTTCAGTGTTTTCATATGACCGCAAAAATTTTGAAGCACTTGAAAATTCAGTTTCCTGAGATGTTACCACCCGGACAAGCGATATTTTTAATGTTATATGAAATTATAAACATATATCCTCCGGTCATTAAATAGGACCGGACAATTATTGAGTTGATTTTGGTCTTAATATAAGACCCATTCTCATATTTATCAATTTTTTCTAAATTACCCCTATGGATACTCCCTCAATTATAATTAAGTAGAAGAGGGAGATGGGGTATTAAGAAAGATGATTATGGTGTTTTAGGAAAACACATCACATTTCTCATAATTAACTAACTTACTAACTATCCTTAATTTAATCAAATTAGTTAAATAGTTTTATATTAAGGACCAGAGGAGTATAAAATTAAATGGACACTATTAAATGAGTCAATTCCGAAGGTTCAGATCAATGCTAGATTACTTCAAAGAGCTTTCCGAAAAAGGAGTTATATGACAATCAGTGACTATTGAGAAAGTAACAGACACTACATGATGATCTAAAAAAAAGAAAAAAAAAAACTCTTCTCTCCCAATTTAGCAGTGGGGATATCAGATACTATCTCCGATCCTTAATATAAGAATTACCTAACTAATTTGAGTAGATAAGAAAATCAGTAAGTTTTATTTGCCACAGATATGAGTTGCTTTTTGTAAAATGCCTTTTTGGACAGAAACCCTTGACATGATAATCAATAGGAACAGTAAATTACAAATTTGGAAAGGCAAAATAGATTGAATTTTTATATTTAAGACTAAATCAAATCCCTAACTAACTCTTATATTAAGACCGAAGACAGAAGTTGTATATTACAATTGCAATGTCATGGAAAATGTGACTCTCAGAATATTCCAATTCCAAATGCAGTATCGACCTCTTCAATAGATAAAATACAACAGAAATTTCTCAAATATTTCCTAATAATCGCAACTCTTTACCGTGAAACAGAAGAGTGCAAATATTATCTGCTTGTACTTGTCGTACAACATTTATGTCACTGGAAAAAGAAAATAATAAGAATTGAAATTACCAAGTTCACATATAAAAGTAATTAAACAGATGTTGTGTCTAAGATATATATTTCTCTCTATCTTCCTTTTTCACGGCCATACTCTGACTTACTTCGTGCCCTTCTCATGCTTTTCTTAGGATCCAAGTTCAACCTGCTACCACCTGGTATACTTTCTTCTTCACATTCCATTCCCCTCTCTGATCCCGTTTCTTCAACCTCTTTTATAACCATCTTCCTTTCTAGTTCCTCTGGCAACTTACTGCCTGATCTTTTAATTTTGGGTCGATCTTTTCTCTGGTTACAGGAAGAGATACGCTTCTTGTGTCTTCTTCTCTCTTGAGTTCTTTATCTGGGCCTATAGAATATTGCTTCCCGTTGCTGTCTCTGACTTGTGGCCTCTTTTTGGCTCCAAGAAGAAGCTCGTGAGGTTTTGGCATTTTATGGTGGCTAGTGGTAGACATGGAGGAGTCTTTTTCTTGTTCAAAGTAGAGCAGCTGCACAACCGTTCTCAAAGGAAGAAGCTCGTTTTTCACAGCATGAGCTCGGACTTCCGGGGACAGTTTCTGGCAGTCTAGAATACGACACAGGCGCTTCTTGTCGGCCTTGCTCAGGTCAGGATGCTCCTGTTAATAATGTCATTAAAATAGTGTAAGGCGATGAAACTTCTACTACAAATGTACCATATTGTCTTGCTAAACTCAATATGAAACTGATTATATACAGTTATTAAGTACAATGAAAAAGTTATATTAATGGATAAGAATTATTTTGGTGTGTGTTTGAAGGGGCTGGGGAAGAGGAAAAGATCGTTTTGAAAGAAAAGAATAGCTTCTACTCTTGACCAAAACAAATGATGGCAGGACTCTCTCTCTCTCTCTCTCTCTCTCTCTCTCTCCCTCGCTGCCTTCTGGTTTCTGGGAAGCAACAGAGAAGAAAATTTTTCAGACAGTAATAACCTCTATCAAATGACAAAAATACAAATAATATATCAAATATTTGCTAAAAGCATTGTTGAAGGATTTAACTATATGCTGCTAATCTATTCCTTTGTTATAGAAATTTTGAAAATAGTGATTTTAAAGAGAGGGATTGAAAAAATGCAAAAAGGCAGTGTTTCTTAGGTATTTTTTCTAGAAGATAAGAATTAGACGTAGAAGGTTCCAAAATTTTATGTCAATGCAGGTGTAATATAAATACTTCACCTTGAGATAGATGTTAATGGCCTTGTACAGATCATCATGTTCCGCTCGGGCAACATCGGGTACAGTTTCAGCAAGAGAAACAAATTTGACACCGTCATATTATGATCCCTTGCAATCACTTGAAGATATGAATCAATGAGCTTGCTGACACTTCTAATTGACCTTAAAAAGTTGCTGCTCTCTACTGCACCAGGAGCCATTCTTTTCCAAAGCTTCAAGTAACTTTCCAGCACTGCTAGAACTATGTCTATATCATAAAAGTGATGGTCAGAAAGTGATGTTGAAGGGTAAAGCAGATCACTCACTGTTGCCTCCTCAAATTGTAGGCTGGCTCTCTTATTAGTTCAGTCTTCGTCATTGGGGAGACCCCAAGAAAATTTGCAACTCTGAGAAGTCTTAACAAGAAGCCAACTGAAACTGACCCTCTATCTGCCGGAATCATGCCTACAATTGTTTCAAGAATCCTTCCATTTCTTTCCTTGGATTCTTCTGTCTGAGAAGCTGAACTTGTTGAACTCCTAAGCTTTGTGATCCCTGGGAGCCACCTACAGGCATAGACATGCAAGGCTTCACCTATAAGTGGTGGTGGTAGCACATATGCCGATCTGATAGCCATGATTATACATCGGAAAAGGTCTATCTCAAGATCAGAAACATCCTCCGTCCACCAATCCTTTGGGACACCGGGGTTCTGTTTTTTTTTGTACCCGGGCCTGGTGTAAGTGTAGGACCATTTGACCTGTACATGAGGATCTTCATTTATTCAGCAAATGTCCACAGGCATAACAATTAAAATTAATATCTATAAAAGTTGTAAGAAAATGCACTAATCACACGCCATGAATAATGTGATTCATCTCAAAATCCACGCATGTCCAAGGCCCCCTCTAGTATTTTGAGAAAACTTGCCCAACGTTCAATAGATCTAGTCACTCGTGAAAAGTCATACAAGTATCTTATGTGCAGCATTTAGTATGACTCACATATGACATAATTGTATATTTATGATTTGTTTGGTTTATCTATCTTTTATAGAAAGTATCTATTTAAACATATTTACGGAAATTTTAGAAATTTGACGAAGTAGAAAGGGCCAAATCCTTAGACCTGTTGTGGGGGCGTGAGAACTTTCTCAATAATTGAATCAATGCACTTTCTGACTATACCAACATTCTCAGACCAATCTTGTAACTTAGCTGTGGTCTGCAAAGTCACAATGGAGTCCTTCCAACCTTCAAGTACGCAGGAATTCAGGAAAGCCTCAAGTTTACCAACAAAGTTTCCCTTCTCAATGGAGTCAGTCATCCGGAGGAACTTGGCGGCACAGAGTGCAGGTACGATGTTGTGAGCACTTATATTTATTGAAATTCCATAGCAAAACTTAGCACAGAGTTCAAAAGCTTCTTCCCCTCCAGGAATATCGTGAAGCTCTATAGAGATAGACTCAGAATCACTAGAATCAGAGCAAAGCCTCTGCAGGAGGCCACATTTTGGAAGAAGTGGAAACTGCAGCAAACAAAAGTAGAAGTGAACATGAACAAAGACTTAATTTTGGTCTCTCTCTATCCCCCCCCCCCCCCCCAACATCATAATTATATTTTTTCTCCAATAAAAAGAGTAGTTCTGACCAATATAACCGTGACTCCCTTTCATGTGTACCTTGTGCAGTAGAAAAGTGATATTATTGACTTGAATCACAAGGTCTGAAGGTATATCTGAAACCAGAGTCCTGCATAATCAGAATTCGTGTTTATTTTTCATATCAAGGAAGAAAAAGACTGTGTGAAGCATCTTAGAAAAGGATTACTGTCAGTACCTAGTGGCTTGTTCTGAGTAGAAGGTATCGGGCCTTGTTCCAAGTTTCATAAACTTCATTGTTGATTGTTTTGGTCTATACCCAATAGTCAGTAAAAGTCCCTACTTCAAAAGCCCGATTGAAAAAGGATGGCTTGTACCTTGCAAGTGACAACATATTTCATGAAATAAGTATCTGATACCTTGATCAGTTGATTGAGTACTGCTATGGGAGAAAACTGCAATGCATCAGTATGAAATATCTAAAGTATAAAGGCGGAAAAAACTTTTGCAAGGAAATAATGAAACTTAAATGGAAAACCATTATTTTTGGGAAGAGCTTGGGAAGAGAGAGTGTGTTTACAGAACATTTCAGCAGGTGAAGTGTTATGCATAAAAGCTAACTTTTGCAACCGAGCCAATCAAAACACACTAGGGTCTAAATATAGGACCTAATCAGCTCATGCCTTGTCAGCAATGACTAACTAGTTAATACACGTAACATGAAGAAAACTGGAACAAGGATCATCTGATTAGCAGCAGAAGACAGATTAACATGTGCCAGCTGCCAATTCTACTAAAAATTTAGATAACATAAGTCTACAAAAAACAAGGAAAGGAAAAAGAAAAGAAAAGAAAACAATAACAAAGAAAGAGAATCAAAAAATAAAAAAGAGGGAGGAAAGATGAGAGAAGGATTTTGTCTTCATCATCCTAAATTGCGTATAAGGAAAGCTCACTAAATATAAAGAATAATGGTGAAAGAACAGTCTGCATGAGAGCCTTACCTCAAGTTTCATTCAATAAAGCCTTTGTCATTCTCATTTCGGTGTATAGAACTCTTGAGGGTTCTTCAGCATGTAGACGAAAGTGACCTCACCTACAGATCAATGAAAAACTATAATAAACTAAACCAGTATATTCTATCATGCACTGAGAAAGAGGATGATGAAATAGTCTATAGAATAGCAACTGCTTAACACCTTGGAAAGATGTAACGCAAATGTCTGTTGCTATGTTTTTGAAGTTACTTGAATAAAACCTGAAAGCTGAATAGTGAAGTTGACTGAGCTAAGTGGATGCAGAATGCTCTTATTGTCCTGCATCAGACTTCAGAGCATTCTGCCTCTTGCTCCAGTTCCTGGCAGTAACTGAAGAATTTCAGAATTTGATGATTTCTTAGCTAACTCAACTCAAGCTATTATTTTGTACCTATGAGATAAGCTCATTAGTCTTTAGAAATTATCAATTACTTTGATTTTTGGCAATCACTAATTAAACTTATTTGTAAGGCCCTGCATTTTCAGCTATGCGAAAAGTGCAAAATCATTTCATAATATTCCTGAAAGTTGGAAACCATAAAATGTGAGAAAAGTAAAACCAAAAGGGTGCATAAATCCAAAGCAGATATGTCAGCATACAGAATGCAATTGTTAACAAAATGCCTTGGATTCCATATTATGCACCAAGCAAAAACAATAACAAAGATGTGTTACCAAACAACTATTAGGTGAATGCGAAAATGACTCATCATTAGCAAATAAGAAAGATGTGTTACCAAACAAGTCTTGACTGAATATGAAAATGATTCATCATGAACAAATAACAAGAATGTGTTACCATAAGCTTCTTAACTGAATGCGAAAACGATTCATAATTAAGTTTGAGACCTGATTGCAAAGTCATTCTCACTGCTTTTTACTGAATGCAAATATGTAGTTCTCATGGTTCACCTTCATTTAGCATATTATAAACTAAAAATTTCAGCATTTGTGCCAGGAAATAAGGCCGCTAGGCATGGTTTTGGTGCTAATTTGACTCCTGTTTAGAAATGAGGTGATATATAATAAATGGCACGGCCCATTGCTTTCAATCAGACAGAAGAAATCCATTCATAATTATTTATCTAAATAAGTTGTATCAGAATCTAAGAAGCACCGATAATAACACTGAAGGAGACATCATATGACATAAATACAATGACACAACACAAAAGAATCTAACAGAATAAAATATCTTAGTACAAATTGAAGTGCTTTGCTTCATATAAGTGCTAAATATAACAGGACTCTTTTTTTGAAGAACTAATGCTTCTTGGAACAAAAATCCTCACAAGCATTCTATTTCTTAGAATTAGTCCCAACAGACTCCAATTCCATGAACATCATCAACTGCAGAAAATGATTATGACTACTGTCAGAGTATCTTTTCTCTACACAGTATCATTGGCATCCATCTCCTGATTACTAATTGGCATCCAGCAAGGAATTTGGCCTATGTGGCCGTGGCCATCGTCTTCTGAAACTGATAAAGTTATTCACTACAGGTCAACTTCTGCTCATCCCACAAGGAGGATTTATCATTTCCTTTTTGTCCCTATCCTTTTGGATTTTTCAAAGTAAAACCTACACTGAGTTATTTTCCACACGTTTTTTCTTGTTTTCTTTTTTTTTTTTTTGGGGGGGGGTACATCCGGTAAAAAAGCTATCTTATGCTTTTAATTGTTCAACAAGTCAATGAGAATGCTTCAATCAAATTACTCATCACAGAATCAGGCATTGCATCAGACATCTAAGAAACTAATTGAAAGCAGAAAAAAATTGTTTAAAGAATTGGAAAAACTAACAAGAGAAAACACAGATACAAGAACAGAGAACATGCCCAAGACATGAAACTCAAGATGGCTGAATTGAATCTTACTCGGATGAAACGTTCAGAGCGCAAAACGCTGCATCATTTCGCAAACTGTTCAAATTGAAGGAAGAAGATGAAGAAGGAGAAGCACCGAGCTGTGGATACGGAGGCCAAACTTCAGAACCAAGCATATAAATCTCTACGTAAAAGAAGCAGAGAAGATGAGTAAGAATGAGTGCTTTATTAGTTTCATTCATGTAATCTTGAGAAAGACGAATAATGGGTTAATTTGTTTCGTTTGGAACCAGCCAAAGAGAGACCAAGCGAGAGTGTTTGGGGAGCAGGAAAGCAAAGGTGAGAGAAAGGGAGAGAGAGTGGTTCGTTGGGATTAGTCAACATAGTAATGCATCAAAAGCAAGGCATGATGATGGATGATAATTGGTAAGCAGCTTGAAAGGGAAACGGAACAGAACAGAAGAGAAATAAAAGAAAGAATGAAGAAAAGGAAAAGGGGAAAGGTAAAGAAGAGGAAGCCATTCAAAAATTAACAAGTAAACGAAAACCTCTTTCTTCGCACCTTGATGTATTCAAATATGACAGAGAAAGAAAGGGTCACGCATTAAGAAGTTGTGTGATTAATGGATCCAAATTAGTCGTGTTCCTTCGCGGTTGGAAATTATATATTGAAATCACATTTTATTACCATTGGATTTGAATTTATCAAAAATAACTAAACAATTCATGTCAACCATCCATTTGCAATTAAGTCGGCGTTTCACCTTATAGAATCAAAACACAAAGCATGGTTTTGTTGATTTTTGTGAGCTAAAAACGAATATAGTATAACAAATTTGAAATTTGGCTTAAATATAAACCTTCAGTTTAATTGTTCCACATTTTCAATATAATTTAATAATGGATAAATTTAACAAAAGACAATCAAAACATATTCCAACTCTTCACAGTTAAATAAACATTTTATTATTAATAAATTGTTAGTTGATATGGTAAGTAGTTTCATTCTGTAAGGTAGAAAATATAAGATCATGAAAAGTGAATTTATTGAGAGGCCAATATATATTTTAATTTTAAGTTCAAAATGACTTTGAGAATACTCTGAGTTATATAAAAAAAATTTAAAAAATAGACATTTCATTTGGTACTTACATAAAAATCACCCAATTTCATTAATTTTTACAAGTTCTAAATTTACTTGTCTTGGTAAAGAAAATAGGTCATGGCAATACGAAAGGAAAATCCACGTATTATTCCTTTTCAGTTTTACTTTTCATCCTTTTCAGTTTTACTTTTCATGCCATACAATTTTAAATATGAACTACCCCCATTTAATGTTCTCCATGTACCAAAATTATTACCAGAAATAAGCAATAATTATATCTTTAAATATGGAACAAGACATGTTTAGGGAACAAAACGAAAATGGAACAGGAAAATAGGAATAGAAAAAGTATAAAATAAGGGTTTACTTGGTTTTATTATCTATTTTTATGCTCTTAAGATAGTTTTATAGAGTAATTTTTCAAAAAAAAAATTTGTAAAAAAATTAAAAATCTGCTCAAATCGTTATTTCAAAAACCTTATTTAAACTAGTGAAGTAAAAGATGAAAAAATAGCTTGTTTTACTAATATGATTATTATTAATGAAAATATTATATTTTCTCCCTCTTCTCTAATTTTTGAGGACAAAAATTATCATACCATCAAAAAAAAAAGATCCTGATTTTTTTAATTTTTCAGAATAAATTTTATTTTTGTTTTACCTTTTTCTAGAACACATTACTAAAAATACATTTGCAAATATATTTTTTTATTTTAAGAAAATAGTTTTGGAAATAGAAAACCAAACAATCACAATCCCTACCCATTGGTTTTTTTTTTTTGGAAAATAAATTATTTAATGCGATGATGGAGAATTCGGGTAACTTGAGAAATGGTAGAGAATGATTGCACGAGAAAAAGCATGCAACGCAATAGAGAGGGCGAGGGGGAGGCGAAGCTGGGGTAGGGATGACGGTGAGCCCCACGGGGAGCATAGGGGAAAGATCTGGTGTGCATCCGCCATCATGCTTCCCCCCACTAAATCTTGGGATATTCTTCTTCTATTGCCCCATTTGTGGGACCAACTCTTGTATGCATGTCGGCCACGTGTTTTGTCCTCTTTCGTCCTACTCACTTATTACGCAACAAGAAAAAACTTCGTGTCTTCTTTGTTTTTTATTGAATTTCCCACATATATTATGTATGAGAAAATATGCAAGATAAAAAAACAAGAAAAAATTAATTAAAAACTTTTGACTCACTTCATCAATTTTTTCAGAATTAAATTTATTAAAAAAATTTCTCTCTTTCTCTCCCTTTCATTACCTTTGTACTAGACAGGCTGGATTAAGTTAATTTTCATCTTAAAAATATCCACGAAGTACTTAAAACCACTTTTTGAGTTAATAGGTTAAAAAAATGAGTAATTTCACCCTTCTATTATAAACATTAATTTTTAATGAAAAAAGTAACACTGTTTTTTTAAATATTTCTAAACATTGAGTAAAATGAATAAAAATAAATCTTCTACCTGTAACTTCTTAATGAATACTTTTAGAGAAAAAACATCTTAACCAAAAAGAAATCAAGTCCATTCCAAAATTTGTGCAGTTCCATTACTCATGTTCAACACAACTATTATTTTTCTACACTTTATCTCTATTTTTCTCAATTATTTGTTTTTTAAAAAATAATTCATATATATATTCAAGCTATATCTATCTATGTGAGAAGAAATTCAATCTTAGAAGTTTTGCTGCTTTCCGGGCAGTTGGAATGAGTAAGTTTATGTGGTAAAAAAAAAAAAAAAAAGGAGGAAAGACAGAAAGTCAAATTAATTATTGTGTTATTTTTCACGAAGCCGCGGCATGGTAAAAAAGAGAAGGAAACGTGAAAGAGTGGAGCACAGTGGGGATATGGGAGTGAGATTTGTGGGTTGGTTGTTTGGGAAACGAAACACGGACAGCTATATTTGTTTGCATTGTACCGTGTGCCCACCATTTTTTTAAGGGAAAATCCCAAAACAAAAAAAACTCTTAGAATATAAAAAATTTCAGATTAGGACTTGAAATTGTGTAAATGACAAAAAAGGTCAATAACATCATTTGTAAAATTAAGAAGAATTGACAACTTTGTCCTAATTAGTATTCATTCACTACAATGATTTAAGGAATCATTATAAGGGTTTAAGCGTTACATAGATTCGTGCAGAGAATAACTAATCACTTTTTCGTACTCACTTTTTCATAGTCAGTTATCTTATTATTAACTACAATTAATCATGTAATCACTAGAATAGTGTAAGCGTTACTTAGATTTGTGTAGAGAATAACTACTTTTTTTTTGTAATCAGGTACTTTGTTATTAACCATAACTAATTATGTAATTACTAGAACAGTATAAGTGTTACCTAGATTTGTTTAGAGAACAACTACTCACTTTTGCTTAGCCAAAAGAAAGTTATCAATTCCTTCTGATTTTACGAATGACAGATTGGGTCATTGACCCTTTCTGTCATTTACACAATTCCAGAACCCAATCTGAAATTTTCTATATTTCAAGAGCTTTTCCTGAAATTTTTCCTTTTTTTAAATTTTTTTACAACTATCTAATATCTCTGTCTAATATTTCTTGCTAATATAAACTTGATTATTGTGGGACTTCATTATGAGAACTAGCGTTGCTAGATTTTTCATTTTTATTTATAATATTAATAATATTGGATACTTATACGAGCTAAGTTAATCTTAAATACTATAAAGCTCTAATTGGAATTTTTTTAATGAAGACTTTAATGTTCAACATTTTTATGGAAACTAAAATGTAGTGGGAGTTATTCCTATAGACTCAAATGAATTGAAAAAAAATAAATCCCATGACTGAAAAACTATTACAAATTATAATTAAAAAATCGGATGGGATTGGACAGTTTGGTGAATGAAATTGTTAACCAAACTAATGACTCGGTTTGGGCTAGCTAGAAAACCATTTTCTTGATTGAGCTGACTTGAAATTCGGAATTAAAGCAGAAAATGAAAAGGTTTTTAGAAAGCTGATTGAGTCTTGGGCCTAATAAAAAGATCTGAAAAAATAAAAAAATAAAAATGATCCTCTAAAAAATTTCAGTATGTTTTCAAACCATTTGTAGCCATATATGTGGTGTTATTTTTTTTTTTTTGAGCTGAGTTATTTTATTAAAAACTCCATACAGTATGATGTTATCATCTTCGAAGTTAGAATTATTATAAATTCATTGCCTTGTAAATATGTGTATACATAAATTTGGTGATGAAATCAGGGTATCCACTCCATAGACTTTCTAAATTAGCTTTATTACTAGCTACGAGGCCTTCTTATATAATATTATATATGCATATAATTATGGGAGAATTAGAAAAAAGGACTAATAGGGAGTGATATTTATGGGAGAGGATCATAAAAATTAAAATTATTTAAAAGGATCAAATATTCAAATATAAATTTAAAAAGACTATATTATTCCTATTTGAACCTCCTACATTTTCTCCTATATTTTCTATTACATTTTATTTTTAAAACCAATAAATTAATAAATTTCACTAACTTAAACACTGTTTCTCTCAAAATTTACAACCTACATAATAATCAATTAAATAAAAATACGTAAACATTATATTGTTTAGTCATGTACAAGTTAAAGTTTTATTTTCTTTATAAAAAATTAAAATTTTCTTTTAATTGAAAATAAAAGTTATATAATTTTATTAAAATTTAGATTATTATACAATTTATTATATAAACAATTTAAAAAATAAAAGAAAATGATTTATTTAAATTTCTTAGCATTACATGAAGTTTTTATTATATAATTAGGTGGCTTTTGTTAAATGATTTTGACGAGGGGTCTTATAAAATTATAATAAATTATATGAATTCTTTAAATTTCTCAACATTACATCAATTTTTTTATTTTTATATCTGATATAAATTTATTATAAAATAAAAAATAAATTACACGTATTTTCTTTCTTTTAATTTTTACAATCGTGTATATAATAATCTAAATTTTAATAAAATTATATAACTTTTATTTTCAATTAAAATCTGTGATAGTTTTAAAAAACTAATTTTTTATAAAAAAAAATAAAACTTTAATTTTTACATGAATAAACAATGTTTATGTATTTTTTAAATTAATTTCTACGCAGATTGTAAAGAAATCAAGTGTAATTTAGTAAAATTTGTTAATTCAAATTATTTTTAAAAATAAAATGGATGAGGAAATATAGGAGAAAATGTAGAAGGTTTGAACAGGAATAATATAGTATTTTTAAATTTAGATTTTAATATTTAATCCTTTTAAATAAATTTAATTTTTATGATCTTTTCCTATAAATATCACTCCCTATTGGTCCCCCTCTCAAATTCTCCCTGTAATTATTTCTTATTAAACTTTTATCTAATTACCACATAATCAATTTAACTGTCAGTCTAATCTATTAAATTATGAAAATTACGGCCCTTTAACTACCGACTAAATTTTATATCAAGTACCAAAGTATAACTACAGAACATGAAATTTTACAAGCTAAGTGAAATTTCCTTTTTTGCCCTTTTTGCCGGTTTCTTTTTTTCTGAAAAAAAAAAAGATTGAAAGATATCAAATCACTTCGAATGGGACGAAATATCACTGTTAGTGACGTGGGCACCTTATGATTCTTGTTAGTTTGATGCCTGCAGCCTTCTCCCCTCTTCTAGGCTCTTGTGTTCGTCGTCTCCCTTTGTTCCCCTCACCCGTGCGTTAATGGTTTCGGGTCCCACACGATTTTCTGTCATTCACAATTCTGATTTTTCTTTTATTCTTTTCTTTTTTTGCTCCCTCTCCTGTCTCTTCAATCTTTTCAATCTCCTCCGTGTTAAAAGACACTTGCTAACTGTTAAGCAGGACGCTCGCTTGCAAGAGAGCGCTAAGTACCATTAACAACCAACAAACTACAGCAAGAAAATTTGGCTAACCCCAGCTTTCAGTCCTCATGATAAGAAATCTCAGCTAATTATTAATCCATTGTTTCATAGATTTTATGAAACTTTTTCAATACCTTAAAGTTCCTCTAAATTAAGTTACAAATTCAAACGCAACGTAGACCTATTTTACGTTATATATAAACCTATTTTATGTTATATAAAGTAGTCTATGTAGAGGTGGCTAAAAGTATTAATTGGGCAAGTTAGTGATTAGCTCAATTCAGGGAGGCCCAAAAAAGGAGTTCATTATAGAGAAAGTGGATGGCATGAGAGTCATGCTTGATTGTGATGGAGGAGTGGAGATGAAAGGTATTTCAATGGTTCCAATTCATTCGGGAGAGAATGAGAAGACAGTAAAACTAAATAAAATATACTCCTCTTGTCCTTAATATAAGACTCATTTAACTAATTTGATTAGATTAAGGAAGTTACCTAAGTTAATTAATTATAAGAAATGTAACACGCTTTTCCTAAAACACTATAATTATCTTTCTTAATACCCACTCTCCCTCTTCTACTTGATTATGGTTGAGAGAGTATCCATAGAGGTAATTTAGAGAAATTTGATAAATATGAGAAGTGGGTCTTATATTTAGAATCAAAATCAACTCAATAATTAGGTCCTATATTAAGGATCGGAGGAGTAGCATTATTTCTCTTTCTGTGTTTTTCGTTCTTATATAAAAGAAAGAATTACTCCTCTGATCCTAAATGTTTACGCTACAAAATATGTCTTACATTTAGGATAGGAAGAGTATAATTATTGCTTTTCTAATTTTTTTAATCTCAATCTTTTACCTCCTTCATCAATGATAAGTTTCTTCAATATGATTTTTAAAAGAACACTCAATTAATTTTAACGAATTATCCTATTAAAAAAATTTAATTACATAATAAAAATAATATTGAATTTAAGATTTGTTATGAATATTAAAGAGTAAGTGGATGTCCACCACTCAAGTAACTCCCACTGCTACTCCACCACTATTCCATTAATTTTATAACACCACTGGAAAAAATACTCTTTCTAAACTACCTTACGTACCTCGTTCATTGCCAGCTAGCTAAAAAATATAAGCAATGAAATTTTTGTAAAAATTGATATAACTTTTACATTGATCCCTTACATGTTCAATATAAGGAGCATTTTGACATCGGACATCTGTACGATCGCTCCAAAATTTAATATAAGTAGTTAAAAATAAATTAAAAATAATATTTTAAGTGCTATTTACACTGGTGAAGCGAAAATAAGTTTAAGCAATAGTTGTCTGTATCGGGTCTATCAAAGGACTAGTCTAGAGTCATTTAATAAGTTTGTTGGGTAACTAAAGAGATGACCCTTTGTTGTGTCATTCCCCTAAATCGTTTTAGTTTAAGCAACGTGCTTAAAGTTCAAAAGTTATCAAGTCCTATCACCCTCTATTTAAACTCCAAGTTCAACTCCTTTTCTCCATCGTTTTCTTGGAAGTCATCCTCCTCCTCCTTTTGATCATGGTGAAGAAAGGGATAACAATGTCAGTTAACCCTCCCTTTCCTCCATCTCCTCTTCTGCAACATTCTAAAATTTTAAGCTAATGTTTAATGATATTTAAGTGTGATTCGGGGGGAAAACCCAAGTCATTAATTGATACTTGAGGTTAAGTTGAGGTTAGGGAGAGTTAGGATGGATCAGAGAAGGAAAAGAGGTGAGCAACCCCTTTCTGGGCTGTCTACCATGGCAAAACTCTCTGTGAAGGAAGTGTTGGTTTTGCGTAATCCGCCACGATAGAGTTGATAGAGGTGAGCATTGGGCCCTTTTTACATTGTTCTCTGTGGAAAACATGCAAAAACATTGATAAATGATTGTGATATCCACTTTTTATGCGAAGTTTGCCACAACGAAATGCTTAAAGCATGTCATTTCATTTAAATTTGTATATGTGTTTTCTCACTCCTTTTTTTCTTGTTCTCCTCCCTTAGCTAGGATTTTGGTATCTCTAAGACAATCTTTTAATGATTATCTAACTCGATGATATACTTTCACTCAAAGTCGAGGTAAACGTTCGTGAAGATGTCCAAGTGTGCTTTAGGTAATTTCTATAACTACATTGGAAATCTAGGTAACATAAGCTCTTACCCCTTGAGAGGGTGTTTACTTAAAGAGTCACCTCTGTGATAAATTTCAAAAAAAATTGGAATAAGAAAAATGAATAAAAAAATTGCTAGAATTGTTAATTGTGTCTAGGGTTTAATTTGGTATGACTGATTATTATGAAAACATTATGTTTCTAAGACTCTAGGACTGGATAGAAGCCTTAAAATTGGATTTTTGAAATTATCCCTTGATTTCTCTTCATGATATGTGAGTTCTGTTGTGGCAAAGAACTAGGTGACTATGACGAAGCACACATTAGTGTTGCCCCTACGAGGCAAAGCTTTTGCCATTAGCAAAGGACCCTATTCGCCATGGTAAAATGTACAAATTTGTGTTTCATAATATTTTTTATGACTACATGAGTAATATCTAGACAAGGTATGTTGTACAATTGCATGCTAATATCTTACTACTGTGTTTATGACATGAATTAAATTCAAATGCTTAGTATGTGGTAGTAGTTGAGAAGAATTGAGAATTTGTTATCATGATGAAACTATTACAAATTGAGAAATGTCATAATTGTGCATTTTGATATAAACTATAAGAATGGAAATGTGTTGTGATGAAGATATAGGGCATAAACCATGTGGTTTGCCTCTACAGAGCGCACTATGGTTGCCATTACAAAATTCAAGGAGTATCCTAAGGCAGTATACCTCGAAGGCAGCATAGCCATCCCATTGGGGCAGCATACCCCTCTCTTAGAGGAGCTAATGGCCCGTGTGTGCTCTGTCGACTCTAGACAATCCACATTACATGTAAGAGAAGTTCATAGGAGTCACTAGTCACATGGTAAGACTCTTCCCATGGATTCAAGTTAGCAAGTATAAGGAAGATATAAGGTGGGAATTAAACTTAAATTAATAACCAATGTCGATGACTATGACTTGTTTGTCTATCGGTATTTGATATTGTTATCTGCTTTTATTGTGTAAGATTACCTTGAGTAATGATTTCTTTAATTGTTAGTCCTACCTAGTGCTTTTTAGGGGTTTCAATAGGTGAGGTGGGTAGAAATTTATGTTATTAGGAATTTGTCTCACTTCCACTACTAGAAAAAAAAAGCTTTTCATGATGTCTAGTCACAATGGTTATTAGAAAAAATGCCATTAAAAAAAGATTATGGTATTCTTATAAATAAATTAAAGTTTTTAAAACTTTTTATGATGGTTTTTAAATTGAACGCTATCATATCCCTTATAATGTTTAACAATAGAGTTGAAAAAGCAACACGTGGAGACATATCATGATAGTTTGAACCTAAAACACCATGATTTTTACTTATTACTTAAATGTTGTTTAATACTTAGAAGCTTGAATAGATGATATGGGTATTGTTTTTTGACTCTGGATATGTGATTTTGTTAATGGATGTTTGTTTTAATTGTTTATCATTATCCTAGATTAGATTTGATTAAATTTGATCAATCCCTTCTCCTCCCTATATGTATTAATTCATTCATTAGAACAAAACAAGCATTTTTGTTGCAAATATTGTCATGGTATTAGAGCCTTTGTGGCTTTCAAATTGACACTAATGGGTCCTCCACAAGCCCTTACTACTGGCAATCTAGAAACTTCACTATAGGCTATGACTAGCAATGGCTTAACCAAGAAGACTAACTCTAGAGAAAATCGACCTAAGAAACAATTACCACTTATTGGTTCAGCCTTGGATTTGCTATCTTAAATCACTAACTCCCATAGAATTAATAGGAACAACTCTCTGCAATAGTCCAGGAATGTCTGCATGTTCATTGAAAGTTGACACAAGGAGAAGTACCTCACCTGGAATCCTAAACCTCCATAAGCGGATGACTCACAATTTGAAAGTGGGGTGAAGGCAACATGGTCATGATATGGTTAGTGCATCCTATGACCTTAGAAATTAGTGAGAATTACTTGCTAGCCAGCTCAGCTTGGGAAATCTAAGAATTGGTTGACGCATATATTCAGTCAAGGAGAATTCAGCCACCATAATTAAAGTCAAATGACTTCTATGTATTCTAGTTTAGTTTCTATATGGCCTAGGCTTGCTTTAACATGGGTAGAGCCAAGTTCAAAGCTATGAGGAGCTGAGAAGTTCAACTCTTGAGGAATAGATTTTGGCTTGAGTTTCAAAGTATATTTGGGGAGTTTATTTTAGTTCTAGTTTATGTATAGCTCCTTTTTTGTGATTCCTAGTTTTAGGTTTTTGTCTTTGTGCAATATGCTTTGAATTATTTTATGGTTGATTGCGTGATTTATACTATTTATATATGATTTAGATGAATTTGTTGCTTTAAATACTTGGGATATTTGTGTGTGTGTTATTATGTATGAATGTCTTTGTGTTTAAGCATGTTATTTTTTTGTTTCCTATATCTTATTGTTGGGAGACCATGATTGAAGTGAGCTTGAGTGTAATAAGTGCCTCATTGAACATTTATCTTAAAAGAATGAGCCATCAAATTAATCCTAATAGCATCATTAACTCTCATATCATTAAGTGGACTGAGAAAGCCAATGAACCTTTTCTCAAGAGAATTCACGTCATTCATGTCCGTATCATTTTTTATTAATTGTAAAAAGAAAAAAAAACAGTAGCTTAGATTTTATTTATTCTTGAATTTTAGCTTTACAAAAGAAAGCCCAAATCTTTTTCCTTGTCAGTTTTACATTTCTTGACATTTAGATTAGCTTAAGAATCAATAAAAGGACTCCTTGAGAGAGTAAACAATCCTAGGTTTGCCCTATGGCTAATTGTTGATTATAGACCACGAGGTGTACAAAAAAGGTCTCAATCAAACCCTAACCTTCTCAAGCACCTTGTTCATCCTCTTATCTAGAGGATGAATAAAGGAGGTAAATTTATTTAGGGAAGCGTTTGTGTCTACTTGCTCGTACACGAATTGATAGATGATCTCTTAGAACTCTTAGGTGGCACTCAAAAGAACTCTGATTTACAAAGTAGCAATAGATATGGAATGATCATTCTTATAAAACCCATTCATAACTAAATCAAATCATTTAATTAGAAGATTAACCATGATAGGAAAGAAAAAACTTTAAGTCATAAACTATTATCATGGTCAAAAGAATTTAACTTGTATCATGTAATACTTAATTTTAGACTGTATATGTAGCCAAAATAAGTTAATTAGAACCACATTTCATGACATTAGGCTTGGAAAACTTTACTTTGAAAAAATTCATTTTCAAGTTACTATTCATTTGGTAACCCTAAAAATTTTGTCAACTTTAAAAATTTATAACTAATTCTAGACAAATCAAAATCAAGAGATTCTAAGTTCTATTTGAAGCTCTTAGATTTTTCTACATAGAAAAAAATAGTCACTGGTTCATTACTTATTCCATTCAAGCTCTATTTTGCTTAAAAGTCACTATTTGTTTGGTTGATTTTAATTTTCTAGTTTTTTATCATAACTTCAAAAATTCATAACATTTTTTGCATACAATTCCAAATTAAGTGATCTACCACTCTATTTAAAGCTTAGGATATGAGCTTTAAGCTCACCAATTTCCACCATCAGATTCTAACATTTTCCTAGAAAAGTTGTAGGCTAAAAGGTAGGGTTTTTAAGGCATATAAACCCTTTTTAATTGCCATATCTTATGAAATTAAACCTTTAACTTCCATATTCACTCATAACCGTTCAAACCAGTAAGCATTAGATACTATATCACCTCCCAAGAGTTGGAAGCACCATCCATACAAGAATTCATCACAATATTTATATAAATTTGTAACTCTTATAATTACATAACATGTGAAGTGTATAATATTTAATAACAAATCTCACGAAGCCTCCATATTCTTTCTCTTATTCCTTGATAAGCCAACCCTTATTAGTCAATTTCATATAGAAAGGGGTGAGATTTCAAAAACAAAAATCCCAATATCAAATAACAACAATCATAGTATTAAAAATACAAGGTTAGTTTATGTTATATGCAAGTATTAATCTCATGCAATTACATATATTATCATACCGTTATTATGTTATGGAAAAAGAGCGCATAACATACCATTCAACAACTCAACTACATATATTTTCTAAGGTATCAATGCAAGAAATTAAACACAGGTCATTATCCATAACTTAACCGCATCATGGCATAACACACATACCAAAAACAACCAATGTAATTCAATATTAAAATTGCCAATTCCTACTACCTCTTAACAAACTTGATTCCTTGATTCCTTATCTTTGTTCTTGAGCCTTCTCTTCCTCAATGCCACTTCCTTTCAAACAAACAACAATGGCAACAAATCCATTAAACACTTAATTTGAAACCCTAACCCTTTTAACATTTATTTTAGTTTTTTAGTATTATCTTCTTTAACTTAACTCCCATATACTTTTTCTACGTGATTTTTCATGTAGAATCTTTATATGAACTTAAGTTTATCAAAATCCAACTCCTTCCCCCTATTTTCGGCTTTGCTCAAGAGGTATGCATTATGGTTCAAAAAATTTATTTTCAATTTTAATACTTTCAAACACATGTTCTTTACATATCCCTACACAGTTTTACCTGATAAACTCATTGAAAGCATCAAATTAACAAAAATGAAACCCTAGCTCAAAGAATCAGCTTTGGCAGAATAGGGTGCACAATTTTCACCCATTAAAATTCTTCCAAAAACAAGGTTTAAACACTACTTTCTAACCATTTTCTATCCTCTAATCGATATACAGGGTTTAAATCATTCATATCTCATCTTGTGTCAAATTAGACAGCATCTATACTTGGCGTTTCAAGCTTTTAACTTCCGTCAAAATGATATTTAAAGCCATCAATTCATACAGTATCACAAACTAGAAGGTAATCCATGCTCTTACCTTGATTTAGGACTTAATTTCACCTAGGTTTGGCTTGATCTTCTCTTCCTCCTCCTTCTTCCTCACTTGGCTGAGTTTTTCTCCCTCTCTTGCTCTTAAGATTGACTAAAAATTTTTGTCATGTGGGAGGAAGTAGGGTATTTATAGAGTAGCTCAAATTTACTTTATGGTAATTTCTTAAGTTACCATTTACTTATTGTCATGCATACTTGTCTTCATCTTAACTTAATACCTTCATGATCTTGCCACATAAACCCATTAGGTATCCTCTTCATTCGATGCCAATGCCACCTCAAGGGACATATAACATGTCACCTATTCCATATGTGTGTAAATAGTAATTTTTTATTAATTTACTCATTTTCTACTAATTTTGCCCTTGACAAATTGTATAATTTCATCCATGTCATCCCCTCTATTTTTGGGGCCATTTTATGAAGAAACATGGGGAGAAATTTTATCCTGGCAAACTTTTGGTTATTTCATTGCATAATCTCACAATATCGGTCGAATTTTTCTTGGATCCTGTTAGATCTAATACTTCCAAAAATTTATTTCTCTATGCCAAGAATTTCCTTTTATTAAGGAGAGGTTCTCATATTTTCTCAGGACAAAAGTCGACCTATAACTCATTCTCTTCAATTTTTCTTGAAATTGGCTTTTTACTAACAAAATTTGTTTTTAAATATTTTTAAAGCTAACCTCTGCGTCTTCAAAGGCTGGGAACAATTTTATAATATGTAATAACCTCTCATCTAATATTTTTCATTTTTCATGAATTATTGAGGCCTTTAGATATTTTAAATAATTTATTTGGCCAACTTTTTTCTAATTAGCCCAAATTCCTTAAAATTACAAAAAATTCTAAAATAAATTAGTTTCATGTTTTTTTTTCATCTTTTAGGCCCCAAATATTGTTCTAGACCCTTTATTCTATTTTTCATAAGTTTTTGAGGATCTTTAGAAATTTCGGACATAATTTCCACTTTTGCCTTTTCTAGACTGAAACTTTTCAAAATGACAGTCCAGTCTCTGTCCGGGTTTCACCTCAAAAGTTGTTCTGTTTATATTCTACTCTACTGCTTGGCCCTCAATCAATCCTAAATTTCTCATTTTCATCTTATAATTGAGAAGATAGAACATATCACGAGCAACCAATGCTAGAAAAGGCTTGACCCCGCTAACACTGTTTTAAAAATAAAACACACCCTCTGATTGAATAGTTATAACAAAACAATAAAATTCATAATTTAGGTCTTGGACTGATGAAGTCTAAAAGTAGTCTTCAACCATTACCCAAATCTCAAAACAACACTTTCAAACATACAACTTTATAATCTTTCCAAATTAGACTATGAAGCTCCATAAATCATAAAATGATAGTTCACATATAAGGGAGCCATATGTAAACATTTTAAAGGTGTCCAGCCTTCTGACAACACTTCTAATCAGATAAAAATCATTAATCAAGACTAATAGTTTGCAAAATCAATGTAAATGAGCCATAAGTAGCAATATATAACTATTTAGTACATAAAAAGTAGGGAGGCTATACAAGCTATAAAATCACTCTAAGCTATAAATGTCACCTAAAAATAATAGAAACGAGGTGGTAAGACAAATGTTGTAATAACCAATTTTCCAACTCATTATCATGATAACATGTGCTCATAAGGTGTAAAATGGCATAGATGATAAAATAATCACAATTTATTACTCAAATATATCAATGCAAAGAATGTATGCAATTCCATACCTGGCCTATCCCTTACTAGAGGAACGAAAGAAACAAGAGAAACCACAATAACCTATCCTGCACTATAAAAGATGGAGAGAAGTCACATGGGCCTCTCTATTGCTCGAGGGACAAAAAGAGATGGGAAAAAAAATCATTATGCATTAATAGAAGCCTTATTACATGATAGAAACATACTCAACACACTCACCAATACATGATTATGTGTGCCATGCTCAAAAGTTCAAAAGAGTATTCACATTTCAATTTCAAATCCAAATCCATTAAAATCGCATGAATAATATTCATGTTCTCATACCTTCCAAAGATTGCATTTTCAGTTCACAAGTCCTATAAGAATGTTTTTCTAAATAGGATAATCAACATAAGTCCCAAATATATCATGACGTGTATCATAAGTTCAATAAACCAAAACTACTCACAAACAATACATTAGCATATATAATAAGTCAAAAATGATTATTTCTTGCCAAAGTAAGGATAAAAGTACCACAAGGAACCCTATGGTCGAGCACAACAATCATAAATAGTCCATACAAATAATTAATCACAATTAGCACTTTACTAACTAAGTGGTTAATTAAAGCAAAGCAGGGACTTCAAGTCTCTATTGACTGAAAACTCACTAAGGGTTAAACTGTAACATCCCAAATTCTGGCTCATAGATACAAGTAATAGCACAAGGAAAGGATGATTACTAAGTCCAATGCAATGAAAGTCCCGGAGATCCCTCGGAAGGAAAAAGAGATTTTCTAAGGGCAAATGTGTAAAACAATAGTGTTCAGGGACTAAAGAATGACAAACTAGAAACAACTAAGGGCCAGAGGTTATGCCAGAAACTTGTAAGAGATGGCTCCGAAGGTTAGGCCTAAGGAGGGACTAAATTGCAAAGAAAAAACTTCCTAGGCCAAGTAGGGACCTAATTGTAAATAATAAAAGTTCTAGTCAGCCAATGCTCACAGTTAGCAAAAAGAGCCCAAATGATTGAGAAAAATTCAAAAAATAGGAATAGGATCCAAGACCCGATATAAGGCTAGAAATGACGAAAATGCCCTGAAGTCATTTAGGGTTTTGGACAATTTGAGATAGTAACTTAAATTGAATTATTTAAGCTATGAGACGGCCTCAAATAATCAGGAAAAACTGGGGAACAGTAGTTGAGGAATTTACATAGATTGTAAAATTAATTCCGTCCCTAGAAACTGACAAAGTTAGCTTTAATTAAATTTAAAGCCTATGTATACCCTACCCGGGGAAAGTCAAAATAGCTGTCTAGAGTTTGACTTTTGACCCGAGAAAAATTAGAGGAATTTCCTGTGATAAAAGGGAAAGAATGAAACCCAGAAACAGATCAATAGAGTTACGAGCCGATAGAAAGAATTTAGAGAAGGTAACCCTGATTAAGTATTATTTAATAATATTTCTGGGAAAAGAGAAAGAAAATATCTAAAGACAATCATGACGGCGCTGAGTCACCAAATGCAATCATGACACCTACGAGTCATCATGCTGAGTCAGCAGAAGATATTTATGGACATCATAAAAATCAGAACACAGTACAAGTATATTTTAGACAGTTCTTTGTCTACTCGTTATAGTGAAATCTCTACTGCGTGACTCAGTAAGGTTAAATAGCCTATCAGTAGGGCTAATTATTTTTATCTATACTCCTCTAAGATGGCGCCATATATGTACTTAATTAAGATGAGAAAATGGTACCAGAACATGTCTCAGTGGTACCAGGTAAGTCAGGACTAAAAAAAAAGTACCTTATATGGTGCAGAATGACAAAATAGGTAGAGGAATGCCTAAGGGATATATTTTGCACGAATTTTATATTAATTTCTTCCCTATTTTGATGCCAAAATGCTGAAGGAATATGGAAGATATATTGGCAATGCTCAGAAACCTAGAAGGGAGCCGGACTGACGGGTCCCTTAAGGGTCAAAATGGTAAATTTATGAAAAATTCTCAAAAATTCCCTAAAAATGGAAAAAGGGTAAATTAGGGGTTTTTGAGTCATATATGATGTTTTGGGAGTGAAAATAACCCAAAATAAATTATTGCGACATTTCTAAAATTGTTTCCAAGCATTAGAAATGAAGGAAATAATTTATGGGGAATTTACTTTCGAAATTTTATCGGTAAAAGCCCGATTTTGGAGAAAAATATAAAATAAATAGTTAGAGGTTATGAAAAATCCCCAAACTTTCCAAATCATACTTTTATATTAAATGTGGATTTTTCATGGAAAGAAATAAATTTTTGGAGGCTCCGAGCTATTTTCCTCATAAAGGCCCAAAAGGAGAAAATCGGGTAAAGGATTACAGTTGGGATTGAACTAGATTAATCCCATTGCTTCCAAACCAGATTTGGGGCACTTAGTTAGCCCAAAGAATCAGAGGATTTCGTGTTCCCTAAGCCCATGCACATGGTCTAGTTGGTTGGATAAGGTTTAATCATGACTTTGCAAAATATCTCAAGCAAGCTTGTGAAATAAGCTTGCATATGTGGCTGATTATTTCCCTTCCACTTGGTTCGAAATTTTGAAGATATTTTGGGCAGGAAAATGCTGATTAATAGGAGAGAGATAAGGCAGCACATGTGGCAAATTTCTTGGAGAAGAAACAAAGATCAATGGCTAGGATTAAATCAGAGTTGACGACCAGGATTTGTTCTAGCTTTCTATAAATACCCCTCCCCACCCCTCCATTTCATCCAAGCACCTTGAACCCATGGGGAAGCTCTTGCAAAATGGTGTCTAAAGAGAGAAAGAAGAGGGAGAAAGAAAGGCAAAGTGATCCCAAGCCAGATCAAGCTCTAAAACAAGGTACGAGTACTGTTTTTGATGTAGTTTCTACCTCCCTTGTTATTTTTGAGCTGGTGGTTGGTTTGATTGGATTTTTGATGATTGAAATCCTATGGGGAGGTGCTGCACGAAATTTATCAGAATAGGAGAAGATGATATGGATGTTAGAAGCATGTTTAATGGCTTGGAAACAACAAGAATCAAGTGGTTCTGTGTTGATTTTGCAAAAAGTCTAACTTTCCCTTAGTTTGTGATTCTGTTCCGCCTTGACTATTCTGAGTAGTCAGGATTGGATTTTGATTTTTTTGAGTTTGGAAATGGATTCTACATACAAAATTATGTGGGGATAGTATGTGGAAATAATTTTAGGGAAGGTTGGAATTGAAACTCAAAAGTTAGAGTTCAAGTATGTTCAAGAAAGAATCAAGTAGAGATAAGTTGATAACTTGATTCTAATAATCATTTTTCATCATGTATTGATGTGTTTAGGATCTTGGAATATCCAAGAGGATGTTTAATAGTGTTGACTGAAAATTCATAGGGTTGGAAAGACAAGGGAATCAAAGAAAAAGCAAGAGGAAAGCTATGTTACAAGGTAGTGAACTTACCTATATTGTGTGCTTGATATGTATGCTTCCATGATGTGATTATGTTGCCATGATGTGACTAAGCTATGATGAAATGTTTGCAAAGTTATGTTTGTAAGTTTATGTTATGCTTTGCCTTGGCAATATGTATGAAAGTATGAAATGCTTTAGTTTACTTTCCATGGCATTCATGTGTTAATGTTATAACATGTCATGCATGTGCATTATGTCTTGCATGCTTATGGGTAGTGTTTGCTACTGAGATTCTCTTGAATCTCACCCCTCCCTAACCAACTATTTAGGTCAATCAATGGTGGGCAATAATGGCACGAGGGACAAGGAGAAGAAAGTAGAGAATTATTGACATTAATGAATGATGTTATTATTCAATGTGTAATTCTCCTATTATGTAAATTATGTTATGGATGCCAATAATGTCATGTATTTAATTACAATGTTTATGAGATGAATATAAATATATGAGTATGATTGGGAAAGTGTAAACCCAATTTATATATGCAAAAGAAATAGAAAGAATTAAAGTAAAAAGAGGTTAAGGGATAAAACGTAGGTCATGGAGCAGTGAGTTTATAGCTCCAATTTGATGTATCAAATGAATGAGTTAAGCCATAAAATTTGGTAGATTCATAGTACACATCCCAAGTTTTAAAAGGAGAGGTAGATTGCCTCAATCGGATATGTATACAAAGAGACACGATTTTTACAGAATTAGTTATGATTTTTCAAAATTGGACCTAAAATCTGAATTTAAATAGTGAACAGTAATCCGAGTAGTTATGTTGAAATTTTAAATCCACGGGCTTGTATCATGACTTGCTTGAACTATAACGCTTACAAATGTGTACTCTGAGAGGTTAAAGGTAGGATATTTCATAAACCAACTAACCCAATACTAAACCTAACTTTTAGTTACTTTAATTAACTCATCCAAATCTGTTATCAACTTCAAATTCTACTAGTCAATCACAAACCCCAAATCCCATACATAGTATCCAACCTCAAAATACCTATTTGAGAAAATCAAGCTCTAGCAATAATTTAAACCGATTAAGCATCAATTCTAACTTATACTAGCATAACTTAATCATCAAAACCCATTTCTAAACTCCACATTATCATATAGTATCACAAACCCTCAATAATCACAAACCCTAGCTCTAAAATCCCAAAAAACTCAAGAAAACTAAACCAATTAAACACTGAACCTACTCTATATAAGTCATGTAAACTCAAATTAATCAATTAAAATCTTAGCCTATTCAAAATCATCAAAGAGCCCTAGGTTTCAAGCATCCCAATCTTGAAAAATCCAAGAGAAAAGAGGAGAAATGAGGTTAAAACTGTTTACCTGAAGGTTTATAAGCTCAAAAATGTTCCTAGAAGTCAAAAATTGCGAGCCCTAGCAAAGAAAAATAACCCCTTTTGAAAATCCTTCTGTTTTTGACATTTTGACACCATCATTGATCAATATTTTTGGTCATTGAGCATAATGAACATCACGAAGAAAATATTCAAATTCTGTATGTTTGCCATAATGAACTGGTCCATCACTTATTGCATTGATTTAATTATAGTTTAAAATGATTTCCAAAATCAAACCCCCATTTTATTTCATTCTTAGGACATTTAGTTAACTTAGGTGGTCAATAATAAAGCATCTCAGGAGAATGACTCGAGATTGCACTATATTGCAATTCTTGATTTATAGATTTTTGCATTTGACCTCAATGTGTAGGGACATGGTTGAATAAGCAGGTTTCATTGTTCATGAACGTACAATACTTAGAAAAACATACAAAAAATAGTAGGGTACAAACAATTAGTGGATCATATATGCACAATGTACATAATTATGAGAAATCATCACTAGCTAGAAACTATCAAGATATCACACACACGTGCATGGACATATAAACACACATAAAATACATAGCATGAAATCAAATCGGCACACACAATTGATCGTACATACAAAGAAATAAAATAAGCACATGTTCAATAGTAGTGTATAGTGTGAGGAGATCAAAAAGTTACTTAGTGAAGATCGAATTAAAGAATCTATCCAATATGAGAACAACAATGGCACCTATACATATTGATACACAAATCTATTAAAAAAAAATAAAACAAGATCCAAGGATAATGGTGAATGACGGAGACATAGAAAATCAATGGCACTAAAGATACACTTATACACCTACTCACACGAAAGCACCAGTACTATGTATTAGCAAGGTCCAAGCACTATGGATTTAATTTAGTAGTTAGAGTCTGCTAAGAAATTGATGCTGTTATTAATGCTAAGCTATTGTTCCTGTGGGTTTTTGGATTGGAAGTTGCTTGCTGGAGTCCTATTTGGTTGCCATGCGCTTATTTCATTGTGATTTTGAAATTTGGGAACTTCATTACTGTTATAGAACACTTTTTGAAGTTGCATTGAATTTGCTATTGTTTTAATTCAATCCTTTTGAGGTGCAAACTGAATTGTTAGTACGTTGTTTAGTTTTGTTGCAACTAATAATTATGTCATAGCTGCCTATCATAAATTGAAAACTATTAAAGATTACTTCAACCTAAAAAATCAAGCCAATGAATGAATGACCATAAACAATTTCATAATATCTAATAATGGAGAGCCATTTGTGCTAAAATTTTATTCAAGTTGGAGAAAGATACTTTGTGAATGACTACTTTAACTCAAAGTCTGAATTGCTTGGTGAAAGTTCACTAATATGAAAGTTACTAGTTATAATGCATTCCAAAGCTTCTTATTGTGGTTTAAAGATTTGTGGATAATGTTGTTCAAATTCTGATGTGACAACTGAATATTTTTTTAATATTCAATTAGATTATTTCTCTCTCTTTTTTAAGGTATAAAAGATTAGTCTTATGCTAATATTTGTCCTATAGCTTGTGAAACTTCCTCGTTCACCAACTGTTGATGAAATTTTGACAAAGTATCTTGAATACAAGTCAAACATTTTCTTGTATATTATTGATAAATCTAAACCTCCCTTTCTCTTCTTGTGTGTCTATTTATTCTATTATTTTATTCTCTCTTGCAATTGGTTTCAAGTATGAGGTGTTAGTTCTGAACACCTCAATCACACTATTGATGAAGGATGCTCAAGTTACCTCTTTGATGTAGGGTGGCTGATTCAATTGGGGAAATTCTAAAAGGAATTAGTTGTTATTTGATAAAGTGTTTTTTTATGCTCTTATACAAGAAAGAACAGAAGCAGGATAATGAAGCAGCTGTTGATAATGTTTCACCATCACCCATATATAGAGCTGAACATTTATTGCGTCTCTTTGTTCCATTCATAACTTTGTGCTGCTTTGAAATTTGTGGAGGACAGTGGAGTACTCTCTGTTAAATATTGGTAGAAGTGTCCAATTTTGGTACTTGTAAACATTGCATCTTTGTTGGTTGGTTGCAAGAATATATATTTGAAGTTCCAACCCCATAAATCTTATACTTATATTCTAGTCCATAAAGCTTTTATGTTTTAGCTTAGGAATTTTAGATTATAAGGTTTCTTGTATTATTCTGATGATTAGCTTTAGAAGCTTCTTTAGAAATTCTAGTTTTTGGAATTGTGGTCTAGAGTAGTTGTGGACTTGACTATTTGTTTATGAAGTGACGATCTTCAATGTGAATTTTGTTATTGATTATTTGATGGCTTTTTTTGAAATACTATTATTATCTTGTATAATAAATTGTAACATCCCAAAATTTGAAACCCTAAAAATGAGATATGATTGATAAGCATAAGGTATGAGTAAAGTATGGAAACTTAAAATGGGACGAAATTGACTTTATCGGATCCCTAGGGGCAAAACGGTAATTTTGAGAAAAGTTTTCAAAAATTCCCTAAAAATAGAAAAAGGTGGAATTAGGGGTTTTTGAGTCACCTGTGATGTTTTGGGAGTGAGAATGGCCCAAAATAAATTTTGATAAAAATTCCCAGAAAAATAATTATTTTTGGGAAAATAGGAAAAAATAAAGGGGAATTAAAGTGATATAATTATTTTAATTACCTAAGGACTCCAAAAATTCAAGGAGAAATATGGATACACTCCTTAGGAATATTTATAAATTTATAAAATTGTTTCCAAGCATTGGAAATGCAGGAAATAATTTATGGGGAATTTACTTCCGAATTCCTATTGGTAAAGACCCGATTTCAGAGAAAATGTGAAAAAAAATACCTAGAGGTCTTGAAAAATTCCCAAAACTTCCAGATCACACTTTTGGAATAAATATGGATTTATCATGGAAAGAAATGGAATTTTGGAAGCCCTTAGCTGTTTTTCTCTAATAGGGGGCAAGAAATCGGGTATTATGTGATCAAATAATTTTTAAAATTACCCTAACCAATTCCATTGCTTCCTAATCAGTTTTTACCATTTAGTTAGTATCCAACAAGGCCCAAATTCGTGCTCATCATGATCAGAACAACTGGCTTGTGTGCTGGGAAAATTTTTAACCATTGGATCAACTCTCTTGAAACTTGAGTCAAAGGATGTGTGGCTGAGATTACTCTCTCATTTTGGCCGACTTACACACTTAATTTTGGGGCAGAAATAGCTGCCCAAGGGCAGGTTTTGGGGCAGCAAATGAGGTCTATAAATACCCCCAAAATTCAGCCAAAATTCATGCAAAAATCTGGAAATATAGGGGAGGTTCTGCACAAATTTTTCTTGAATTCCAAACACCCTTCAAACCACTTCCAATCCAAGGTTAATCATCAAGCTTTAATCCAAGACTCCTTAAGGCATGTTTAGGCTTTAATTTGATGATTTTTCCATGGCCAAATCGTGGCTTAAATTGAGGGGGAAGTGCTGTTTCATTTCTGTTATGCTGGAAGTGCTAGGAAAGGATAGCAAATTGAGTATGAGTTTGTGTTGTTGATGTTTGGTGCAGTTTTGAATGGGTTATGGAAGAAATTACCCCAGGAACTATGACTTTTCAGTTTAGCCAACTCAAGAACTCAAGGGTAGGAATTGTTTCAATAAGTTTCAATGGTTCCAATGGATTTAAAATGTGATTTTGTGTAGGACTATGCTATGGAAGTATGTTTAAATTCATTAGAATCAAATGTGGAAATTTATGAACCTAAGGGGAGGTGTTTGGCCATCTGGAATTCATGGACTTATGAATGGATTTTGATGGATATAATGCTTCCATTGAACTCCTTGGGCATTTTTGTGTAGGGTTATATGGAGGAATTGAATTTGGAAGCATTAAAAATCAAGTTGGAAATTTTGACATCTTTCCTTGTAAAAAAATTTGTTTATGTTTTGATCAGAATTTAAGGAAGGGATTTGATTTTATAAAATTTGATTTGATATTTGAATTCTACATGAAAAACCATGTAGGAATGACCAAGGAGGTTTCTTGAACCAAAAGGAAAACAATTAGGCCAAAAATCCCAAGAAAAAGGGTTTAATGTTTAAGTAATAGGGAATGTGTTTGAATAATTGTTGAATGATTGGCATTGGTGTTGGTTTGTTAGGTACCTTGCCAAATCCTCAAGAAAACATATTGAACTTAAAGGAAATCAAGTACCAAGAGGTAGCATTGAATTACATTTGATTGCTTTCTTGCTTACATTGATGTGTTAATGTGTATGTGTGCAATGTGTGCCATGATGTGACTAAGCTTTATTGCAAATGTTGATTGCAATGTTTGAATTATGTTGCCTTGGCATTATGTCCACCGAATATGTGTATGATAGCTTACTTTCCATGGCATAAAAGCATGAACACATGAATAAGATAAATGCACAAAGGCAATGCACGTAGTGTTGCAGGAATGCATGATAAGTGTGATTCTGTGCTACTGGGATTTCTTTAAAATCTCACTCTTATGTTTAATACCATCTAGGAGGAAGTGCAAGCAAGGGCAAAGGCAAAGAAATTGTCCCGGAGGCCTAATGAATAATTAATGTACCATAGTGTAAATTTTGGAACTTGTTATGTAATAGTATGACTTTAGAAATGTTTGTTGGATAATAGCTCCTAAGGGGAGCCAAGCATGTATGTCTATGTTTAAACATGTAGAGCATTTCATAAGCTTTACGTGAGACTTGGAACCACTCTGTTTTTATTTTTCTACATTTAGTTATGATTTTTCAAAGTTGACCCGCTTTTTAGGGGTTATATGAATAGTAACCAAAATCAAAACTTTAAATCTTTGTCCTTACCTACTTTGAGCATTGTGTAATGATTTCAGAATAGTCCCAAATGACGTATAATGGGGTTTAAAACAAAGGTGTGACATAAATTGTAGGTTAGCTTTTAGCAAGGAAAAAATTTAATAATTTTTTTGTTTAAAAAAACAATTATTACTTCTATTTTAAGAAAACAAAAGTTAAAAGTAGCACTTTTCTCTTCTGTTTTTATAAAAGCAGAAGTGAAAAGCACCCTATTTACTTTAGTTTTGGGAGAAATAGACCAGAAAAGGGGCCATATTCTCGTCTGTTTTACAAAACAAAAGTAAATAGGGGGACTTTTTACTATTGTCTATAATAGACAAGAAAAGGGGACTATTCTCTACTATTCAAAATAGAAGTAAAAAAGTGGGTACTTAATATGTCCCTTTTTTTTATGTCCCTTCCAAAACAGAAGTAACATGTCCCTTATAGTAGTGTCGAATCAAAGAATATATCCAATATAAGAACATCAATGGCACCTATACATATTGTATGCACAAATCTAAAAAAAAAAAGCAAATAAAACAAGATCTAAGCACAATGGTGAATGATGGAGACATAGAAAATTAATGGCACTAAAGATATACTTACACACATACACAAAAACAGCAACACTATGTATGTATTAGCAAGGTCCAAGCATTGTGGTAAACAATTAAGATGAAAAAAAACATTATCCGAGAGAGAGAATGAGAAACCATGTGCCCTTGAATGGTTCTAATAAACATGGAGAGTTAAGGTTTCAATGACTTGGTAGAATGAAGATGCACACTGACAAAGGTGATCAACATGGAGGGTTAAGATTTTCGTGTAGGGTTTGGCCGGAAATGAATGTTTGGTGGCAAAGTAGAGAAAAACCACTTATGAAAACTAAACATGTTTGGTAAAAACTAGATAGTTATTTAAAACCAACTAACAAGTATGACTTAATTTGATAATTTGTTACAAATACCCATCAAATATGAGCTTCAAATGTTTGACGGTTGTTTTAGGAAGCTCGTCAAAAAGATATTAATTTTAGAAGTTTAAAAAAATACAACTGTTTGACTGTTCATTTGTAACATTCCAAATTTTTATTCTTAGAATTAAATAATTAGGTAGAATGGATGTATTTGATGGTTAAAATCCTACAATAATTTGAAAGAAAGAAAATACACCTAAGGTGTGTTAAATTATTGAGCATATGATTATAAACGTCAAGAAAGCAAAAAAAAAATCCTAAACCTCAATTTTTAGAAAAACGGGGGTGACAATAAACATGGTTAGGTGGGATTAAATAAAAGAATCCAAGGTATTTTTTGAGAGAAAAAGAAAATAAATGAATAAATGAGTAAAAGATAAAAAATAAGCTTTTGAGCCAAATGCTATAAATAGTAAATTTACTACACTATGGAACTATTATTATGGGGATGCTAATATGTAAAATCATTCTTGACAAATGTGATTTTAAATATACATGCAAATTGTTCTATGTAAGAACAGCTTCTATATCATTACTTTTATTAAATAATTTTTTTAATTAAAAAAGGTGGCAAGTTAATTCACTCTCCTCAAATATTTTCCTTCCCTGCTCATTACTTTTCCCCCTCATCCTCCTGGGTACACCCACATCACAAAATATCAATATCTTAAATACTTATATATAATATAATATATCTAAAAACTAAAATTAAATAAATTAATAGGTTAAAGAATAAATTTACCTATAGTAATATTCAAAAAGAGTACCAAGCGTCGTGACAAAATATTGGGTGTGAAAAGATTCATGATGATTCAAAAAAGATCCTAAAATACCATTATTGTTAAATTGAGTAATGTTGGTAGTTTAGAAAGAACATTTCGACAAATAATGCTAACATAGAGGCAGATGTGGTAGAATGATATTTGAGTTAGACAAAAGTTATAACAAGAATCCTATTCAACATCATTCTATCTACAAGCTTCCAAAAATTCAACATATCCATATGTACATCTAATCTACCTATCCAGTTCTTTTTTCCCTCAAATTTACTCACAGAAAATAAGAACAATCATCTATAGGAGACGATAACCCCGAATCCCTTAGTTATGATCGAATTGCCATAAAGCCAAATCTAATAGACTCTAAACTCACTAACAGGTCTTGCAATGAGCTTGTTGATGGATCATGGTGGACGAGATCATGTTTTTGAGTGAGGTAGAGCTTGAAGTAATATGGACTGGGTAAAGGAAATGTTCTGTTACCTATTTTGCTCTCACACTCATGCCGTTGCTTACATCCTGTCTTCTTTTTCTTTTGATTTTGTCATGACCCTCACCGATTTAGAGCGTCCTACCCTCTCTACTCTCCTCCCCTAATGCCTACTTCGCCATTGCTGATTCTCTCTGTTCCCTTAAATCTTGGGCCAGTTAAGATCCCCTCTACTATTACTTGATACAACCATTATTGCATTGGGTTATGCTTGATGTTATCGGTAATAGTGTGAAAGACATAAAAGGGTGGTGTGAAAATTGAATAGAAGAGGCTAGGGTAAAAATAAGAGAGGTCTACCACATCATATAGTCATCAAAAGGGAAAATTTCGATTAAAGACCACAGATAGGAATTAATTTCAAAAAGTCCCCAAAAAAATCTAAAATTTTAGTTAAGGATTCTGAAATTTCACTGGAGGACCCAGGGGGCAAAGTGAAATTAATTCTTAAACACAATTTACTCAAATACCCTTCGAAATGAGTTGAGTTGAAAAGGTAGAAAAAAGAGGGAAAAGGGAGAAGTTGGCGCCAGTTGTTCCTATACCCATATAGTGATGAAGAGAGGTGGTCGATGAGAAGGAGCTGAGAAAATACAATGGGTGATGATTAGTCTAAAGGTGCATCTGCTAGCAGTTTGTGGAAAGTCACTGTCAGTGTTGGTGGTAGTGAGAGAAACTGCCCGTAGCAAGCGCTAGTCATTCCCACATGCCCAGCCTATCCCTTGCTTACGGTGTGTGATAGAACCCAATCTTGATATGGTTTTCTCAAGTGTTTTTTAATATTTTGCAACAATTTTATCCTTATTATACCTGCATTTATATCCATTTGATTACATTGAATCATGCATTGCATTTTGCTATTTAAGGGGTAAAAAGGGTCATTTTTCTCTTCTCAATTTTAATTGCCTTGATGTGTAATCAGTTGGTCTTTACAAAACTCTTTGCTGTAATTTTCAAACAATTGGAGAAGGATCCAAGAACCATGATGAAGTATGGATGGAACCAAAATGTTGCAAGGACCAAAACACAAGAGATGGGAGTGTTTTGCCTCCCCAAGTCGCGACATGGACTCTTAAGGTCGCGACCTAGATGCCTCTTAGTGAAACTACACCTTTTGGACCTAAGTCAAGATAAAAGCTCTCTGTCTTCCTAGGTCACGACATGAAACATATCAGGTCACGATCTAACCCCCCTGAGTTGTGACCTTAAATTCCTGGGGTTGCGACCAGAGTGCGTTAAGTTAAGCTGTGCGTTTTGGAATAGGTTTCTGAGCTTCTATACCTAAAGGGGGCAGCTACCACGAAAAGATACTCTTCTATTATGTAGATTTGCACAGGGTTGAGCCACCATCATTTCCTCTTAAGTCTCCATTGATCGTGCACCCAAAACATCCATTTTTCTTTATCGCTTCATCATTTTCTGTATTACAAGACCGATCAAACCACTCCAACGGCCTTCTTCTCCATTTTTTTGACTTCATTTTTAGCTTTAACCATGGCTGTTCATTCCTGGAGTGATTGCGATTGGTTTGAAGGCATGAGAGGCTAAACCCCTTGGCGTCTTGGTGATAGAGAACGAAGCTTGAGCTTAATGACCTAATCAGGGAGTTTTTTCTATAGTCTAAACCTTTGTTTAATGCTGTGTTGAATATTTTTAGATTTAAGAACTTTCTGCAGTTGTATCAAACTTGGTATATGATTGTAAATCTGGTGTTTAGACCATTCTATTATATTTGGATTGGATGATGTTAATGTTGATTAAACTATATAATATTTCAGTTTGAATCCTTGTGTCAGTTTGATTTTCAGTGATTATTGTGATTAATCTGCGTGCTTGGTATTCTATGTTTGTCGATTAACATTCAGAGGACATTTGCATCATCTGTTCATCTACACTCTAAGTGGTTTTCGGCAGTGTCTTAAGAGATGTTAATTAACTTTGATTAAAGTGAGTTTTCATTAATCAAGACATTGGACCTAAGTGATTACTTAGGGTTTTCTTCAGACTTGGAAGTTTTCTAAAACTCCCAATCATTCTAAAGAGCAGTGATAGCTGAGTTTTCATCATTAAGAAACTGTTTAACCATAATTCCCTTTTAATCCAAAACATTTCTTCATTCATTTAAAATACCAAAAATAGTTAGCTTTCTGCACTTTACATTTGTTGCACCACCTTTAAAACAACTAAAACCCCCTTTTTACTCACTTGAATTTATAATGTTTTTGAAAACCAATTTAGACTAGGATTTCCAATAACAAGCTCCTCAAGAAGAACGATTGGTTGCATCCTATACTGCATTTTATTTGGTGCAACTCACTTTCTTAACGATCTGGAAGGCGACAGTCCGGCCATCAATCAATGGCGCCATTGCCGGGGAGCCATTGAATTGGTTCCCTAGTAATTGGTTTTCCTCACTATTGTGATTTGGGTTGATTCTCGTAGAGTTATAGTTTTTGAACTTAAATCTTGCACTTCATAGCATCAAAAATTTTAAGAAATAGAACCAAATATCTTGTTTTTCTATACATTGCATTTGCATTCTTGCATAGCATTTTGCATTTTATTCTAGCTTCATCCTGAGTGTTTTATCCAATTGCTTGAAATTTTGAACTCTGTGCATAGTTGTTCAGCATCTGGTTGAAGTACTTAGTGATTTTTTTTCAAAGATTTTTCAAAAATAGCTCTCTCTGACTTTGAGTTACAACCTCGTATATTTGGAGTCGCGACCTAAGTGATTGAATCGCGATCTAACTTGTGGCTTGTCGTGACCTCAGCCTTCTGTTTTCCAGTATTACTCTTGGTCTGTTTAAGTCGCGACCTCAACTCCCTCTTCTTTCAGGGTTGCTTTCTGTTCATTGAAGTCGTAACCTGGATTACCCAAGTTGCGACTTGATCTGGTTTTCCATTGAAAATTTTTCTCAGTGTCCAGACTTACTCTTTTTACATAACTTTGCTTTCTACGCATACTTTGAGAGTGTATAACACTTCATACACCTCAAACTCACTGAGCATTATTTGAAATCATTGAGTTTGCCTAAATTTTGAACTACACACTTAGTAAATACAGGGTTTTGAACCTACCTCTTTCTTGAACTCTATCTGTGCTTGAATTCTTGAGTAATTGTTCATGCCTAGAGCACGTAGAGGCAAGAGAGGTAGACATACAGGATCTCATAGCCTGCTTATTTTACAAGACCTACCCCATTCATCTAGTGAGAGTGAGGAAGTAGAAGAAGAAATTATGGCTGAAGTACCTCCTCATAGTCCAAACGGTGCGAATGGGAATAGTAACCAAATAGACCTAATAATGTTGGTAATGAGGGGAAAGGAGAAAATAATGGCCAGAATAGGATTAATAAATAACCTAGGAGTAGAACCATTAAGGAACTAACTCAATCTAGTAGGAACTTTGAACCTATACCTGGTGCTTTTCCTACTTTCAACTCAGATTTTGAAATTAAAGGTCAATTGATCCACTCATTGCCTAAGTTCTATGGTCTTGCAGAAGAAAACCCATACTTGCACCTCTGGACTCTTTATATGCAGTGCTTGTCTATGAAGCTAGTAGGAGGCAGCATTGATGACGTTATGTGGAAGGTTTTTCACTTATCTTTGGAGGGCAAAGCTAAAGAATGGTACATAAACCTGCCACTCTACATGGACAATGCCTACGAGTCATGGACTAGTTTGAAGAAAGCATTCTTGGATAAATACTTCCCCTCCATAAAGATTTCAGCCACCTGTAAGGAAATTTCAACAGCTAAGCAAGAGCCATTCAAGACATTCTTTGAATTTTGGAGCAGATTTCAAGAGATGCTTACCTAGTGCCCCAACCATCAGATCCTTGAGGAGCACTTGGTACAGTATTTCTATAATGGTTTGTTGCCCTATGATGCCCAAGTCCTAGATGCTGCTGCAAATGGATCTATGGAGAATATGGAACCACAAGCTACGTGGGAATTAATCAGAACTTTTGCCCATAACCGCCAACATGTAAGCTCAAGGGATTCAAGGGACCCCAAATCTAAAAGAGATCCACTGTTAGTCAAGCTAGCCCAAGACATGTCTAAGTTCGCCAATACTGTTGAGAGTCTCCGTTCCAACAAGACTCAATCTTTTGCCTTAGTGGCTACAAGCTGTGGAGCTTGTGATTCTCCGATACATACTACTCCAAATTGCCCTGGGCCGATAGAGAAGGTCAATGCAATGTACCAAGGAAGAGATAGGTAATATCAAAAGAGAGACCCCTACTCAAACACCTGCAACCCCGGTTGGAGAGATTATCCAAATTTTAAATGGGGAGGAGAAGCAAATAGGCCCAATCAATTCCAAGGAAATCAGTTCCCCAACACCGGGGCCTCTTTAAGCAACTTTCAAGATTCCTCAAGAGCTATAGTGACAACACCACCTAACATGATGGTGTCTCAATCACAAAGAGGGAATGGCACTTCTCAACTTTGAAGAGCATGGTGGCTCAGATGACAAACATTGAGGGGCGAATGAAGGAGAGTGATGATAAGTTTATCTCCATAACCATTATCTTGTAAGGAATGCAAAAGAATAATTCAGATGTTCACAAAAAATTGAAAGAGCTCACCTTGAAGAATGCCGACATCACTAGTCATTTGACCTAACTCCAATACGGTCAATGATATGCAAGCTAAGAGTGGGGGTAGTATTCCTTCCAACACGGTGATCAATCCCAAAGCCCTTAATGTGATATTCTTAAGAAGTGGTAGAAAGGTCCACTTTGAGGATAAAAGGGTAGATAAAGACACATCTAAGCGAGAAATAGAGAGTTCTTCACTCACCTCTATGAAGTTGGGCAAATCTGAAAGTTCCAAGGAAGAGGAACTTCTTAGGAGAAAGAGATCCCAAGAAAGTAAAGATGCACAAGAAGAGGAGAACCCTATGAAAGCGTCGAAATGTAAGGGCAAACAAAGGAAAAACAAAGTAGGGACAAGCACTCATAGAGCCTTAAGCAATGAGGGTAAGAAGGTAAATCTCGATGAACTCCCTTTTCTTCAATCTTACTTGCAAGTTGTGAAAATTGCTAATGAAAAACAAGATAATGAGTTGCTTGAAACTTTTAGAAAAGCTGAAGTATATATACCCTTGGTTGAACTGACTAAAAAGATCCCTAAGTATGCCAAAGTTTTAAAAGAGTTGTGCACACATAAGAAGAAGTTTAAACCTAATGAACGAGTCTAGTTGCCCTCTAGTGTGTCTGCTTTGTTTAAACCACAACTCCCAATCAAATGTCATGACCCTGGTTCCTTTACTATACCTTATACTGTAGGTAGGACAACTATTCCTAAGGCTTTACTTGATTTAGGTGCTGCCATTAATGTTATGTCTCAGTCAATGTATAAGTCCTTACAAATCAAAAGTCTTAAACCTACCACTATAATGCTCCAGTTAGCTGATAGGACCATGAGGTACCCACACGGCTTCTTAGAGGATATCCTAGTGAAAGTCAAAGACTTAGTTATCCCTGCTGATTTTGATGTCTTGGATACGCCTAATGAACAAGGTAGGGATGGGACCTTAATTTTGGGTAGACCCTTTTTAAGAACTACTAATACTAATATTAACATACAAAAAGGGTCTATCACTACATCTGTTGGGGACAAATTTGCTTATTTCAATATGTGTGAACAAATGAAACAATCGCATGAAGATTACTTGATGTGTGATGTTAATTTAGTTAATGGGTTGTTCATTGATGAGCTTCATAATGTTAATAAAATGCATGTTTCATCCCCTACTCCCGACTTCGCTTCCCCCTTCCTTTCTAATGGTAGTGACGTGGGTTGTTCTACTGCTCATCAGTTAGATTACACCTTTTCCACTCCATATGGTTTTACTATTACTAATAGTACACTTGGGAAGTCTTCTACTAACCCCTTTGAGCCCGAGAAAGGCTTTGTTTCTGGTGTCAATACAGGTGGTAGTAGAGCTGCAAAGACTTATAAGAAGAAGAAGCACTTCAACTTTTTCGGGGAGCTGTGTGCCCTGAATGCTGTGCATGGACCAATTACAACTCCACTTGTTCTCCACTCTGCCATCTCTACTCCCTTAACTAAGAAAACTAATCAAGAGATAGTAGTTGCTTCTATGGAGAGTAAGAAAGTGGATTCTGAGGAAAAGAGCAAAGAGCCTACACCTCTCAGGCTCTTTTCTAAGGCAAAGAAGAAGAAAATTAAGATACTTTTTGCCACTTTCCCTCTCCTCTCTATTGACCACTACATGGTCATTGATCTAGTCTACGAAAACCTTTCCTATTAACTCCTGAGGAGGTTATGAAGATTAAAGCTGGTGTTAAGGTGTGGGGCCTGCTATCCACTTATCAAACGCCAAATGAAACACCCTACCTTTAACCCCTCAAAGCATGCATTCGTAAGCATTATGGTTCAAGAAGATCATGACACAAGCCCGCGGATTTAAAATTTCAACATAATTACTCAGGTTACTATTTACTGTTTAACTTCCAGATTACAGGTCCAACTTCAAAAATTCATAACTAAATCCATAAAAATCTTATTGAGGTATTCTAAAATTCTATGGAAAGCTATTTTGATTCTCTTTAAGGGAAAAATATCCAATTGGACTTATCCTTACCTAATTCATACAGTTTAATCAATAAATATTACTGTTCATTTCATAAATCTGGAACTTCCAGATTCTATGCCTCAACTTTGTCAATTCATATCTCCTTGTGCACACATCCAATTGAGGTGATCTACCTCTCATTTTAAAGCTTGAGATGTCTACTATAATTTTGCCAAATCTTGTGACTTAACTCATTCGTTTGCTAGGTGAAACTAGAGCTACAAACTCCCTGTTCCAAGACCTACGTTTTATCCTTTAACATCTCATTACTTTAATTCTTTTTATTTCTTTAGCATACATAACATGGGCTTCCTCTTTCCCATTTATGCTCATACACTTTCATTCATGCCATAAATATTATAATTAATTACATAGTATAATAGGCATCCATAACATAAATTACATAATAGGAGAATTACACATTGAATAATAATATCATTCATTAACATAAATAATTCTCCACTTTCTTCTCCTTACTTCTCATGCCATTATTGCCCATTGATGATTGACCTAAATGGTTGGTTAGGGAGGGGTGAGATTCAGAAGAATCTTAGTAACAAACAATACCATATTAACCATGCTAGATGGATGCTAATGCACTACACGCAACTTGTTTACTCTCTTGTTAATTAGTGACATATTAGCACGCTCAAAGCTAACTTCTTGATGCATGGCCATGGAGACATAATCTACTCATCATGAATAGCAATTACAGCAGCTAAAACATATCACAATAACATTCAATAACATGTACAGGGCAACACACAAGCATACAACATCAAGCAATGACAATAGGTAAGTTCACTACCTTGCACCTCAAGCTCTCCTCTTACTTTTCCTTTGACTCCCTTGACTTTCCAACCATGTGGGCATTCGGTTAATATCACCAAACATCCTCTTAGATGTTTCAACGTCCTAAACATAGTCACATGATCATACAATCTATTAGAACCAAGAGATTACATAAGGTTCAAGACTATCTCTCTTGAACTTAACCTCTTTCTCTTAATTTTAGGATTTTCTTTCTAGTTTTTCTAACATAAATCTCATCATCTACCATCCTTAAGATTCATTTCTTGTCAATTAGAACCACTTTAGATGGCCTTAGATTCAAGAAGATCAAATTTGAAAATTTTGTTTTGCGGGTACTATTCACGCAGAAATTCCAGAATTTTTGCTCAACTTTGAAAATTCATAATTAATTCTAGCAAAATCAAAACTGAGTGTTTCCAAGTCTCATTGAAAGGTCCTTAAGTTATATTTAAAGGAAAAATAGTTTTAGGAACCAATTCTACGCTGAACAGTACCAGAATTGTACGGAATTTGACACTCTTCCAAAGGTTAAACACTATTTCCAGATTTCAGACTTTAACTTTGAAAAATCACCATAAATCGTACACATATTCAAATGAAGTGTTCTACCCATGGGTTTAAAGCTTACAGAGTGTACTTTAATCATGCCAAATTTTAGAATCAGATAAAAGGAGTAACTTACTCGAAATAGGCATCAAATCAGATGCTACAACCATCACATACCTTGATCTTGAAGCTTGAATCTTGTTCCTTCTTATTGGCCTTCACCCCTACGTTTTTCTCTTTAAATTTTGGCAGAGTTTTCCTCTATAAATGGATGCCAAAATTCTCTTTCAAGGTGGGGTATTTATAACCAAAACTTTGGCTTGAATAGACCAAAATGCCCTCGGTGGCTAATAGAAAGAGTAAGGGCAATCTTAGAACTCTAAGTTGACTTTTACATCATCATTGCATCATCTTCTTGAATCATCCTTACCTCATCCTTCTAGAAGATGCCAAGTGTCATAAATGTGGTGGAGGAGAAGGGAGATTAGATCCTAGCCGTTGGATCAAAACTTAATCCTTAAGCACTTCAAATTACATAATAGGCCATAACACTTCCTTTAAGCATTGCATAAAAATTCATTTACTAAAATACCCTTTTATCAGTATAATCAGCTTTTTAATTTATTAAAGCCATTCCACTGGCCTTTTGGTTACTAGACTAATTTTATAAATTAGTACAACATTTCAACTATTTAACCTCATTTTTGCATACTTTTTTGAGGTCTCTTGCTATTTTAAATAATTACATCGAATGGTATACTTTTTACTGGTCATAACCTCATAAATTCCATTTAAGTTGCCTCAGGGGTATTTCGTCTTTTCTCTTCACAGAAGAGCCTTAGAATATTATTTCCTATTTTCTAGGATTTTCTTAGAATTCTCTGTATATTCTTCCATTTTTACCCCTGTTGATCATAACTTTCCTAATTTACGGTTTAGTCCCTATTTGGACTTAACTTCATACAATCCTCTCTTTGAGGTTTCTAACTTAACCCTTGGCCTGTATCTACTCTCTTTTCTCTTTCTAGGCCCTTAAGACTTTACTGGAGCCTTTAGCCTTGATTATACTTGAGCCCTTGAAAACTTTCACTTTGCAGTTTAGTCCCTAAAACTGTTTTGACTTCCTTTTTCATCTTTGAGACTTCTGCTCAAAAGGGGTCTAGTAGCCTATCTAGTTCAGGCTATTTTTGATACTTCTAGGCCTAAAAGTTGGGATGTTACACCAAAAGCTGAGAAAGGGCCAAATGGATTGGACCTTTTGAAGTTCATTCAACATGCCAGCATAGAAAGGTTGTAATGAGCGATGCTGAAGGCCGGTTCTTCCAAACTAAAAAGGAGCACCTTCATTTCTTTAAGGAGAGCTATCAGCCTCCATGACACCTTAGGTCGCTTCTTTCCTTTACCTATCTTGTTCACCATGTTCTACTTTGTTTTGACTGATTTGATTATTGCATGTGTTAGTGAGATAAGTATGGGGGAGGGAGCCAATTAGTAGGAAAAGTAGTTTAGCTTATTTCAGGCTATATTTTTTCAATTAAATAATTTTCTCCTCTTGCTGTTCTTGTCTTATGTCCATCCTTCCTTGTGCTTAATTGTTTGCTTAGTTATGTAGTAAGGGCACTGCCGTGCTTATGTGTGGTTGGTGTTATTCGTTTTAATTATAGTGGCTGTTATTCTTTTTCCCTTTTCCTTTGATAGTGAGAACACTGTCAAGTCTAAGTGTGGGGGAGGAATTCATTTCGCTTTGTTGCATCATTTCTATGGTTATTTCAGAATTTTTGGCAAAATTTTTTTGAAATTTTTTCGAAAATCCAATCTTTCATAGTCATTATTTGGCTTTGAATTGATTGTAGATGGTGAATTGCTGTGAATTGGATCATTTGGTGCTTGCTGAAAGGGTTTTTACTTGTTAATTGTTGGCCATAGTTTGAATTTTTTTACGTTGGTAGTTTCTGTGACTTCAGGTCACAACCTCATTGCTTCAAGTCGCGACTTGAAGAGTAACTTTGGCTAGGGAGGGCTCTTTGTGATTTCAGGTTGCGACCTATTTGATCTCAGGTCACAACCTCAGCCCCTTTTCCTGGCTTGGTGTCTCTATGTACCCAAGTCGCAACATGGATTCTTTTGTTGTGTACTGTTACCCTTCTCTTTGCTTTTTGCATTGCTGTGTAGGAGGAACCTTTTTAAGCTACCTTCACATCTTTTTCAAGAAAACCTTTGCCTTTTTCATATACCCTCATTGTATCAAACAGTTTTTCTTAAAAACCATTCTATCCTTGGACTTTTAAGCATATTGGATTTTGAAAAGGATTTTTCTAAAAAATTTATAGTCACGTTTAGGATTCAAGTATGTTCTTAAGTGATTATTATGATCTTTTTAATCCTCATCTCATGGGTTGCTTTTGTGATAAGTGTCTTAATGCCTTGTGACTAGTACATATTGATTGAAACTTCTTGTATGAGCAATTAAGATGTGAAACCCTTGTTGGAAGGATATTCTTGAGCCTTAATTCCTATATTGAGTGATTATTCATATGGTTTACATTCTCTAGAATTTGTTTTAAATCTTGGTCAAAATTACGTGTGCATTTATGATTTTGAATATGATGGAGGCATTCTTTTCTACACCTTTCTACCCAAATACGACCCACAATGATTTATCCATTGCTTAACCATTTTTGAGCTTGCACTTCCTTCATTTTGTCTACCATTTCGAGTGTTTTGAATAACGATGTTGATTAAGTTGAATCTGTCTCGACAATTATGATTTTCTGATCTTTATCAGTCTTAATTGGGAATTTTACTTTTATTTCAGTTTGAAAAAAATAGAGAGAAAAAAAAACAGAAGAGTAAAGAAATACTCCTTATATATACATAAGTTATAATAGCAAAATAAAGTTTAATAAAGTATTCCCTTGGTAATAGAAGGTTGGGATCTGAACTTCCTTGCCTAAAAATAGATGTTATTTAACTCACATTTCTTTAATTCTTGACACTCGATTTCACCTTTTTCTATTCCATTTAGCCTTTCCATCACTATAACCCTAAAAGTCCTCCAGATTCTTTACATGGATGCTGAATAATAGTGGAGATTTTAGGGTTATTACAAGCTTATGGTAGAATGTTTGTTGCTTGGATAATTGATAGAAAAGAACCCCAATGAGGAGAGATGAGCAATTTGAACACTTATACTTTGTGAGCAAATCTCTGCTGTTCATGCATTTTGAGTCAATTACACCTTGTATCTGATTACTTGGCATTGTTCATGTTATCATTTTTGTATTCCTAAAAGAGGTTGATCGATTAGCTCTTGAGATCACTTTTGAACATGCTAGTCTCTTTAGTTGTAGCTGTACTTTCTTTAGAATGATTCAAATCTTTGTCCAGGAGTACAAAGGTTCAAGTGTGAGGGAGTGATAGAACCCAATCTTTATATGGTTTTGTCAAGTGTTTTCTAATGTTTTGCAACAATTTTACCCTCATTATGCCTACATTTATATCCATTTGATTACATTGAATCATGCATTGCATTTTGCTGTTTAAGGGGTAAAAAGGGTCATTTTTCTCTTCTTAATTTTAATTGCTTTGATTTGTAATCAGTTGGTCTTTACAAAGCTCTTCGTTGTGATTTTTAGGCAATTGGAGAAGGACCCAAGAACCATGATGGAGCATGGATGGAGCCAAAATATTACAAGGACCAAAACACAAGAGTTGGGAGTGTTCTACCTCCCCAGGTCGCGACATGGACTCCTGAGGTCGCGACCTCGATGCCTCTTAGTGAAACTATGCGTTTTGGACCTAAGTCAAGATGAAAGCTCTCTGTCTTCCTGGGTCACGACATAGAACTCATCAGGTCTTGGCCTGACCCCCCTAAGTCGCGACCTTAAATTCCTGGGGTCGCGACTTGAGTGCGTCAAGTGAAGCTGTGCATTTTGGAATAGGTTTATGAGCTTCTATGCCCAAGGGGGGCAGCCACCACGAAAAGATACTCTTCCATTCTGCAGATTTGCACAACGTTGAGCTACCATCGTTTCCTCTCAAGTCTCCATTGATCCTGCACCCAAAACATCCATTTTTCTTCATCTCTTCATCATTTTTTACATTGCTGGGCCTATCAAACCACTCCAACACCTTTCTTCTCCATTTTTCCAACTTTATTTTTAACTTTAACCATGGTTGTTCATTCGTGGAACAATTGTGATTGGTTTGGAGGCATGAGAGGCTAAACCCCTTAGCCTCTTGATGATAGAGAATGAAGCTTGAGCTTAATGACCTAATCAGGGAGTTTTTCTATAGTCTAAACCTTTGTTTAATGCTGTGTTGAATATTTCAAGATTTAGGAACTTTCTACACTTGTATCAAACATAGTTTATGATTGTAAATCTAGTGTTTAGACTATTCTATTGTATTTGGATTGGATGATGTTAATGTTGATTAATCTATATAATATTTTAGTTTGAATCCTTGTGTTCAGTTTGATTTTCAGTGATTATTGTGATTAATCTGCGTGCTTGGTATTCTGTGTTTGCTGATTGACATTCAGAGGACATTTGCATCATCCATTCATCTACACTCTAAGTGGTTTTCAACAGTGTCTTAAGAGATGTTAATTAACTTTGATTAAAGTGAGTTTTCATTAATCAAGACATTGGACCTAAGTGATTACTTAGGGTTTTCTTCAGACTTGGAAGTTTTCTAAAACTCCCAATCATTCTAAAGAACAGTGATAGTTGATTTTTCATCATCAAGAGACTGTTTAACCATAATTCTCGTTCAATCCAAAACTTTTCTTCATTCATTTAAAATACCAAAAATAGTTAACTTTTTGCACTTTACATTTGTTGCACCACCTTTAAAACAACTAAAACCCCCTTTTTACTCACTCAAATTTACAATGTTTTTGAAAACCAATTTAGACTAGGATTTCTAATAACAAGCTCATGGAAAAGAATGACTGGTTGCATCCTATAATGCATTTTATCTGGTGCAACTCACTTTCTTGATGATTCGGAAGGCGACAGTCCGACCATCGATCAGTGTGGCGTTGTGATCGTCTCTGGTGCTTAGCATGTGAGGTAAAAAATTTTTTCCAAATTTTTCTTTTGTTGAGCTAACTTGTTGAGCACAGTTGCGTTATGGTGCCTAAATAATGGAGAAATAAGTGTTTAAATACATGGGTAAGTAGGTAGTGAGGGGGGAAAATTTGATAGTGCTTTAAATTTTAGGAAGAGACTATTATTGTGTTGTTGTTTGAAGTTAATAAACAAGAAGTGTTAGTGATTTTTGAAACTTTCTAAAAAGTGGGTGAGAATGGGTAAGAATAGGTGAGGAGGGGTGAATAGTGACCGAAATACGTGGTTGAAGGAACTTGGGGACGGTTGAAAGGGAAATGGGTGTATGAAATGGGTAATGCGAAAGGTAAAAGTACAGAGAAATGGTAACCTGAAGTTGTGAAAATATGTATTTAGATTGTGATCTAGGAAATTGGAGTATTGTAGGAAAATGACAATTTAATGTTGTAAGGACCCGTATTTCTGTTGTCAAATTGCAAATTCGCATTATTAATGCATACTGTCTATTATTGTTTATAGGTGACTAAAATTGAAAGCTGAAAGATGTGCAGGAACGGATTATAAATGGCTACTAGTGGTGGGAAACAATTATTTTGCTTCTTCCATACGGGAGGGGAATTTGTGAAGACCCCAGATGGAAAATTGATATATGAAGGGGGTATTGTAAGTGGAAGATTGATCACAGAAGGGATGATATACGAAGAACTACAAAGAATGGCAGCAAATGATGTTTGGCCAGGGAGTAGTTAATATAAAATGAAGTACACAGTTAGATTTGACACAGGAACATTTTTGGACCTTATTGATGATATTAGAGTTGGCCAATTAATTGAGTATAATGATAACAGTGGGCATGTTTATATATCCAATAATGAAAAAGAGTTGAGACAGGCATCACAGTTGGAGAGTGTATAAGAGTAAGTTGTTTTTAATTGGAATTATTAAGATTTTGGTATAATTTTAAAGAATTGAATTGCAAAACTCACAACTTGTATTTATGTATGCAAAATAGATGATTTGGTTGGGCCTTCATTTATAAGGTTAGTATCTCCAAGTGTATTCGATCAAGACATGGGTAACTTGGACACATCTCTACCATAAGATATGGTAACACCGATAGGGATTGAAAGAGGGGGAAGACAGTTAAACATTGGAAGTCTAGGTGCTGAAATGTTGCCAACCCTAATGCCAGTGATGAATTCTATAAAGTGGATAGATCTATTGATATCAAAAGGTCAAACTTTTGTTAATGCTACACATTTCAGAGAAGTATTATATAAGTATAACTTGGCATACAAGTTTGGATACCTATTTGTGAAGAACGATAAGCATAAGATTATTGTCAAGTGCTGTGTGGATGGTTGTCCATAGTAAGTTTTAGCATATCATGTAGACAAGAAGAATAAATTCCTAGTTGTAAGAAGATTTGATGATGAACACTTGCACTATACGCAAGACAACTTACTTGTTCCCCACAAGAAGAAGTGCAGACTTATTTCAGGAGTGATTGTAGATGAGTTGAGTTCCAGCATAGACAGATGTCCCAACGACATTAGATGGGATCTGAAAAGAGAGTATGGGTTGAGCCTCAACTACCAACAAGCATACAGGATGAAAGAGAAAATACTTGCATAGATTCATCATTGTTTAGAGGATTCTTATATGTTAATCCCTTGGATATGTGAAAGGCTAAAACAAACTAATCTAGACACTATAGCAAAGTGGGTTGCATCATCAGATAATAGATTTTAAGCTGTATTTATTACGTATGGCTGCTGTGTAAAAGGGTTTTTGGAAGGTGGTAGACCCATATTATATGTGAATGGATGCCACTTGAGTGGTTTGTACAAAGAAACTTTGTTAGGAGCATAAGCCTACAATGCAGACAACAAGTTATTTTCGCTTGCATATGCAATTATGGTGGGTGAGACTTTCGAGGAGTGGGCATAGTTCTTGGGTAACATAAAGGATATTATGGGATCATTGCAATTAGTAATAGTTTTAGATAGGCACAACTCAATCAAAAGTACTATGCAAGTTGTGTTTGGAGAAAATGGGCATGCTTTTTATTATCATCATTTGAAAGAGAATTACAGTGCGGAGTTCTTAAAAATAACGAGGGCAAAGAGGAAGACCAATAGAGAAACAAAGGAAGTTTTCTCTGAAATTACTTGATTTAATTGCATATGCAAGACTGGATAGGGACTTTGATCATAGTAAGGAGAAGCTAATGGGGTTTTGTCGAGAATTAGGAGAATGGCTGCAAAGAAATGGAGACATTGAGCATTAGGCACAAAGCAAATTTTCTTACAAGAGGTGGGACAATATCACGACAAACCTGGCTAAATCCTTTAATGCCTAGATTGTTTGTGAGAGAAAGCACAACATTGCTGTCTTGATACATGAGCATAGGGAAAAATTAGCAAATGAGATGTATCATAGCAAACTAGCAATAAGCAATTGGACCAATGGTGTGGGACCAAATATAGAAAAAAATTGATGGACTATGTGGCTAGATCGGAAAGAATAGATGTACAAAATTATGGAATGAACACATTTAGGGTCATGTGGGTAAACATAGATGTGCTGGTAAATCTGATATTATGTGAATGTACTTGTAAAGGTTGACAGATGTCACGATTGCCATACCCATATGCATGTGCCACAATCAAGAAGGTATATGGTAATGTATATGCGTATGTGGATGATTGTTTTTTACTACCAGCTCAAGAAAAAATTTATGATTGACTTATGATCCCAGTTGAGACACATGACATTCCTAGGCCAGATTCCCTTTCATATAAAGAATACTCGTCAACTACCTTTCTACAACCACCAATGACTACTCGGCATCCTGGAAGGCCTAGAATTAGGAGGATTGAGTCACAATTTCAGGACAAGAAAGTGTATCATTACTCAAGATGTAGTGAAGGTGGTCACACCAAAAAGACTTCCAGTAACCCGAACCCTATGTGACTTTATTAGTGATAATAGTATTGTTTTGGTTTAATATACAACCACTTTTGTACATGAATGAACCCCGATACGTAATTTTTTGGATAAGGTGGGGAACTAGCTAAGACAACCCATTTAGTATTTTTGGTAGTGAGTTGGAATATATTTTATATAGTGACATGATAGTTAAAATATTTTAGGATGGTACTTGATGACAAGGTATCCCAAGTACTGTATTGAAATTGGCTGGTTGCACTGTAAATGTAAGGAAGACATTGCCCACTTATGAGTGGATAGTTAGTGTATTTCTGTTGCACATTCTCTAATTTGTGTTGTTAACTACACAAAATGTAATGCAATTCTGTTACCCTATTAAGAAAATGAAGGCATTTGTGCAAAGTTGGGGTTGCAAATACACTAGTCGATATTGTTAATAACCTAAATCCAGTTGCAAATTTGTTAAGCACTATTGTAAATCTGGGGGCAAACTAGATAGAGAATGAAGGCATTTATGTAAAAAAAAAATGGTTCTGCGAGTACACGAGTCTCTATTGTGAATAACCTTATTCTAATTGCAAATTGGTTAATTGGTGTTGTCAACTCTAGGGTCAAACTTGTAAAAAATGAAGGCATTTGTGCAAAAATGGGAGTTGCGAATACATGAGTTCTTGTTGTTAATCATCTAAATCCAGTTGCCAATTGGTTAATTGGTGTTGTCAACTCTGGGGTCAGACTTGAAAATGAAGGCATTTGTGTAAAATGGGTGCTGCAAATACAGAAGTCCCTATTGTCAACAACCTAATTCCATATGCAAATATGTTAAGCCCTGTTGTGAACTCAGGTCAGACTAGATAGAGAATAAAGGCATTTCTGAAAAAACTAGGGTTTGCGAATACCCGAGTTCTTGAAACATCTTTCCTTTAACCCCTCAGAGTACACGCCTGGAAGCGTTATAGTTCAAGCAATTCCCAAAACAAGACCGTAAATTGAACTTGGGATTCGTTTTCGGGTTACTATTTACTGGGTATTTTCCAGATTATAAGTCCAACTTCAGGAGGGCATAACTCTTAGCATACACATCCATTTTAAGTGATCAACTACTTGTTTCAAAACTCAGGATGTGTACTTTAATCATGCCAAATTTTATGGCTTAACTCATACACTTAATAGGTCAAACTAGAGTTGGAAACTGACTGTTCCGGGACCTACGTTTTATCCATTAAACAATTCTTACTTTAATTCTCTCTTCGTTCGAACATGCAACAACTAGCCTTATAGATTCCCATTCATTCGTATACTTTGAGTTGCATACCATTACATTATACATCAAACATTACATCACATTTCATGCTTGACATATCCACAATTAATTACATAATTAGCGATGTCAATCATTACATTGAAATGCATGTAAATTCTCCACTTTCTTTGCTTCCATCTTCTTGCCCTTCTTCATGCAGGCCTTCTCTTTATCATTTGACCTACTATGATTGGTTAAGGGAGGGTGAGATTTGGAAGAATCTCAGTAGCAAACAATAACCACTCCAAACATACATGACAAGCTTGGTATGCATAACATGCTTGCAACTTACCATTTCTATAACATAGTGACATGTTTGGAAATCATCATGCATTAAGCATAAAACACATAGGCCTATGACACATTTTAAATATATTCACAATCACAATGCATGAGTTTATAAAACCATATAGACAAATAACACGTCATATATGCAAACAAATACCAAGCACATAAGAGTAGGGTAAAGTTTGCTACCTTGCGTCCTTAAACTTTCTTCTTACTCCCTTTTTGTTTCCAACCATTAAAGTTGTTTGCTCAACCACATCCAAACCCCCTCTTGGATGTCTCAAGGTCCTAATCACAGCCACAAGGGTCACATTACTCATTAGGACCAAGAACTACACAATATGGAAGACCTGTGTCCTTAAACTTAATCCCTTTTTTCCTTAATTTATAATGTAGTGTTCTAGCTTTGTAAAAATTGTTCCCTTAGGCCAATCCTACACAATTTTGCCCAAGGAATTCAAATATGAGCTTAGATTCATCAAAATCCAATTCCTTCCCCTAGTTTTGGGCCAAAAACGAAATTTGCCACTTAATTCTCAGTTTTGATTCCAATGCTTCCAACTTCATTCTTTCATCTTATCCCTACACAATTTTTCATTTTAAACACATTGAAAGCATCAAAATCATCAAAATCACATCCTAGGCACAAGAACCAGGTTTGGCTGAAATATTCCTTTAAGTTACACAATCATGAAATTCAACCAATTTCAACATAAAACCACTGATTTATGTTCCTTTCAAGCCGTTGAACATTAATCTAACATCAATTTTATCTTCCCCTATCCTTAACAATTTTGTGCAAAACCTCCCCTAAGGGTCCCAAGCTCCCAAAAATCATTAAAATCCATAACCAAGCTCAAAAACAACAAGAGTAGTGAAAACTACATCAGAAACCATGAACATACCTTGTTTAATGGCTTGATCTTGCATAGGATCACTTGGCCTTTTTTCTCCCTCTTCTTTTCTTTCTAGAAACTATTTTTCTAGAGCTTCCCCAAGATTTCCATGGCTTAGGACGAAATGAACGGTGGGGAGGGGGTATTTATAGAAAACAAGATGAATCTGGGTCGTTGATCTTAAAAATACGTGGCTTGATCTGGACGTCCATTTTCTCTTTTAATTTTGTGATGACAAGTGTCCCATGACATCAGGCTTACCTCATCAATCCACATGCTTTTAATCCAACCATACACGTGTCTTGCATCGACCGTACATGTAATGCCTTCTTTTCCCATCAAACCGTACACTTGTCTCTTCCATTTTCCTTCATCGTTAAGGCATTAAAATAGGGAAGAAATTAATATAAAATTCGTGCAAAAAACCCTCAGGCATTCCTCCACCTATCTTGCCATTCTGTACCGTATAAGGTACTTTTTCGGGCCCTGACTTACCTGGGATTACTGGGACATGTTCTGGTATCGTTTTCTCTCCTCAAATAAATTCACATGGCATTATATAACATGCCCAGAGAGAGAGTGATACTCTTCCCTTGTTCTTCCATTAAAATAATTAAAATAATTAATAATATTTATTTCGAAGTGATCTTGATCGAATTCTTTCTACCGATCCACAACTCCAAGAATCTATCTCTAGGTACCAATACTATTCATTCATCAAAAGGAATTCCTCTAATTTTTCTTAAGTCAAAGTCAACCTCTAGACATTTGACTTTGACTTTCCCGGATAGTATGTAAATAAGCTTTAAATTCCATTAAAGCCAATTTCTTCGCTTTTTGGGAACGAAATTATTTTTAAAACCTGTGATAATTCTTCGAGTATTTTTTCCCATTTTCTTTCAATTATATGAGGCCTCCTTATACTTTAAATAATTTATTTTCAATAATATTCAAAATCAGTCAAAACCCTAGGAATTCCACAATTTCCTTCTAAGAGCATTTTCATCATTTTTAGTCTTATACAAGCCTTTGAACCTTATTCCCATTTTTTCAGAATTTTTCTGAGCTATTCAGGCCTTAGCCTACCATTTCCCATTTTTGGGATTTTCAGGCATAATTTTCATTTTTGCCCTTGCTAGCCTAAAACTTTACAAAATTACAATTTGGCCCCTGGTTTGGCTTAACCTCAAAATTCACCTCATTGAGGCCTCCAACATAACCTTTGGCCTACATTTATCTCTATTTCTCATCCTTGGGCCCTAAGACTTCATCTGAGTCTCTAACTTCCTCTTTTCTCAGTCTCAAAAAGCTTTCCTTTTGCGATTTAGTCCCTAGTAATCTCTTTGTCCCTTCAGGAACCTCTAGGACCTCTACCAAAAGGGTCTGGTAGCCTACCTATTTCAGCTAATTTTAGTACTTCTAGGCTCAAAATTTGGATGTGACAGTCGCTATTGTAAATAACCTTATTCCAGTGGCAAATTGGTTAATGGGTGTTGTGAACTGTGGGGTCAACTTGTACAAAATGAAGGCATTTGTGTAACAATAGGAGTTGCAAATACACAAGTCCCAGTTGTTAATAATCTAAAGCCTGTTGTAAATTTGTTAATTGGTGTTGTGAACTATGGGGTCAGACTTGTACAAAATGAAGGCATTTGTGCAAAAATAGGAGTTGCAAATACACGAGTCCTAGTTGTTAATAATCTAAATCGAGTTGCAAATTTGTTAATTGGTATTGTGAACTGTGGGGTCAGACTTGTACAAAATGAAGGCATTTGTGCAAAAATAGGGAGTTGCGAATACACGAGTCCCAATTGTTAATAATCTAAATCCAGTTGCAAATTTGTTAACCCGAGTAGTAAACCTTGGGGTAAGAGTAGATAGAAAATGGTTATATGAGGACAGAGTTGGGGTTGTGAATATATGAGTTCTTGCTGTGCATACTTATAATTCTAGTTGCAAATTGTCGAAACCTAGGTGTTCACGCACATGACAGTTTGTAGCTTGATAGTTGTTATGTCAGGTAAAACCCACTTGCAAAAGCATGAGTCCTTGTTGCAAATTGAACTATCATTGTTGCAAATTCCCTAATTCGAGTAGTGAAGATTGTCAATCAAAGTGTGATATTTCTAGGGGAAAATAGCATGCCATTACTGGACATGTAATAAATACATTATATATGTGTGCAATCTGATGACATAAAATGAAAGTGTTGATAATCCTCATGTGGCAAATTTTGACACATCCTATGGTTGTCTAAAACACATATTGAGTAGACAGCTCCGTCTTCAATTTCCTTTTAGTTGTGTCTGCATTTGTGAAAGCAGTTCCACAACAGCTGTAGACCGTGTATTTCTTGGATGAGTAACAAGCCACCATAGTAATTCTACCCTCATGGAACTGAGTTCTTCTTGTTGCACAACATAAACAAGCATCAAATAAGGGGACATAGTGGAGTACAAGATTGAGATATAAAAATAACACATTCATACATAAACACTAAATGAACTTATACTTTTGTATAATAAGGAATTGTATATTCAATCCCATCTTTATCTTCTACATAGGGCCACTCTCTCAAATATGTGATTACATGAATCCCACAATCGTCACTGGAGAATTCATAAACCCACACATTTAGGTTGTATTAAAAATGGGAAACATAACATATAAACGTTATTCAAGACTCACATGTTTTGTTGGAGATGAACAGTGGGATAGAAGATCTCATTGTTCTCATTTGGGTTGGTTAGTGACTCCAAATCATGCTTAACTCTCTTTAGTATGTCAACAAAGTTTTGTTGCTAGACAACAAAAAAACAACTATCAAACACAAGTTTCACTCAAAGGTGACATAATTAGTTTATTGACAATTTTTAAATTAACACAAATTTGAACCGTCATGCGTTGGCCTTTGTCTTTAGGATCAACTTTTTTCTTCTTTTGCTTTTTCTTGTTGTCTGTAATCTTCTCGCCACCATGAAGGGAGTCTAAGACATAAAACCTCAGTGTGCTTGGTTCAAACACAAAGCAAAACCAGTGCATAGCAAATATGACGGGTTCAAACAGATAGTCGCAATCTCCTAAATTATAGCCTAGGTGTTTTGGTAGTAGTTCTTTAAGGTGTTTCTCCACCTCCCATGATCTCTGTTGCTACACTATTCTTGTCTATTATAGAAAACATTGGGCACCACGATGTTGTTAAAATCCAAACTTCCATGGAAAAGACCCTAATTCTTATTGTGGGCAAATTTTTTAGGTGTAAACATTGTTGCTCTGTGTGCAAATTTTTGAATTTTTGTTGTCAAAGGATAGTATAACTCTATTATTAGACACATACATACCATGAAGTTGTTAAAATCCTAACTTTTAGTGTAAACGTTGTTGCTTTGTATGCAAATTTTTGAATTTTTGTTGTCATAGGACATGCAACTCTGCATTGTCAGACACACGCAGACCATAAGTTGTTAAAATCCTAACTTTCAGTGTCAACATTATTGCTCGTGTGTAAATTTTGAATTTTTGTTGTCATAGGACAGTGCAACTCTATGCATTGTCAGACACATGCAGACCATGAAGCTGTTAATATCTGAAATTGAGTGTAAATATCCTAGTTTTGTGTGTAAATTTCTGAACTGTTGCCGTCACATGACAATGTTATTGAATGCATTCTCAGAGATAAACTAGTTAGCACTAACCATGAAATCAGCATCAAATATGTGCATCTTCACCACAAAAGCTTGTTCCTTATGTTTACCATTCATAACATGGGTAATCAATAACATTATTTGCACATTTATGCAACATGAAAATTAAGATTGATTTACAATATTTGCTTGTACAAAATCAATTCAGCATTGCACATACCTGGTTGCTTATCCAATGCCTTAGACTAAGGACCTGCAGGTCTTATCATGTTACATAATGGCCAAACATGGCCACCAAAACCCTACACAACAAATATAGAAGTGAAATTAGTGCAGTACTGTTATTCCCATCACAGAAACAACTCCAACCAGTCCTTCTACTTACTGTCTAGCCTCCTCTTGTGGACACCAATCACAACAAAGTTTATAAAATGCTTCCTTCTCACATGACTTTGACCTTTCTCACATACGTCGCTTGGTATGGTGACTTTACAGCCGATTTATGACGTCTTTTTGACCTCCTCATTGGTAGTTGCACCGCTTTTCATTTTCTCTCCCGTTTCTCAATTTCTTTTTCTTTTTCAAGTTCACCATCTTTCTCTTTTCCTTTATTTTCATCTTCATCTTCTCCTGACTAATTTTCTTCATCCTTTTCTTATTCATCATCATCTTGTTATTCCCTTTTTTCTTCATCCTCCTCTTCTTGTTTATCTTTTTCTTCCTCCTCATCTTTTTGGCCAATTTTTTCCTCATGTTTAGATTCATCATTTTTTTTACCTTTTTCTTCATCTGCATCTTCTTTTTCTTGTTCTTTTCCTTCATGTTCATTCTCACCTTGTCCTACCTCTATAGCATCTTCTCCCATCTTTTTCTTCGAGGGTGCATCTATTCCTTCTTTATCTTCTCCTTCTTCTTTTTTTTCATCTTCATTTTCACCTTCTCCTATCTCTACAGCATGCATTCCTTCATCTCCCCCACTAGCAGGCCTTTTGCTTTGCAACTGTATCAGTTCTTCCAAAACAAAACTTTTAAATTTTTCCATCTCACTATTTAATTTATTGTTGAATTTCAACCAAAATTCCTGAATGTCCTGCATATTTAAAATTTGTCAACAAACTTACATTCACTGTCAGTGAATCAGACTAATATATTAGTACTACTTACCGGGTCTTTAAAACTTGTCAACCCCGAATGTGTTGCTGACTTGACTTTTACAGTACTGCGACTATGAAAAGACCATGTTTACTTCCCTTTTCTACTTTAATCCTCTCCTTCATAGTGTTCTCATCCCAAAACTTCATTACTGGGGTGATTTTAGTACAGCATTCCCCAATGGGAACCTTTGCAAGAAGTAAAGCTGAAAAAGAAAAACACAAGAAGTTATTAATAAACGAAGGTAATGCGGGAACAACTTAATTAGTGAGATCTTTTGTTTAATTGTGTAGACAAGTACCAGTAACAAATACATGTAGCCTCCAATGACTTTTGAGCCTTCAGCTTTCCTTTTTTTGTTGCCCATATTGTACTGTTGTATTTTATCACTAAGTTCATCAAACACAAATGTTGCCTAGTCAAATTCTACCTACTTATTCTCTATGCAGACCGTTACTTTCAATACTTTCTCATTAACACTTGCACTCCTGGTAGGACAAAGAAAAGTTCCCAGTGTATAGAGAACAAAATAGAACTCAAACATTCCATCATCTTTCTCACTCATTAGCTTTTCTTGAACTTTAGCATATGTCAATGGGGTATATTTCCTTTTTAGCTCCTTCACTTCATCTTTGAAGCCATCTAACTTCACTCTTAAACCTTTATCCTATAACCCCATTAGCACTTTCACATCTTTTGGTCTAATCGTCAATGTGTTCCCCTATGGTCAGTTGTTTTGACAGGGGATCATATGCATGCATCACCTCCATATATAATTCTCTTGGAATCTTGTTCATGGTCATATTTAACAGCTTCCCAAACCCCAAATTTTGAACCATGTTCTTCAAATTTGTTTTCCCCTTAACAAATTCAGCAACTTCCTTGAATTTAGATGGGGAGCACCAGCTCGAGAATGGTATCACGTATTTCTTCTTCTTTCCTTCTTATGCCTCTTCCTCCTTTATTCTATATGGCTTGTTCTCAACATTAGTCATGTTCTTCCAAACTTTCGATACTATATCTGACACAGCTTTTATCCCTTGTATGTCCTCTTTATTTTTCCTCCAAAATTCAGTCTTAAAAACCTTCCACCTGTAACTTCTAGATCCTTCTTACTCATCTTTTCTGGCCCTGTACACAATAATTGTTTCATTAATCAATATGGTGCACAATTCATCAATATCGATTGCATGCAGCTCCATTTGTTTTATAACCTCCACATTTGTAAATACACTAACTATTATTGAAAATTTCTTTACATCACTTGTTATAGGATGACACATGGTATTGTTCCAATCAGGTTGCAAATGCATTTATTCATCATGTAAATTGCCTAGAATAGATTGTCAGTACATTGAAGATGAAGTTGCCACAATGAACTTGTTAATGCACTACTTCTTTTGGCAAATTCCCCAACTTTAGTTGTTATACCACTTAATATCAATTAACCACTTTCAACTTGTAAATTCACTACTTTTTCTAACAAATTGCGTAACTTCAACTGTTTTCCCACTAGCCACAAACAATCATAGACAATAAGTTTTTCTCTCAAGCCTAAACCTTGTCCCAAACATAATGTTCCCCCTCACAATTTCGTTCACCCACCCTCATCAAAAATTTCACACACAATGCAGCACCCACCTTTATCAAAGACAAAAAATAGAGCACCCACCACAATAATAGACCCACAAAATCAGTGTTTTTTCCTCAATCTACTAACAAATAAAAGGATGATTCAATTGCACAAATAGAACTTCATTCACCTCTCTCACTTTCAAATAAACCCAATCACGCAAAAACAACATTCAAGATACATGAGGAGTCTTACCTTCACCGAACTTCACCTTGCTATTTGCTTGAAGTCTCTTCTGCTTTTCATTCGTGCTATCTTGATCGCCTTCCAACCTATTTCTGCTTCTCCTTCTTCTTCCTGTTGTTCTACTAACTATCATGCACCAAAAAGCCGACCTTCTAAGTTTCTCCTTTATCCATGGCAATGGCTATACTGGAACCACGGCCACGGCGATGCCCACAGTCTCCTTCGGTGGTTGAATATCTTTGACAGTTTTCAAAGACATGACGCAACTGTGCCGAGAGGGAAGAGGGAATGTGACTAAAATGAGAGAGAGAAAAGTGGGATCGTGTTTTTATATTTTTCAGCCATCTCATTTCCAAATTTCGAGCAACAATTTCATGGGGCATTTGAGTAAATTGGGTTCAGGAATTAATTTCACTTTGCCCCCTAGGTCCTTCAGTGAAATCTCAGATTTTTTTAGAGGCTCTTTGAAATTAATTCCCATCCATGGTCCTTAATCAAAATTTTCCCTGGTCAAAATAACTAGGATGGAGTATAATTGGATAAATAGTGGCCCCACGACTTAAAATAAACAACGATTTAACAAATTAACGGCAGTGGCATTTAAGGTCATTTTTGAATCATTATTGTATTTTTTGCAGCTAATATTTTACAATGGAGCCTAGCATTCCTTTCGAATATTACAATGGGTAAATTTGTCCCTTCACCCAAAATTAATTAACAATACAAAAGGTTAAACTTTCATTAAATATATAATATATTAAATTTTTAGTATCTATGAAGGAGCTTGCATGCAGTATTTATGCAACTTTTTATCTTGAAAGTTGCAACTTTATTTTACTGCTTATTCTTATTTATATACTAATTTTTGTCTCACTTCAACTTTAGGGCATTTTACCTTGAGTACAGGAAACGAGACTAGAGGACAAAAGAGGTTTATGTGCCCATAAAGAATGCTGAAGTAGCAGAACACTCTTGACAAGAGGTTATATCTGACGCCATATTCTTAACCAAAGTAAGTTGTTTTGAATTTGATATAAGCACAGAATGTGTTTTTAATTGAATTATCTAATGATTTTTGTACTTATCCTTAGACGTTGGTTGTTATTTGCTCTTTGAAAAAATAAAATATACTGGTTTGATTTTGTTGATGGAAATCTGGCCAATGATATCAAAGAAATCATCCAAACGTAAATTAAATTTTGTTAATTTATTTGTTATCAAGGTTATTGCACATTACAATTTATGATTTTTTTGTATTTGATGATAGGGTGATTCAAACATCATCAATACTTATTAAGAGTGACAAACAAGAAAAGAACCCCAAAAAAAAAGCATAAAACAAAATTTATATTACCGAATAATATAAAAGGATTAAGGGTGAAAAATACTCATAAAAATATACCAAAAGTTCACCAAACACTATAAACTTTTTTGGAACTTAAATCTATCAAGCCAAGTTCAAAAAGATCTCAATGTCAGGGCTGTTAAAACAAACAAACATCCATTTCTTTAGTAGTGGGACCCATAATTTTTTTTAATAAAAGTATCAAAATGTCCCTAATTAATACAAAAAAGTTAAGGGTAAAAAATACCTATAAACTCATACCAAAAATTTACTAAACACTATATAATTTTTAATAAATTAAAAGTCCTCAAAATATTCCCAATCTTGAAGTGCTATTGTATTAGTGTATGCTAAAGATTATTAATTATAATAGATTTTATATCCCTAATCTATATAATTGGAAAGGATTATTAATGTTGCTTAATAAATTTTTTCTTGATCAGCCAATTTTTTCCCTTTTTTAAAAGCTAGACAATTGTTGTAGTTATTATATTCATTGTTATGGCTCAAAATATTTTAATGGCATAAATATCATACATAATAATTAAATATTTTTGTAACTTATTGTGTTTTGTATTTTAACATCATTATTACTTATCTCAAAGTATTTTAGTTCCAGAGAATTGTTAAATAAAGTCAACAAAATAAATATTTATACGTTAATCCTTTGATCAGTATTCATTCGATATTTTTAGATTTTTCATTTAATTTAAAAAATATAATTAAATCTAGAAAAAATTATATGAGGATGCTCTAGAGTTTGATTGAAATTAAAAATCTAAATCCATTTTGTAAGAGGGTGGGCTTTTTGCTTCAAAGGGAGATGGACTGAAAAGACTATTGAGAGGTTAGAGGGAGATTATGGTTTCTTTCTTCTTCTTTTTTTAACTAGGCATATTTTGGTACTTTAATTCAAAATATTTTAGGTCCCACTACCAAAAGTGGCCTTTAATTCCTGAAAGAATTGAACATAAATATAAAAAAAGATTGCAGTTTGATTGTTAAATTTAATAACATAGACTGGAGGATAAACACATAACTCTGTATGCCATTGATACAAACAATTTATTTTCAAAAAATACCCATAATGTCTACTAAAAAATAGATTGGAGATATAAACAACTTATTGTTGAAGAGCCATTCAACTAAAGATTAAACTTTTTTTACATGAATTATTTTAATTATAAAAATTTATTATAATTAATAATCTCTAACATACTCTAATGCTATAGCCTTTGAGATTGAAGGTATTATGGTACTTTCGTGAAAATTATATAGTGTTTGGTAAACTTTTAGTATAAGTTCATTGGTATTTTTGACCGTTGACTTTTTTGTTTTTAATTGGGAGTATTTTGATACTTTTATTAAAAAAATTATAGGCATCACTGCCAAAAAAAAGATGTTTGTTCATTTTAATGGCGTTAATATTATTAAGGTCTTTTTAAACATGGATTGGTATATTTGAGCTCAAAGAAAATTTATGAAGTTGGGTGAACTTTTGGTATATTTTCATGGATATTTTTTATTTTTAATCCTCATATAAAATGTGTTTGCCTCAAAGTAATAAGTTCCTTGATTTAAATGTTTTCCAATTTAATTGTTCTTTAAATAATAATTTTATTCACATTGATAAATTCCACTTGTATTATTTTTAGTATCGTTGCCAACTCGACAGTATAGAGGGCAGATACTATAGCATCCGTTATATGTATAAAATTATTATACAACAAGAACATTCAATAACTTTCACTAGGTAATTAAATATGTGACATATTATTTTATCACTATACTTGAAAATTTTAGTAATTAATGGTTTGCTTGCTTCCAATTTTCAAGTTTTTATAACCAAACCCAAAATTCAAGAAAAGAAATTTATTTCATGCAAGATCTTTTTTTCCAAGTTATTAGATGAGCAAAGGAACTGATGAATTATTCATACATAAAGTTAGAATCTTGAAAGAAGTTTTACTTTTAAAACATCACTATTGATTTTATTTTTGAGTTTAAATTGTAATTTTGGTTCTAGACACATTATTGTTGGATCTGGATACTGGTTCTACATGTATTATTTTATTGCTTGATATATCTGCAATTGTAGGTGTCACATCACATCAGATTTAACTCTGAGAGTATGAATAATAAATTAGACTGAGAGTCAAGTAGTAAAGTAGACTCAGAGTCGAAGGAGTTGAGATCTGACTCTTGTCTGGACTAATATTTTGAAATTATCAGTCTTGGAAGTGCAAAATGAAAAAATTTCAGAAAAATTTCAGAAAATTTCCAAAAGATAGTAAAAAGGTAAATTAGAGGATTTGAAACCATATTTCAAGCCTTAGGGGTGGAAATAGAATGAAAATAATTTATTATATAATTTTCTGTAAATAGAAGTTTTTTTAAAAAAAGTAGAAAATTAGCTAGAAACAATTATTTTAAATATTTAAAGGCCTCAATAATTCCAAAAAAATATGAAAAAATTATTTGAGGATTTATTTAAGTTGATAAAATTATTTTCAGGCCCTGAAAGTGAAAGGATTAATTTTAGAATATTTATTACTAAAATCTTATCAGTAAAGCATGATTTCGGAGAAAATTCAATACAAATAGTTAGAGGTGGAGATAAATTCTAAAAAATTTAGGAAAACTTTTTACTCCTCTGGTACTTAATATAAGACCCATTTAACTAATTTGATTAGATTAAGTTAGGTAAGTTAGTTAATTATAAGAAAAGTGACACATTTTTCCTAAAACACCATAATCATCTTTCTTAATACCCCTCTCCCTCTTCTATTTGATTATGGTTGAGGGAGTATCCATAGGGGTGATTTAGAGAAAATTGATAAATATAAGAAATAGGTCTTATATTTAGGACCAAAACCAACTCAACAATTGGGTCCTATATTAAGGATCGGAGGAGTATATTAAAATATGATTTTAGATGGGCAAAAATAAAATTTTGAAGTTCCAAAAATATTATTAAAAATTAGATAGGAATTTTAGCCGATACGGTAAAATCAAATAGAAAAATGTTTGGAGATAAAAGGTAATATCCTTCCTTCTTTCTCCAGCCTATTGGGTATTATTTTGGACAAAATATGAACAATAAATTTGTGGCCAAAGTGGTCCACATGATTAAGGAATAAAATATTGTAAATTAACACATGATTTTATCCAAAATATTATTACATATGGCACACTTGCACGCTTCAAAATTTCTGCAGCTTATAAGAGGGGACACACGGCCTTATTACCTTAGAATTTTTAGGGGCACATGGAAGTAAGGGAGGCAGAAATTTTACTCTATAAATACCCCCTCCCAAGCCTTCATATTCAACTATTTTGGCACTTAAAAGGAGGGGAGGTTTGTTATAGAAATATTGAGTTTTGAGAGCCAAGAACATGCAGGAATAAGCCAAGAATTATCAAGCAAGAATCAAGGATTAATCAAGATATGTTAAAGCTTTAATTTGACTATGTTTTTAGCTTGTTTCAAGTGGAATTTGTTGACAAAATTCCAAGGTACCATGCTGTCCAATTTTTGAAATATGGAAGAGTGATTACGAAAGGATAGAAACCATGATTTAGAGCTTAGATCGGCTTACTTGGTTGATGTTTGGATTGATTTTTGGAAGAAACTCCAAGCTCCCTACTTATTGAGACTATTCAACCAACCTTGGTTCTGTGGGTTAGAGATCGTTTTAGTTTAATTTGAGGATTTCAATGAGTTTAAAATATATTTTTGTGTAAGAATATATCGAGAGAAAGTGTTTAAAAGTATTAGAATTAAAAATAAAAATTCTAACCCTAATAACCATCCTATTCGGCCAAGCTCAATACAATAGGGAGGAGTTTTATTTTGATAAAATCAAGTTGATATTTGAATTCTACATGAAAAATTGTGTAGGAATGGTCCTTGAGACTTGTTAAAACAGAGATGAAATTAAAGTCAAAAAGTCAAAGAAAAGAGGGTTATAGAGTTATCTTGATACTTAATGGTATTTTATGTGTTATGATTGATAGTGTGGCATATATTTATACATGGATTGATAGACATTGAGCAAGAGAAAAAAGAGGAACTCAAAGGAACCAAAGAGGCTGAAAATCTTGAATTAGAAGGAGGTAGCATGGAATTTACAATTTTAATGTTAACTTGCTTGGTTGTTACATAATGTGATTCCTTGAATATATGCTATGTTATATTTGAATTTATTTGATGATGATGACATGTTGGTTGATTGCATTACGTGCCTTGCAATATGCATTAACACGTTGATTGTGAATGGATTGGAATGATACTTGCATGACATAAAAATAAGTAAGTGTTTATGAACTTGTTTGTAATATACCTTGCTTATTTGATATTATTATTGTAATTCCTTTGCTACTGAGATTTCTATGAAATCTCATTCCTGTCTATGTTTAAACAATACCAATAGGACCCTCAAATACTATGACCAAGGGCAAGGAGGTGGTGTCTGTATGAAGGAAAAATGTTATGGAATTATGTGAGACTTTATGTAGAAACTTTGTAATATTTGTGTATATGTGTTTGGGTGATTTTAAGGGGCTGTAAATTATATTAAATGACTTATTATATGCTGTGATATATGGCTGGTTTGAACTGGAATGGTTATGGTTTTACTTGGATAAGTTATGTATGAAGAGGATGAAAGCTGACTTATTTATGGGTAAAGTTTGACTATGCCAAATTTTGGGCAAATGATGGAGTTTGGATTTGAAACTTAACAGTTTAATAGTTCATATTTTTAGCTTTAAAATTAGTGGTATTTCAAAAAATTTGAAGTTGTGTACATCTTGTCATTAAAACGGAGTATACATGAGCTGGATTCATACTATGAATGTATTTTTTTCCTTAAAGCATTCACTACAAGCTTCAAGTAGGACTTGGAACAATATCATTTCGATTTTTCTAGAATTAGTTATGATTTTTCAAAATTTGAAAGAATTAGGGTATAATAAATAGTAACCGAGAAATTAAATTTAAAAATTCAAAAATTTTCAACTTAATGACTTAAGAAGTGGTTCCAAATACTTTCATTTGATCTAAAATTGGGTAAAGAAAGTAAGATGTTACACTAGGGAGGTTTGATAACAAATAAATAATATATTAAAAAAAATTAAAGGTTCTGCATGGTTAAACAGAAACATCGACGTGGAAGATTAAATCCATAACGTTTTAACATAGCTAAATGACATCGTAAGACAATGTGTTATGACAATTTACCTTAATAACCGTTGTAGTAATACAATACTGTATGTCGGTTCTTTCTTGCAACCAACGTAGAACAATTAAGCCTCTTGTCACCGTGGAGGCTAGCACTAGCAGGGCATGTTCCTCGGCATCCTCTGTCAAATTGTGCTGGCCATGTCACGTTGAGGCTCATACTGGACCTCACACCATGTGGAGAGTATTTTGTTATTAATATTTTTTTTAATTATATTATATTATTTCATTTTCTTTTTGGTTTAAACCTTTTTTATTTGGGTACAACCTATTTGACTCCCTCAACCCATATCTCATATGTCTAGTTTGATAGTGGTTATTAGGATTAATATTTTAATATTTCCTTTTTTGTTTAATAAAGGAATAAAAAATTGTGTCACGCCTTTTCTTATTAGCACAAAGTATTCTTCAATCAGAAACAATTCTATTTGAGGTATTATCGGGTACTACTAGAATAAAGACTTTTAACAGTGGTTAAAATAAGCTTTCCATGATTGTTTTAGAGGCGCCGTGAATTTCGTTGACGTTGTGAGGAGAATATTACACGGTGGTTTATAACCGCCCTGAAAAATAACTTTCCATGACAGTTTTATTGAACAAACTGCCATGGAAAGACAGTTTTTAATGACAGTTATATATTTTTAACGACAATTATACAAATAAACACCGTTAAAAACTGTATTTTTTTTTTTTTACATTCTGCGTGAATTTTCTATATAATCTCTCTATAATTTACATATCCAAATACAACCAGAAGAGCAGAAGAATATGAAAAACCATTTCAAGACATCTATTAATATACAAAAGTAGAGCACAAAGCAGGAGTAGTCAGTACGACATGGGTAGGGTATAAATATTCTTCTTTTTTTAAAAAAAAATCCCACCTTTTTTAACTTTTTTTTTTAAACATTTCCTACCCATGTTTCTAATAGTCCTTTATCTCCGCGTTGGTGATCGTGTTTAGTTTAAACTAACAAACCCAGAATTCCTAGAATTTGTTATTTTTTCAAATTATTTTATATGATTGTGGGTATTCAATTTGAGAGTTTTTGGTTGGAATTCTTCAATTTGAGAGTTTGTATTTGAAATCCAAAATACTGTTATGCCAAATTATTTGAAATCCAAAGTTTGGTATTTGAAAGATTGTATATTTATCCGGTCGTGATTATAGCTCTTTACTATATACACCAATGCCACTTAATGTTTAAATTGATTTATAAATTGATAAATTAAAGGCAGAGCTATAATGACAAAATCCAGAAATGTGGGGCAGTTTTTTATTATTAAATCGATTTATAAATCTATTAATATTTAAATTGATTTATAAATTGATAAATTATAGTAAGAGCTATAATCACAAAATCTGGAAACGTGGGCGAGTTTTTTATTATTAAATTGATTTATAAACTATATACACCAATGCCACTTAATATTTAAATTCACCACTTAATATTTAAATTGATTTATAAAATGATAATTATAGGAAGAGCTATAATCACAAAATCCGGAAACGTGGGGCAGTTTTTTATTATTAAATAGATTTATAACTATATACACCAATGCCACTTAATATTTAAATTGATTTATAAATTGATAAATTATAGGCAGAGCTATAATGGCAAAATCTAGAAACATGGGGTAGTTTTTTATTATTAAATTGATTTATAAATCTATTAATATTTAAATTGATTTATAAAATGATAAATTATAGGAAGAGCTATAATTACAAAATCCGAAACGTGGAGTAGTTTTTTTATTATTAAATTGATTTATAAATTGATAAATTATAGGAAGTGCTATCATCACTAAATCCAGAAACATGTGGCAGTTTTTTAGTATATATTTAAATATATTTAAACGCAATCTTCTAAAAGAAATTCCTAATACAATCATATAATTGTATCTTTTATTTGTTATTAATTATTAATAAACCAAAAATACCAGTAAGCCACACCCTCAGAGTGTGGGCATCATCACGCATTGTTAAGTTTCATTTGGGGCAGTTTTTTATTATTAAATTGATTTATAAATCTATTAATATTTAAATTGATTTATAAAATGATAAATTATAAGAGTTATGATGACAAAATCCCAAAACGTGGGGTAGTTTTTTATTATTAAATTGATTTATAAATTGATAAATTATAGGAAGTGCTATCATCACTAAATCCGGAAACATGTGGCAAGTTTTTATTATATATTTAAATATATTTAAATGCAATCTTCTAAAAGAAATTCCTAATAAAATCATATAATTGTAATGCTATTCATAGCCAAGGATCTAGCATTGGAGCTTGTAGCCAGTAAGCCAAGGATCTAGTTGGAGCTTGTAGAAAATGTATGTATAGTTTGAGTAATGGTACTACCATTATTTATTGTATTTAGTCAACTATTATTTTACTTGAGTTTTTATATAATAAACTACTTTTGCAGCACGCCTTTTTGGTTGATTTATGGAAACTCTATCATGCTTGTAGCTACTTAATTATGTACTTAATTTTGGTAGGGTCCTTAGAAGGGATATGTTGTGCTTAAACTCTAAATGATGGGCAGGATATATTATTGAAGGAATCTTATATTTTTTGGTTTTTAAGCTTGTGCTAACACTTGGATTCAGACGAAACACATTATTATTGCTATTCCTGCTGGTTTCCGTTTGTTTTGAGGGATTTATGAAAAGTGCTTTAAACCTCTATGGTTTATACACGATCTGTTCTTAATGTATTTTTCTGCTTGACCGAAATATTATCCGTAAAGTTTTCTATTGCAACTTTATAGTGAATAAAAGATATTCTAAGAATACCTTGCTTTACTTTATTTTCTTCTATAATACAACGTTTGCTCTATATGATATGTTCTAAATAAATTCATCGTTGATTTCATATATTAATATACAGATAAAATCATTAGCAAGTCAATATATAAATAATACAATTAATTAAAAATAATTAAAACGAACTAATCCTAGAGCAGACATCAAAAAGAGACACATGGTGGCTTTTTTCGCTTGGTGAAAACTTTTTAAGCGTAGATTCATAACAAAAAAAAAAAAACTTTGAATGGTCTTAAAATATGAAATATTTGCTATGTATGATATGCTTTAGACAAATTCTTCATTAATTTTTTACATAAAAATAAAAAGAAATCCATTTCAAGATGAGATATAAATAATGCAATTTATCTATTACTATATAAAAGTAGGGTACAAAGCATGACTTACTAACAAACTACCACTTGCCTTCACCAGAATGTAAACAAATGGGTTTTTTTTTTCTTTTTTTCTAAAGCCAAAATTTTATGGCCAACTCCCTAGTTATGCGTTATTCACCACCATAATGCATGTTCCTCCTGATTCCCATAATGCAATTTTTTTTTTTCTAAAGCCTATCTCTTTTTGTGGTAGAATCAGTTAGTTATCTCTCATAATGCAGTACTTTTTATTTAAATGGTTTTAGTTGAATTCTTGGGATGTATTGTTTATTTATATTTTAGTTGAATTTTTTGTAGATAAATTTTTTATTTTTTATTTTTGTTAAAGCCACATTTCTACCAATGATCTCTCTATTTATATGTTTTTCTTGGGAATTAGTTCGATCATATTTGTTTGAGTACACATTTCATGTCTTTCTATTTATTTTGCAAAATAATGATTTTTGTTAATGGTAGATAAATCTACTTTTTTTTATAATTTTTTGATTAATTCAATCAATTCCGATTTATTACAAAATTTATTGCAATTATCTCCAATAATGAGTCTTATTTTTTCTATTTTTTGTAAAAACCAAAATACCCTTTATATGCAAATATTTTAAATTAAGAAAAATAAATAAAATTATATAACTTCTCTTATCCTAAAAATCGTGACATATATGTGAGGCATAATGTATGTTCAAAATTTGAAATTTGATGGTATTATTTAAAATTAATTATGTGTGAAATTTAATTTCAGCTGGTCTATTAGTATATTGAAAATAATATCTTACACCCTAAATCCAAACTATTATTTATACCTGAAATATTTATTATTTTTTATTTATGAATTATTTTGAAATCTAATTCAAATGAAAAATCATTTTGCTTCTGCTATTTAGAATTAAAATTTATTTTAAAATAAAATAAAATATTAATTTTTAAGGAAAACAATCGATGTATTTTAGGGATTAGCTTAATAAAAAATAAAATACAAACTTAAATATATTAATCAAGATATTTTCTTTAATGCTAGTATGTAATTTTAACAATATGAACTACTCAATTTCCTATATATTAAATAGTGAACCTATTTTATATTTTATTTGACATTTGTCTATTATTAATGATCTCAAATAGTGAATTTCCTCATTATCATTATGATAATCAACACATTTTATGTTTTATATTAAATACCTAATTTAGTCTTATAACTCCACAAGGTATACGGATTTCAGGAGGAAATAACCAACGTGCATCTGATGTTTGTGTATGGTGGGGGAGGGTTATGGAGGCTATGATAATTACTCAATTATCACAATTATCTAAATAGCCATAAATGTTGCCATGCACACTCCTCTTTTTCTTTTCTCACATGGATAACCAAGATGACACGGCTATCACTCCCATAAGATTACATTAGAAGTCTTATTTTATTATTCTTTATGGTAGTGGCCACGAGCCTCTATTTTTACATTAAATATGGATATTTTGATATTGTTTTGATAGTTTTATATTATTTTAAGTTTATATTGCCAATTCCTGAAGTTATTGACCATGGCAACTACTTTCAACTTATAGGAGTATATTTTTGTGTGGTTTTCAAAATATTTTAACTCACTAACCATTCTGTCTCCATTAATCTTGTATTATTGACCATGACATTATCTGTGTAATTATTAAATATAATCAAATATTTGAGTTTCAATCCACTACCTCTTTTTTCTCCATTAATTCAATCTTTTTAAAGGAACAACCATTTATATACCTACATATATAGCATATTTCTAAAAATGTTGATAATGGATATTGCAAATTTCAGAAGCTTAATGATATTTTATTTTAAATTAAGTTGAAATCATGATTTGAAATAGTAATGTAATATTTAACTAATTATTTTGTGATAATTCAACTTTTTATCTTGTATAAAAGAAACCACTAATTCATGCCCGTGCAATGTACGGGCACTATACTAGTTTATCCTAATACTAATATCCAATTCTTATTCAGTTACCTACACATTATAATCAATAACTACTCACCTAGTTAATAATCAAACAATGAACTAAAATATGATGAATGACCCAACTATTTCATATTTTCAAACTTTTCAAGCAATGTTGTTGACAATGTATCCCTCATCAAGTTGATTTCCTCAATGTCATATGACACACTATCTTGAAATGCCTTTAAATTAAAAATAACATAGTCATTAGTCAATTTGATCAAAAATGTGAAAAGAATTGAAGAATTACATGCAATGTAACTTATATTTACCTCATTTAACTTCTTAATAGCTCTTGTCTCAATGATGTCATTCATATAGCGAATGACATAATATCCACATTCAACACTCCCGGATTGACAACAATACTAACAAAATGAAATATAAAATTAAATATCTAACTTTAATTATCTAAAAAAAATTTATAAACATTAACTTTGATTATTAAAAAGATTTATAAGGATATACTCTGCTCAAAACAACATACTTGTAGGAGAATCTATCTTAGAGGTAGCTTATTTTTCTCCTTGGCCACAACAGTGAAACTATCAAAAACTCTATCAGCAATTAGAAGAAAATGATATTATAGCATGTTTTTGTAAACTTTATATGTAATAAATATATAAACATAAATTCACGTGTTAATCGGAATGCCATATCAAGTTCTTTGTTTCTGTGGCATAAGCAAATAAACGCCTAAACCATGGTATTATTAGAAGATACAACAATACCTTTAAAAGAGGACCTTTGGTCATTTCATTATAATCACCACCATCTTTCTTGACTTTGTATCTTGAAGTGCTACATTTAGGGCGCTTATTCAATCCTTCACTCATTTCTGAACAATAAGCAATCTTTAGGGTATGCATGTATCTTCTCATATTCCAAACCCATCGGATACAATTTTCTTTGCCTTATACATTCCTTTTGGAAGAATATTACTCAATAGTTCAAGCAATTCCATAAAACTAGCATTGGTCTAACCATTTCTTGCCTTTAAGTTCATCAACTTCAATATGGTTGTCAACCTTGTGTAATCATCTTTACACTCTGGGTACAAAAATGTCTCTGCATCACTAGACAAGTTGTCATTTGTGAGGGAGAACTGTGTAAATGACTCAGACCTTATGTCACGAAACACATCCGAAATTCTATCACCAAAGTCATAATTCATAACCTTCTCCTTTCTAGAGAGTGTAATCTTTCTAATTTCGCTATGCCATATCCAATTTGTATACCTCAAATTTATCCCATCACAGATAAGATACTCTCTTATCTCAGGAGTACTATGCCCACTATTATTTAAATATTTAACACAAGGGCAACAATACAAGCCATCTCTTTTACTAGGAGTATTTCTCTGAGCAAACTCAAGAAACTTTTCAACCTCATTCTCATATTCTTTGCTAATTCTCTTAGTTTTCATCCAACTATGATCTATTATTCTACAGAGTCAATGAGCATAGTTATACTGTCAAGCTCAATTCTAACTGCTTAATTCAAATATTCAAATAAATAAAATAATTAAGTGTTAGTTAATAAATTAAAATTAACTAACACTTAATTACAAATTAAAAAAATGTCTTTTTTATTTTATAAAAATTTTGATAGAATTTTCCCTTAAATATAACAAATCCCAAATTATTTAAACAATAGACAAATCAATTAATTAACAAACCAACAATATAATAAACAAATACAAGATAAATTTGAAGAACTATAACTAACAAAACAAAAGTAACAATTCAACCTCAAATCAATTCAGTGAATAAAGATTCTTAAAAGCTAAAACATTTGAATCCAAAATGGAAACACAAATGATATCCATTTGTTATGAAATTTTAAATAACACTTTATCATCAATCAAAATTCATATATTTATTGGTAAATTCTCAAGTTTATTACAAATATTTGAAATAAAATATCAAAAAATTATAAAAAATTAAAAACTTAAGAAATAATCAACTTTGAATGTTTAAACATGTTTCTAATGCTGTGTATGGGAAGTAATTGAGGTTTTTTAACTCTAAATGTCACCAACCAACCCCTCAAGCGCATAAGAAACGCAAAATAAACAATGCAAGACATCAAAAATGTAAAACCAATCAACCTATTTGAAATACAATAGATTTCTATTATCAAAACATCCAAGATACCAAGAAAAAACAAAAAGAATGAAAGAAGAGGAAATTCACTCAGTGGAGATGATTAAAACGCGAGAAGAGGCAACAGTGGATGGTGGAAGATGAGGGAAGACAGCAAAAAACAACCACGAGTGAAATGAAGGGCCAAACACGGCGGGAAATAGTGGAGATTTGCCAATATTACAGTTTTGATGGTGGGACAAAGGGAGACCACGACGCATTGATTGTGAAACTATGAAAAATAGAATGTGTGATAGGGTTATGTTTAAAATTTTCTACGGCGGTTATTAAGATAATCGTTGTGAAAAGTTAACTGTTATGCTATTTATTTACAAAAATGCTACCATATTTTTTTTCAAGGTGTTTTTCTTTGTAACCGCTGTTGTTCCTCGACGTTATATATCTTTTTTGTAGTAGTGTGGGGACTAGCTCCGCCCCATTTGTTTTGCCCAATTCAACCAGCCTTAGTGTCTAATCTACCAAGAGTATTAGTGACGTCCTAACTAAAACATCCTTTCTTAAATCCCTTTAAGTATACATTTGGAAGCATTACGGTTCAAGCAAATCACGAAACAAGCCCGTGAATTAAAAATTTACACATAATTACTCGAGTTACTATTCACTGGTTAATTCTAGATTTGCAGTCTAACTTTGAAAAATCATAACTAATTATAAAAAAATCGTATTAAGGTGATTCAAAATTCTATTTGAAACTCTTTGATTCTCTATAGGGTTAGAATATAAAAATGGACTCAACCCTTGCCAATTCGTATAATTTATTCCTGAAAATTTATTATTTATTTAGTAAAAACTATACTTTTTAGTTTCTCTTCCCTAACTTTGATCAAGCATAACTCTTAGGACACATATCCATTTTAAGTGATCTACTACTTGTTTTAAAGCTCAAGATGTGTAATTTAAGTGTACCAAGTTTCATGGGCAGATTCGTTTACTTGTGACACTTCTGCTTGGTCACAAAATCATGTCTCATTTAAGGATGACTTATCCCCTTTACTTACATTAATAAATCACAATTAATTCTTTCCATGCATAATACCATTTCATCCATGCATCAACTATTCTCATATAGCATCATAGCCAATTATACATGCCATTATCATTACTATCATCACATACCATCAATGACACATCTATATATATAATGTTATACAATTGACATAATTTAATATAATAAATTTCTTCAATTCTTTTTCTCTTTCCTTATGCATTTTTTGCTTGATCATTATCACTTATTGGGGTTGGTTAAAGGAGAGTGAGATTTAGAAGAATCTCAGTAGCAAATATTATCATTATGCATGCAAGATGGATGCAAGTGTATGACATGCTTACTTGATCTAGCTCATGCTTACTTATAACATGTTCTCATGCACAATGTTTCACATTAACATGCATAGCCATGAAAAACATAAAAGAAACAAAGCATTCATCTCATATAGTCATCAAACAACATAATACACATCAACACACAAGCATACACATCAAGCACACAAGAAAGGTAAGTTCACTACCTTTTATTCTTAAGTTTTATTCTTGCTCCTTTTACTTTCCAACCCCCAAGATTGCTTGAACAATCTTGCCATTCCTCTTTCTTGGTGTCTCATGACCCTAGATTCACAATACACATTAATAACCAATAGATTAAGACCATAAAAAACCATTAACTCTCTTAACTCTTAAACTTATTCCTCTTTAACCTTAAATTTTACTTTCTTTTCCATAACCTTAAAATCATTCCTTTAGTCATTTCCTACATAATTGTTCATAAGGAATCCAATATGAGCTTGGATTTAACAAAACCCAACTCCTTCCCCCATGTCTTGCCTTGGCCGAATAGTAGGCACTTAGGGTAAAAAAATTTCAGTTTAAATTCTAATGCTTCAAAACTTGCTTTCTTATCTTTACCTTGCACAATTTTTCATTCTAAACTCATTGGAAGTATTAAAATATCAAAATCCAACCCCAAGGCATAGAACTCAGCTTGGCCGAACAGTCTTCTCAAGTTACACAATCATAAAATTCAACCAATTTCAACATAAAACCACTTGATTCTTATTCCTTTCAAGCCTTTAAACATTATCTGAACATCAATTTCATCTTCCTCTTAACTTAGAAATTCTGTGCAGCATACCCCCTAGGGTTTTAAGCTCCCAAAAACCATTCAAATCTATAACCAAGCTCAAATAACAACAATAGTAGTGAAAACTACATCAAAAACAATAAACATTCCTTGTTTTAGAGCTTGATCTTGCACGGAATCACTTGAACTTCTTCTCCTTCTTCCCTTGTTCAGTTTGCCCTCCCTTCCTCTCTTTCTCAAGATGGTCGAAACTTTGACCAAGTGGAAGGTTAAGAGGTATATATAGAAAGCAAGATTGAATTTTGACCCTTGATCTTATAAATAGGTGACTTAATCTTGATCGTTCATTTATCTTTCTTTATGATCTTGCCATCATTACTACAAAAAAGAGTTTTCATGACGTTAATTTACGACGGTTATTAGAAAAAACATTGTAAGAAATATGATGGTGGCATTTTTGTAATTATAGACGTACTTTTAAAGCCAGTTATTTAAAAAATCGTTGTTAAAAGTATTTTTTATGACGGTTTTTTAAATAACTGCCGTAAAAAATACTTTTAACGATGGTTTTTTAAATAACCGCCGTAAAAAGTCTATCAGAATTTTAAAATCCATCGCGCGATAGTTTTCACTTTTCAGAGTCAAAGCTCATAGTCCCCCATACCATCCTCACTCGATTTTCTCCCTCCTCTTATATTTTTCGGCGTTTATCCATTGGTTCTATCATTTTCACCATGTTCTTCCATCACTGTCGTTGTTGTTGTTGCCGTCGTCGTCGCCTCATCCTCTTCATTCTTATTTGTGAGTTTTTCACCTCCATTCTTTCCGTGGATTTCATAGTTTTTGTGGTTTGATATGATTATTTTCTTTTGTTAAAAATATGGTGTTTAATTTGGGTTTAAAGAGATTTGATCTTTAGCAGATCTGAGTCTTTGATTTTATCTTTATTAAATCTTAGTTGCTTTGATTTCGTGACTGAAGATGAAGCTAAGTAACGCTATTATGACGGGAAAGAATCTATATATATTTACTCTATCAGAATGCTTTTAACTGGTGAGAGACTTTCTCTGAGGCTTTGTTCTCCTGTTCTATCCTGATCAGTAGGTTGAAACGTAGCTTAAAAAAACAAAAAATTTTCATGGTGGTTATTTATATAATCGCCGTGAAAAGTCACATACCACGGTGGTTCTTAAACCGCCGTGAAATCCTCTACATTTTACGTCGATGGCATAGACATCGGTCTCAAAACCACCGTAAAAAGCCTATTTTAACCGCCGTTAAATGTATTTTTTTTAGTAGTGCATGTGTCCCTTATCCCTTATCTTCCATCTTGATCAATCCAAGTATCTTCAATCCAATTGTACACGTTTTTCATCCAACCATACACATGTCATTCATCTAACAGTACACGTGTCTCTTGTATGCCCCTTCATCATTATGGCATTAAAATAGGGAGGAACATTAATAGAAAATTTGTGCAAAATGCAACCCCTAAGTATTCCTCCACCTATCTTGCCATTCTGTACCATATCGGGTACTTTTTTGGGTCTTGACTTACCTGAGACTACTAGGACATGTTCTGGTACACTTTTCTTATCTCAAATAAGTTCACATATGGTGTCATCTCAGAGGAGCATAGAAAAAAAATAGTTAGCTCTACTGAGAAGCTACTTAACCTTACTGAGTCATGCAATAGAAATTTTGTTGTATCGGGTAGATAGAGAACTGTCTAACACATATCCGTACTGCGTTTTTATTTTTCTACTGCCCATAAATATCTTCTGATGACTTAGCACGTTGACTCAGAGGTATCATAATTGTGTCATAAATGCATGTGGAAACTCAGCACGCTGACTCAGCACCCTCATGATTGTGTTTGGATATTCTTTTTTGATTTTGTCTCCTACTTAGGGGACAAAATTTATTTAATATTTGACTGGAGTATTTTATTCAATCTAGAGTTTCAAAAATTAATCCATTCATACCATAAGCTTCCTTTAATTCTGAAAAAAAATTTTTATAAATTTTCTCGGGCCATAACTTAATCCGTAGGTATTTCTTTTTGAATTTCCTGTAAAATGCCTCTAAACAGCATAACTAGTTTTGAAATATTCTCAATGCCATTCTGTTGGCCTTCTAGGGATAAGACTAATTGTATAATTTTCTGTAGTCTCTTAACTCATGAATTCTCATTTTCACTTACTTTGCTGAGACCTCTTTATGGCTCAAATAATTGAATCTAGTTGTATATCTCAAAATGGCCTATAATTTTAAAATTTATTTAAAGTCAATTCAAGGGTATTTTTATTATTTTTCTTTACATGCAGGCCTTAACATGCTATTTTCCATTTTTTGGAAATTTTCTAAAATTTTTTGAAATTTCTAAGCTTATTTTCTAGTATTACCCTTTTTGACCTGAAATCGTACAAAATTATGATTTTGCCCCTGGTTCAGCTTAATCCTATAATTTACCTCATTGAGGTTTTTATCATAACCTTTGATCTACATCCATTTTCATTTCTCATTCCTAGACACTGAGATTTCATCCGAGTCTCTATCTTCCTCTTTTCTGAATATCAGAAAGCTTTCTCTTTGCAATTTAGTCTTTGGGATTCTCTCTGTCCCTCCAAAGAACCTCTGGGACCTCTGCTAAGAAAAGTCTGGTAACCTGCCCATTTTAAACTAATTTTGGTACTTTTAAGCTCAAAATTCGGGATGTTACACTAACAATATATATGATATGAAACTTATAAGAAGTTGGATCATTCATAAGTTATGAATGAGCATTGCCATAATAAGAAAGGAAGGATAGATTCACAATTTTGAGAAATCTTCACGTTAGTTAACTTTTACAGACTAAGACTCTAATAAGAAATAAAGAAAATTTGTATGACTATACATCCTACTTAAAATTAAACATTTTTATGCAATTTTATAGTTACAACACTACTACAAAAAAACATTTAACGGTAGTTAAAATAAGCTTTTTACGGCGGTTTTGAGAGCGATGTCTATGCCATCAACGTAAAATGTAGAGGATTTCATGGTGGTTTAAGAATCGCCGTAGTAAATGACTTTTCAAGGCAATTATATAAATAACCGTTGTGAAATTTTTTTTTTCAGCCTACGTTTCACCCTGTTGATCAGGGAACGAGAGAACAAAGCCTCAAAAGAAGGGGTTTGAAAATCAATTAACCAATAATCTCTCACCAGTTAAAAGCATTCTTATGGAGCAAACGTAGGTTCTTTCTCGCCATAATAGCACCATTTAGCTTTACTTTCAACCACCAGATCGAAGCCATTGAGATTTAATAAAGATAAAATCAAAGAGTCAGATTTGATAAAATCAAATACTCATATTTGATAAAAATCATATCTCAAACCTAGATTAAACATCATATTTTTAACTAAAGAAAATAATCATATCAAACCACAAAAACTATGAAATCCACAAAAAGAATGGAGGTGAAAAACTCACAAATAAGAATGACAAGAATGAGGCGATGGCGATGGTAACGGCGATGGCGATGGCAACAGCGATAGCGACGGTGATGGAAGAACATGGTGGAGATGATAGAAGCAAATGATAAACGCTGACAAAGATAGGAGGAGGGAGAAAATCAAGTGAAGACGGTAATAGGAGACTATGAGCTCTAACTCTGAAAGGTAAAAACTATCGCGTGAAGGATTTTAAAATTTTGATAGACTTTTTACAGAAGTTATTTAAAAAACCACGTTAAAAGTGTTTTTTACGGCAACAATGCTGTAAAAAAACACTTTTAATAGCAGTTTTTTAAATAACCACCTTTAAAAGTATGCTTATAATTACAGAAATGCCACCATCATATTTTTTATAGTGTTTTTTTTTTCTAATAATTGCTGTAAATGAGCGTTGTAAAAGCTTTTTTTTGTGGTAGTGCGACCACATGGTTCATGATTTGCCAATAAGTCGGGCTTATTATAAATTTTTATTTTATTTACGATTTATGATGCATTGATTGATTCAATAATTGTAAAGCCAACACATATTATAAAAAACAAGAAACAAAAAAAGGTGTATAAAGTGCAACAAAAAAGTGTGGTAATTAAGTTGGTGGATATTTTCGGATTATTTGATTTTAATGTGATACCTCTTTGTATTTAAGGCGTATTCTTAAATTAGTAACTATTTTCATGAGACTATCATCCAAATTTTTATACTATTGTTTGTCTTCCGGTCACTTTATTTTTTTCTTTTTGCCAACTAGCTAGACACATTAATTAAATATCTGTGTAAAGTATAATTGTTGGATTTTGACCTTGCATCCTCCCTTGATGAGTCAGACTATTTGACTAGATATTAAGAGAATATATCGGTTAAATATCCAAGCAAGATTATGATATGTTTGACTTGGTCAAACATCATGAATCAAATCTAATCAGTTATGATATAAATTTAATTAATTTATATTGTATAGATTAAATATATATTAGAGATATATATATTTAGAATTGATTATGATTGATTCTAGATTTGAATTCAAAAACCATAATCTTATAAGTCGAAGATATATTTGAATATCCAAATTCAAATTCAAACTGATGGGCTCAATAGATATTTTGGCTTCCCAAAATACCCCTGGCTAAAGCTATAAATAGAGACCTCCACTCATCAGTTCAACTTACTCCAGTAGTTAAACTTTCCTACTATCTCTCTCTCTCTCTCTCTCTTATTCTTTCTTGCAAAGAGGTACTTTGCTGTGTACTCAAAGCTTAGACTTTATAGTCTAGCTTATAACGTGAGCTCAAAGGATCTCACGGACCCGATCCAAGATCCAACCCAGTAGGTTTCTGATGATGCCTCTGTCGTTAAAGTATTCAATTAAACTAGGTCCTAATTAATTTGTAATTTAGTGTCGACCTAGGTCATTACTTCCAAGGAGCAAGTCATGGGTTTCTTTAGGTAAAAATTTAGGTGATAAAAAAAATGTAATAAATTGGACCTAAACTAAAATGCAAAACTCTAATTCTAAATGCAAGATGCAAACGTCCTAAAATCTATATGAAAATTAAATTAAACTAAATGAATGCAATGCAAATTTTGGGGGGATTTTTTTGTTGAAGAAGGAAAATTAAAATGATAAATGAAGAAGATTAACTAAAGAGTAAAGAAAATTAACAAGTGAAAATTGAGAAGTTCTCTTCGGTAAGGTAAAGGGAACAACTTAGGATTTGTATGGATTTAACCTTCATAACATTAATCAGTTAATTAAACCAAAGGGAAGTGATAAGAGAGTGGAATTAATAAACTTAATTACCTACTTGAAACAAAGGGAACCCTCAATTTCAAAAACCCTTAAACTATTAGAGAACTCATAACAGTATAAGGTTGGTTAATTAAGCTTATTAAAACCAATGAAAAATAACTCAATTAATTCTGGAAATTATGTTTGAAATTATCCAATTAAACAATTAGACAATTAACCAATTTAATCAAACAATTAAGAGGCAAAAAAACCCAAATTTTGCAATTCAAACCACATTGATAATTAAACTCATAATGAAAACTCAATTATAAATTCAATTAACAATGCAAAGGTTCTAAACATAAATTCCAACAAGTGTCTCAACACAAATAAAATCTAATCCAAGCATAAAGATAACAATCTCGAACTAAATTGTCTCAATAAAAATACAACTTAAAATTATTTAAAACTAAATAATCTCAAATCCTTGAATTAAAAAGATAAATGGAACATCACTCCCTTGTGGTCTTCAAGTGCTAGCCCAAGGCTCAAGTCTCCTCCATACTCCTCCCAAGTTGCCTCCTTATAAGCTTAAGCTTCCATCAAATTGTCTCCTCTTCCAAGGTTGTTAGATGCCATAGCCATGAATTGATTGAAGGTGATGGTGAGGAGTTGTACGTGAAGTAAGAAAGAAAAGGATGTGAATTGATGATGATGAGAGGTGATGATGATCATTGGTTGAATATGGAATGAAAAAATAAAAAATGGGAAAGGGCGTGAGGCTAGAGGAGTAGCGGTGAAAGGGGAAGATTTGACGTTGGGTTGATGATGGTGTGAATGGAGATGGAAAGAGAGTGATATTTAGGCGTGCCTCCCTCCTCCAAAAATAAGGAAAATAGTATAATAAGGGAAAAGAAAATTTTTGTGGATCCAAAGCTCAAGCCCATTAGTAATTAATTGATCCACTTGATATTAGCCATTGGATTGTGTTTAGATTCCAATAAACAATCTTACACCATTGGATTTCCTATGTGCCCCTTTCTTGACCTATAAGAATTTAAGTGCATCCATTAATGTAGATTATATCCAAATATAATCAAAAATTAAATATTAAATCTGCACAAAAATTAGGCAAGAAAGTGCAAAACTTTCTAAAAATAATCTTTCTAAAAATATGAGACTTGTTTTCAAAGAAATAGGAAAAATTAATTCCAAGTCAAAAATAGGAAATCAGAAAATATTTATATTTTTAATCCAAAATCTCAATTTTTAAGCAAAATTTAAAAATCAACCAATTAATCCCATAATGCATAAAAAGTTCATTTAAGCTCAAAATTATCATTTAAATCCTAAATTAATGTGGGATAAAATGTATAAAAATTGGGGTTTATCAGTTTCCTAATCCATTCTTAATTTTATATGACAATAATATTTATAACAAACACTATTTTTCATAAATTATATTAATATACTACGTACAATTAACACATATATCAGATATGAAACAAGGTATGTAAAATAAATCTAAGTTTTGTAGCTTAACATTGACCCGTCAAACTTCTCATCTCACTCATACTTATCTGCTAATTGGGTTTAATTAGGAACTAATCATGCTTAGTTAGTTCAGGTATTGTTGTTGCTCCTTTCTTTATTAATTTATTGTTCAATCCTGTTATCTACTAAGTTCATTACTTTTAAGTAATGCTCACATATTTTAATTCAAATGAACAAAAATTTATAATTAAATATTCACTTCATTGCTCCACGGAAGCCTTTTAATGTTGATTAAAATGGACTTTTCATGGTGATTTTAAGAGGGACATCTATGGCATTGATGTGATAATAAAATTTGAGGATTTCATGTCGTTTACCCAAATGTCATGGTAGAGGATTTTCCATAGCAGTTAAAAGTAATCAACGTGAAAAGTCCTCAACAGACTATTTGTGTGTGTGTATATCTATATATTTCATTCAGTCAAAATTATATGCAAATTAAATATATAATTTGATCAAATTGCATCTGTTTGTTGATGAATTTCTAGACCACCTTGTCATGTTAATTATTGCTTTGATAAAGAAGATAATAAAAATGATCATGATCGATCTCAATCATATATATATAACTAACATGATCATCACCTTATTGATCATTCATCATCAGTCCCTCTACAGTCCTACAGCTGGTTAATAAATTAAATCTTATTATTACCAATAATTATTAATTATTAATCGAACATACTTTACTATATTTACATACATAATTTTTGAAGTTGTATGTGTATTTACTGTAAAAGCAGAAAAAAAGCAATGTGTTTCATTAATATATACACAAAGGATACTATCATTAACATTCTTAGAAGATGAATTACCGATGATTTTGTCTAACTATATATAGTGTACAGTGGAAAGAGAGTTGAAAACTTGAGAACTAAGGTAGAAGTTTGACGTATAAATCATTATCTTGATCAATTGATTTAAGAGGATTTTGAGTCATTATTAAATATAAATTATTAAATATATAATAATAAATTTTCCGAAGAGACAATATGGTCAAGCATGCATGAAACATATATGAAATGGTGCTTAGACATCATCATTAATTATGCCCAATGAAATGCCAGTGCATGCATGGCAATTTTATTTTAATTTAAAGCTAATAATTTTCTTTTTGAGTCATTCATATAATCCGACCAATAACAATAAATTGGAATTCAGTTGCGCCAGCTTCCAAATGAAAGAAAATTTCAAATTTTTATTCGTAATGTTTGAATTTAAGAAAACAATGGAGGTCTAAAAGAAATTTAACAAAACAAAACTCACTAAAAGGTATATGGGCTTGATTTGCATTAAAAAGGATCAAATCATATAGTTTGAATTACCACCTCTAGTCCTCATAAAAGTCAGATCACTAATTTGTAGATATTAAGAAAATTAATTTAATTAGTTATTTATAACAAATATATATTTGTTGGTTTTTTAAATTATCACATTTAACCATGGGCATTGGAATAACTCTTTGGTAGAAACCCCTTTAATAGGTAAAATTAATAGGGATGCTATTGGAAAAAATTATCAATTTGGAAGACAAAGTAGATTGTAATCTTATATTTAGAATTAAATTTAATTTTCAACTAGTTTTTATATTAAGGATCGGAGGTAGTATATACTATATTAAAAAAAAAAAATCATATTTGACTTTTAAGATTAACTTAAGTAGTAAAAATGAGGTGAAGTGTGCGTATATATGAATTGTTCAAATTAACCCTTTTAATGTACTAAAAAACATGAAATTTCTTTTACTTAATTCAATTATTATCGGCGAATAATTTGTAACAGATTTATTGTACAAAAATAATAAGTGTGGTTTGGAAAACCTGACATTAGAAACATTAGAAATGGAGCTAGTCAAAAGTCACTCCATGATTATGGTCCTGCAATGCTAAAATTATTTGAATAAAGCAATGGCTTTGTGTAGAGCCGGGAATCAGGGCCGGCCCGGCCCTCCAGGGCCGGCCCTTCAGGGCTGGCGGGCTTAAAAGGGCCGGCCCTCCAGGGCTAGAATTTTAAAAATATCCCAATTTGCTAGGCCCGGCCCTTAAGCTACAGGGCCAGGGCCGGCCCGCGGGCTTTTGGCCCGTTTAAGAAAAAATACTATTTTTTATATTTATCATATTTTTTATAAAAATAAATCAATGAAATTATTAATAAAAGACATAAATATGAATAAAATTAAGTCACATATAAAATATCATCATATATAAATATTCATCAACATCTAAGAACATCTAAAACATTCATTAACAAGATAACAACATCTAAAAGTTTTATCTATAATGCAATTATGCAATAAATAAACATTATTATTGATCTTTTGAAATTTCATCATCACTATAATTAATTACTTTTTTTCATAAGTATACTTTTCTTTCGTAACAAAAATATCAAGTTTTTCTTCTTTATAAAAATTTTATTTTTAAATTTTGCAATCTAACTATTATTTTACTTTAATGTGAGAAACATTGCTGTTGAAACTCATGAATTTCTAATTCAAATTATAGAATCACAAGTTATATAAGTATAAAAATATTCTATTATCAAATATATATATATAGTTTAAAAATATCAACGCATATAATATAAATCAAATCATTATTAAAGTCCAAATTAACCCATTTTTTAAAAATTTAATTGGATAAATTATTATCTTAAACTAAATTTACTTTTAAAATGATAATAATAACTAAATATTTGAAATATTATTAACAATGTAAAAAATTAATAACATTAATATTATATAAAAAAATTTAAAAAATAAAAAAAATATAAAAGGGCTTAAAAGGGCCGGCCCGTGGCCCTCCAGGGCCGGCCCTTTTAAGCCCTCGGCCCTCCAGGGCCAGCCCTCCAGGGCTTATGTTTCATTTTAAGAGAAAAATATCAAGCCCGGCCCTCATAATTTCAGGGCCTAAAAGGGCCGGCCCGACGGGCTCGGCCCGTTTTCCCGGCTCTAGCTTTGTGTGTGTCTCTTCCGAATTTGGGAAGACACAACCAATATCCTCCCACCTTCTGCCTCCTCCATTTTGAATATTTTGCTGAATTATATCCTCTAAGCTGTTTCCCTTGTCCAAGAATCTTTTGCCAAGTATGGAATCTCAATCTTGTGCATATTTTTTAAAATTTATTTTAAGGATTATATAAATCATTAATATGTATTGTTTATGACACATAAATAGTGTAGCTTTTGTCCCATATTTTCGTATTGTAGGACTCACCTCAAATTATGTAGTGCACAAAAATGTGTCCAGTGTTATTTTACTTTGAACCATATACAACTTATCACATATTGTATATAAATCAAAGCAAAATGCTGTGCTCTTTACGAATTACGAATCGCATGATTTATTATACATGCTGTATTTTTAAGACTAACGATTATGGAATATTTATTGTGAAATTCCACTAAAAATATTTATTTGACCAGCAACTTATTCTTTTGTCAAATATTAAACATATATAAAATTTCTTAAATCAGATATGTTAGAATTTAATTCAAGTGGATTCAAAATGTTAGATTTGTGTGTGTGTGTGCATGGGGGGGGGGGATTAGGAGTGAGACTAGTGGGGATTTATAATTACATTTGGCATGGCGTTATGTTGACGTCAATTTTATTAATAAATTAATAAAAAATATTACAACTCATACCTTCTTCTTCTGCACCTTACCCCCTCATCGATAAGCCCTATCTCTATGTCTTCAGCAGATAGTCTCAAGTCCTCTCCAAAAATTGACCCAAAAACATTAATCAGGTTGTTACAATGAAAGTCAATGAAATTCAGAATATAAGCTAGTGCCCATTATCGGCGTCGCTTCAAAATCATTGCTTCTCTTTCTCCACCATTGAAGATTGAGATCAAGATTGAAAGAATGAAGTTTTTTCCCCTCACCTCTTCAACTTTCTTTTTCCCTCATTAAACCCTTATGTGTAGCATCACTCCTAATATTTAGCATATATTTAGTTTTATGCAATATCGATAGGAAAGGATTAAACATTGAGCACAATGTGTATAATGGATAAAAGGCATTCATCTCCTTCTTTAATTACTTGGTTACTTGCACATTATATTGTCGAAACAAAACCTAACGAGTCACGTGCAAATTGTAACATCATGAATTTTAGACCTAAAAGTATAAAAAATAGTCTAAAATGTGCAGGTTACCAAAACTTTTTTAACAGAAGTCTCAAAAATTTCCTAAAATAATAGAAGGATTCTTATGAACTAAATTACAAAGTGAAAGTTTTTTTTTTGGAGACCAAGAAACATGGAATTTAAAGGATCTAGTGAAGTCTCAGAATTAAGTATGAGGAATGACGATGATTATGGGCGAGGTTTCATGCTAGAGACCTTAATTTGATAATTTTTTAGGCTAAACCCTAATAGGGACCAAAACATAATTTTAAAAAGTTTTAGGCTAGAATGGTAATAATGAAAAATATGCCTGAAAATTTCAAAAAAATTTTAAAAAATAGAAGATGATGATTTGAGGCTCATTGAAGGTTTAAAATAAGGAAAATACTCCAAAAGTGAATTTACAGAATTCTTTAGAATTTTGGCTAATTAAGTGATATTTAGCCTAGATCAGTTCTTTAAAACATGAAGAGGCCTTACATAATTGGATATAAATAAAAATTAATTATTTAAAAAATTATTCAAGATTATAGAAATAATTTCATCCCAAAATGTGAGGAGCTTGGCTTTAAAAGAATTTAAAGCCTAATTATGCCAATTAGGGGCATTAGTTGGGAAATTCAAAAAAAGTGTCTACATGAGGAGTTTTAACTTAAGAAAAATTAGAGAATTTTCCTATAATTAAAGAGAGTTTATGGAGTAGATAGAGTAATTTCTAAATTAAGGAAACATCAAAAAGTATCTGCCAGGATTAACATATTACTTTTTCATTGAAGAAGACAAATTCAATCTGAACTCCTCTACTTCTTCATTGGTGCACTATTAATGCATCATGTGAAGGTCATTGTAAGAAGAAAGGATATAGTAGAATAAGAAAAAGTTGACATGACAGTTACTTTAGTCTTCTAGGTAACCAGAATCGAGAAAATGCACTTGATAAAGTGGAATTTTGCAATAAAACCTGAAAACTTACTAGAGACACTATTCCTTTCTTTGTCTTCCTCCAAATGGAGCCGTGTATTGCTTTGTCATTTGTTAAATTTTCAAGAAGGCATGTGATGAAATTTAGGTAATTAAGTAATATTATGGACATGAAATTTTATCAAATTTGGCTAACAGATTCCAAATGACTTTCCAATTTAGTTAAAAGCCAAGTAGACCAATGGGAAAATGGCATATGGTCATGTAATTTTGAGCACCTTCAAGAGCATTTAGTGGACTCCAAATCACATTTCAACATGATTTAATTTTAGAGTTCTATAAATATCCATCTTTTATCACTTTGTTAAGAGTTTTGGCCAACTAAGGAAGAGAGGGAGAGGGAGGACGAAATTAAAGAAGGAAAGAACAGAAGGAACTCTTGCATTAATCAAGCTCTAGATCAAGGTAAGTGATTAATTTAGCAATGATTTTTGTAACACCTTAACTTTAAAGCCTTTTTATATCAAATAGAAGCAAATGAAATCATTCATTAAGTTTTTAAGTTGGTAAATTTCAAATTTTAAAAATTTTTTCCTCAGGTCACTGTTCACATAACCCTAAAATTTGACCAACTTTGAAAAATTATAATTAATTCTAAAAAATTAAAATGAAGTGGTTTTAACTTTCATTTGAAACTTTCAGGTAAGGTTTTCCAGATTATGATTCCTCCTCATGCATACCCAATTTCCAAGCAAAGAAGTACTGTTCATTTGGTCATTTTTTCAAATTTTCACAATTTATGCCTTTTGGGAAGGCATAACTTTTTGTAGAAAACTCTAATTTTAATAAATTACCACTCATGTTAAAGCTAAAAATGAGATGTATAAGACTGTTGAGTTTTAGACTCTAACTCATCCAATTGCTCAAAATTTTATAGTTTAAAGTTTAGGTACAAATTGGTCAAACTTCAACCATCCAATACTAATTCTTGCACCATAGTATTTTATCATCTCAAAACCATTATTTATCATACTAATCAACTTAAAATCATACTTTGATCGAGATGTACAACACATAATTGTCAAGGAGTCAATCATCCATAGTTACAAGTTATACAAAACAAAGTTTCTAAAATACTAAAACATATCCAAGATCTTCAAATTTATGCCATCTCCTTGCCCTGTCCCTTGGGGCTCCCATCTCCTAAATGATTATAATTCAAATATAATGGGTTGAGATTCTAAAGAATCTCAGTAGCAAAGAACATCAATTAAAACATTAAAATGCAAGGTAAATTCATGTTATATGCAAGCATTAACCATACCATAAACATGCCATCAATCAACTAAGTGAATTTGCCAAGGTATCAATGTAAGGAGTTAACCATATTTCCACATACACAACTCAACCACATCGTGGCACATACACATAACACAAACAACCAAACAATTTAATACTAAAATTGAAAGTTCTTGCTACCTCTTGCTAGCTTCAATTTCTTGGTTTCTGCCTCTTGCTCTTGAACTCCTCTTTGTCCAATGCCAAAGCCTATCAATCAAACAACCCAATGGCATTGCAATTAACTTTGACAATCCTCAATAACACTTTAACCTAAAACCCTAGCCCTTTTAACTTTTATTTTAGGGTTTTAGCATTATCCTTTTTAATTTAAATTTCACATGCTTTTCCTACGTAATTTTTTATTTAGAATCCAAATATGAACTTAGATTTATCAAAATCTAATCCCTCCTACCATTTTTTCTCTTGGCCGAATAGGGTACTTAGGGTTAAAAAATTTCATTTTCAATTTTAATGCTTCCAAACACATACTCTTCACATATTCCTACACAATTTCATGTCCTAAACTCATTAGAAGCATCAAATAGAAAAAAAAAATCAAACTCTAGCATCAAAAACCCTAGTTGGCTGAATATACTCCCTTGGATTCACAAGTTAGAATTCTTTCCAAAACAAAGTTTAAACATCATAATCCAGGCATTTTCTACCTTTTAATCCATAAACAAACTTTAAATCATTCATAGTTCAATATGTACCAAATTGGACAGCATCAAACCATAACCAGTTCATGCTTCAAACTCCATCAAAACTACAATTTAAACCATCAAACTACTAGGCAACTTAGACTAGAAGAGAAATCCAAGCTTTTACCTTGATTTGGCACTTGATTTGGCCTAAAATTGGTTTAATCTTCTTCTCCTCTTTTTCTTCCTTCAACGGCCAAAACTCTCTCCTTCCTTTTCTCTCTTGGTTGGCCAAAAATGTCTCATGAAAGGGGAGTGATTATATTTATAGAATGGCTGGATTTTACCACTTGGTAACTATCTTATTTACCATATGTTTTAACCCTTAACACATGGTAAGATCTTGGTCCATCTTCCTTTATGATTTAGCCACATAATCCCCTTTATGTGCCCCTTAATTAAATGCAAGAATTGTATAATCTCACAAGGTAATGGTAGCTCATAAGGACACCTAAGCTAACACATGCAAGAATTACTATTTTTTATTCAATAATTCATTCTTCCAAGTTTACCCTCCAACAACTTGTATTATTCTACTTAGGACCTTCCCATCTCTATTTGGCACCAATTTCATCAAAAAATTAGAGAGAAATTTGTTCTCACCAAGCTTATACTCATTATACTGTATAATCTCTCGTTATTGGTTGAATTTTTCTTGGATCCTGCTAAATCCACTGCTTTCAAAACTTTATTTCTTTGTGTCAATAGCTTTCTTTTAATGAGGAGAGATTCTCCAAATTTTTTCAGAACTTATTTCAACCTCTAACTCTTTAAATTAATTTTTTTAAGAAATTGGCCTTCTACGAGTAGAAATTAAGATTTAAATATTTTTAAAGCTATCCTCTACATATTCTAAGGGCATAAATAATTTTAAAATTTGTAATAATTTTCCAAGGAATTTTGGCAAGTTTTTCATGAATTATTGAGGCCCCTAAGTATTTTAAATAATTTAATTTGGCCAATTTTTCCTTAATTAGCGATATTTCCAGGAAAATACTGAAATTCCAAAATAAATTATTTTTATTCTATTTTCATCCTTCAAGCCTCAAATACTATTCTTTCATGATTTTTTGGAAATTTTTGGAAGTTCCAGTTGTACTTTCCTACTCTGATCAATTTTGATGGGATATTTTAAAAATGACAATCTGGTCTTGGATCTGATCTCAGTTTAAAAGTTATTCCCTTTAAGTTTTCACTACACTACTTGGCCCTTGATCAATTCTAATTTCCTCATTTTCCTAGTTAAAATTGATAGGGTATGACAATTTTGATGATTAGTCAGCTTGGTTGTGGTTATATTGAGTTTGGAAGTTTGAAACCCTATCCTTGCTTGCTAGCCAAAATTCATATGTAAATGGAAAGAATTATTTGAAGTTAGAATAATGTTCAAAGGATAGAAAAGAGTAAGAATCAAGTGATTTTACATGAGACTTAAAGAATTTCTTGAATTGGAATCCTAGGGGGATTTTTGTTCAAGCTAAGATTTTTACCCTAGAGTCAGAATTTGATGATTTTGATGCTTCTAATAAGTTTAAAATGAAAAATTATTTGGGTAAAGATGAGAAAGTGGCTTTGGAAGCATTAGAAATCAAAATGAAATTTTGGGTAAAAACCTTATGTGTTTTGGCCAATAGGATTTTAATAGGAGGGAGTTGAATTTTGTTAAACCCAAGCTCAAATATGGATTCTTCATGAAAAATTATATAGTATTGGCATATGGAAATAATTTTAAGAAAATTATAGCAAAACCCCTAACATTCAAGATTAACGGTTAAGGGTCTCAAGAGAGCAAGTCATAGGTACTTGCTTCCATGACTCTAATAAGTGCTTGGCATGATGTGTTGATGTAATTAAGGACATAGATATCAAGGAAGAGGAATGAAAAGGTTGGTCAAGCAACCTTGGTGGTTGGAAGAAAAAAGAGCAAAAGGACATATTGAAAGGTTACAAGGTAGCAAAATTTACCTTACTCTTATATGCTTGGTGTTTGCTTATATGAATGACATGTTTGTTATGTTTATGTGACTAGATGAAATCATACATTGTGTATGTGATCATGTTTAAGCCATGTCATAGGCTTATGTGTTTTATGTTGATGTATGATGGTTTTCAAATATGTCAATATGTTATAGAAATAATAAGTTTGCAAGTATGTTATGTTATGCCAAGCTATGCCTTGTATGTTTGAGTGTTATGTTCGTTACTGAGATTCTCCTAAATGTCACCCTCTTTCAACCAACTGTAATAGGTATTATGAGTATAAAAGGGAGGTTGCATAGCAAGAGTTGAAATTATGTAACTATTGTGGATGTAACAATTCTTCTCTTATGTAACTATTGTCTAAACATGCCAAGTGTATAACATAATTGGGTAAGACATTTATGGCATGCTAAGTATGATATATGTATGTTGAAATTATGAAATGTAAGAAAGAGACATTATGAAATGTAAGAAAGAGACGTTTTAGTGAAGGTGAAATGATGATTGTTGAGCAACAAAATTTTGGCTGACTTTTGGATGAGTAGACGATTGAGTTAACCCATAGAATTTGATATGCTTATAGTACACATCCCAAAATTTAAATAAAATGATAGATAATCTCTTTTGGATGTGCGTACTCAAATCTAGAATTTTCATGTTATACCATATGAACAATGAAATTCTAATTGAAATTGGGAATATATGACTGAGTAAATGAGCTAGATATGCTTTTTTTCTATAGAGAATTGAACGTTCTTTGAATAGAGACTTGAACCACCCTTATATAGGTTTTTTACATTTGGTGATGGATTTTCAAATTTGGACCATAAAACTAAAATTACCAAATGAATATTAACATAATATCTAAAATACAAGATTTTAATATACAAGCTTAATTAATAATTTGCCCCGAACTGTAGTGCTTTCGAATACATATTAAAAAGGGATAAAATAATGAATGTTATATAAATCATGTTAGATAGGAATGCATCCAGCATTGTTATTAAGGTTACATGTCCCTAATTAACACATTATCGTTCACATGATACAACATTAGGCCTCAGGTCTTCCAACATAATATAGTCATGAATATTGAAACATGAGTGAAATTAATTAGAAAAAATCCCCTATAATAAGAGGATACTCAAATAACAATTAGAAGCAAATATTATTCCATTCTAGAAAGGAAATAAATAAACATTTATCATGCATTGAAGCCCATAATGTGCCAATATATTATAAAACTAAAGTAGAAAAATGAAGTTAGTTGTGCGGCTATCCTTATTAATAGATCTAGACCTTTGTGGCCTTCCTTGCTAGTTCACCTCTAGAGCTCTCACCTAAAAAATATTAAAGAAAAGAGTAAGACTGTTGTCTCAATAACCCTAAGCCTACCAATTTTACTTACTAGTACAAACTCACAAAGTGTCTAGTGTAACAATGGTTCTCGTAAACCGGTTATTGACTTTTTTATTCACAATTTCATAATACTAACCATTGTAGGAAAGAAACTTAGTAAAATATTTAAAATGACTAAGATAGTTGTAAAAGAAACTTAACTTACAAGAAATGTTAACTATGATAGAAAAGAGTTAAACTAACATTTAAAAATGTCTATCATAGTTAAAAGAGCTTTACTAAACTAATTATATATAACCATAACTAAATGATATTTTGCCATAATTGAGCGTCTGGCATTTCAAAACCCAGGAAGTCATATTCAACTACGAGCCTGTAACAAGATATTTCTAGAATAAAACTCTTTCATAACTTTCCAAACTAATAGTATTCAAATATTTTCAAAAGTTATTGTGGATCCACAATGCACAACACATGCAAACACCTAAAGGCCTTTACCTTCTACCAGTATGCATTCCAGTGACTGTTTATAATAGTATGTAGCTAATACAATAAGTCTTAACTAAATCAGAGTATGCAAAATGAGTCCTAGGTAGGAATATATGAAAACCCATCACATAACAAAAATGAGGCTATGCAAGATTAACTTAATAGCTAAGACTCTTGTGCCTTTCCTAAAGGACTAGCCCTGGAGTTGTCACTTAAAAAGGGAGACAAACACCTCAGCAACTAAGCCTCTAGTACCTTTCCTAAAAGACTAGCCCTAAAGCTGTCACTTGAAAGGGGAGACAAATACCTTAGTAAACTTCAATTCTAACTCATGATAGCATAACCCAATCATCAAACTTTAATTCAAATGATTAGATTACCATGAGCCATCATAAATGCCCATAACTCATAAACCTTAGGTTCTAATTCATATAAGTCACTTAAACCTAAAATGTTCGGTCAAAACACCTCCCATTTCAAAATCATTCAAGAAGCGTAACTTCAAACTAGTACAAAATCTAAAAAATCGAAGAGAGAATGAGAGAAATCAATTTAGAAACACTCACTTTGATGTTTAGAAGTTCAAAAACACTCTTAAAGGTAAAAAAATCCAAGCCCTAATAGAGCTAAGAGCATCCACCCTAACCTCCTCTTTAAAACTTATGTTTTACAAAACATTCGTTGTAGCCAACTACACAACAACAGTAACCCAAATTTAGAATTTATAATTAATTTCACACAACTCGAAAAATTACAAATAAGAATTTTTTGAAAAGCTTAAGATGTCTATTTTCTAATGCAAAGGGAATTATTAAAAAAATATTATCATTTACTCCTTCAAAATGATGATCCACCTAAATTGCTTAAAAATTTATAGGTAGCAAGGTTGCCTAAATTAAAATTTTCATAATTAATTATCCACATTTTCAATATTTATAAATTAGGATTCATTGAAAAACCTGAAGTGTTTATTCTCAAATATGGAAAGACTCATCAAAAAATATTATTGTTTGATCATTTAAAATTCTCAAATCCCTAAACTGCTCTAAAAACATCTGGAGATATGACCTCCAATCACTATCTTTAGGGTTTGTAACCCTTAAACTTCCAAATTAAAATATTTAATAATCATTTTTTCATACCAATCATCACTTAATCAACACTAAATCTTCGGATTAAAATGTAAGATGTTACATCTAGGGGATAGTGGATCATAACAATAGTTTATATAATGAATTATTAATGCAACAAGGTCAATCAATTAAGACATACATATATAATGTAACAAAATAATAAATCAAACCATATTAGCATATTAACCACCATGAGTCATATCACACCATACCATAATATGTTACCCATTCCAAACTGTAATATCTATCCTTTTAACACCTTTAGTACATATCTAGAAGCTCTATAGTTTACATGAATTATAAATTAAGCCCATAAATTAAAATATTGCATTTTGATTCTTGGATAACTGTTCATTTGGTAATTTCAATTTTATGGTTTGACTTTGAAAATTCATAATTAAATGTAAAAAAATTGTATAGAGATGGTTCAAATCTGTATTTAAAGATTTTTCAATTCTCTACAGGGAAAAAGATAATTGTGATATCATTTCCTTAGTCATATATTCCCAATTTCATTAAGAAATTTACTATTCATTTGGTAAAAATTGCAACTTTTAGAATTTTTGCCAAAATTTTGAAAAAAATCATAACTCTTAGCTCACATATCTATTTGAGATGATCTTTTACTTGATTTGAAGCTCAAGATGTATTCTAGTTACTCATAAAATCTCATAGGCAAATTCGATCGTTTGCTTTTCTTTTACCCTATCTTAAATTTATTACTTTATGTTGGAATGTCCATGCTCTTACTTTCGAATTAACATGTTATAAACATCTCTTTACATACATGTAAACCTCTAACATTTCATAAATCATTCTCATGCTTCATCATACTCATCTTTACATGCCAAAATTTATAAATCACAATTTTCATATGTTTAGAATGTGTATTTTAGGCTATTATAGGAAATTAATTTAATATTACTTATGTTGTTGATTAAATAATATGTTAATGCATATGAGTTTAGAATTTGAACAATTATGGTATTTTATTAATTTTTCTAATGAATTTTTAGATTGGATATTATTTTTGGTTAATTGTTTAGATTACAAGGGTAGAATTGTAATTGTGTAATGGATAAAACACATTTCTAGTAGGGAAGGAAAGAAGAATCCAAAGGAAAGAAAACTTCATCTAAAGTTTCAACATTATAGAACTGAAATTTGCGGGTTGCGAAGGCGAGAAAACTAAAAATCAAACCAACATCTGTTTTATTCTACCTAAAGGCCAAATGAAAATTATTTTAACTACTTACCTCTAATGTCCACATCATTACTTAAGAAAGAACCAACAGAAACCACTGTTAGTGAATTTTTTCAGCGAGTATAAAGCAAGAAGAGGATTATAAAGCTGGATATCTTATCATTCCATTCGATTAATTTTTGTTTTTTGCTCTATTTCTCATCTTCTAATTCTTCAATTCTTCTAAACACCGTTCATTTTGTTTTCTACTACCTTAGCTAGTGTTTTTGAGGATTTTGCATGACTAATTTGAGATCTGAGCTTAGTAAAGAAGATATTTCCATCATGTGTGGCTAAGTTCCTTTGACTCTTCCAAGAGTAGGAGCTAAATATGAGCTGCTGGATTACAAAGCTGTACTTTCTAGTTTCTCTGCCCTAACTTTGATTGAGCATAACTCTTAGCACACACATCCATTTTGATTATCTACCACTCGTTTTAAACCTCATGATGTGTACTTTAATTATGCCAAATTTCGTGGGCAAAATCTATCATTTGCCTCGCTTCCACTTTATCACTATTTCGTGACTCATTTAAGAATAACTTATGCCTCTTACTTGCATTAACAATTCATGATTAATTCTTTCCATCCATAATACCATTCTGTTCATGCATTAGCCATTCTTTGTCTGAATGCCAACATTGTCCTTCTATTTGGGCTTGATATCACGCACCTTAAAATTAGTATGCACCTTAAAGCCTCACTTTGAGGGGCTCTTATTTAGAGGCTTGGGCAACAAATTCTCTTTTCTCAGTCTTTGTATTAGACTAGGCCTGGGGTGCAAAGGCCTATTTATACCTTTAGAAGGACTTTTTGATTTCACCAAATTTTTTTGGATCAATTCAAAGATAATTGCTAAGTTTTTCATTTCACCAATTGTCGTTGTGATTCATGCTTCCTTATAAGTGTTGGGTTTAAAGAGAATTTTAGAGTTTGGTAAATCACTAGCTAGCTTTTTTCTATTGATTACTTTTTTTTCTTTAGTTACCTTAGTATATGTTGACTTAGAGAGCCATTTTTTCTTCTTTCAACTGACACTTCGGCTGATATATGCATCGGTTTATGAAGGACTACATCAGATGTTGCCTTTCCTACCTAATGATTAGTTGCATCATCCAAGGATGCTAGGACATCAAATCTATTCCTATTAGTGCTAAGGTTTTGGACATTTCCTGCAGCCTCTTATCTACTCCCTTTATTATTTTTCCAATTACGAGACAATACTTGCATCCACTTCCGAAAGACCTTTTGCTCATGTGCCCACCTTTCACATTCTATTATCTCTCTCATCCTAATAGACTGACGTATTGCTAGTAGTTCTACTTGTGTGGTCAGAATAATAGATGATTATGTCGTATCCTGTTGTATCTTCAAAGGATAAGTTGTTTCCAAGTTGCTATAGAACCCATAATAGTAACAAGTAATTAGAAGCCCCTTGTATTCTACAAATTGGGTGATTCCATTAAGCCAAGTCATTGAAACTAGGGACTTAGTTAAGTCTAGTTTGACAATTAGCCTAGCAAATCAAGCTTCGTCCATCCTTTTTGCGTTATAATCAATTTTAAGTAATTTGCTAATTAGTTCTCTAGGCTCTTAATACATTTTTTTGTTAGCAGTGATAGGGCGAATTAGGGAGTCTTACCTATCCAAAAACCTACTTGATTTCTAAGTTTAGGGGGGAGAAGGTTGGCTTCGAAGGATGAATCATGAGGCAATAACCTAGTACCACCTAAACGCCTCCTAGCATTGCATTTTGGCAATCTGACTCATTTTCAAATTTAACCATGAAACAACTACCCTCTGATTTCGTCAATTTCATTTTTCCAGTAGGTCGCCATGTGCTAGTGATCTTATTATATAGTACATCTTGCTGAATGAATCATCCTAAGAGCTTAACCATAACCGCATGCTTTATGCATTTGGTCATGAACTCTTGTCCCCTTCGAAAAGAGTTGACGGATGGCACTAATCTTGCAACATTAATGAAAGCATCATCAACATTGAGGATTAGTTTATCATCGGGTTGTTCATGACTAGGCTATTTATAAGTTTTGCTCCCGACTAGCTTGTTCTTAAATGAAATCCTTTTAGGCAATTTGGCTGCTCCTCCTGTATATGTTCATGTGTTGGTTCATTTAGGTTTCTGGCATCAGTAGCCTTTATATCTTTCATAATGACGTCTAGAAAGAACTGCTTTTGCACTCCCATCCAGTCCTGGTCACCATGGGAGTTGACTACGATCTCATCCATGTCTATATTGGCTGAAACCTCCTTTTTGTCATGTATTTGAACTTTCTTCATTGACCACAAGTTATCTGCTCCTTGGGTGTACTCACCCTTTACGGCAAGGCTGAAGTTCAGGCTCTGTTCCATAGTTCTTGATGAAGCTTTACTCTATCTTACCTCCAAAAAACCAAGGAAAGGCAGAGTATCACTCTCTTTGCCTTTACATAGTGGGCAGCAGGGGAGGGTTTATTAGTGAAACCCATCACAATGGGTAACAAAGAAATAAATGGCACAGTTTTCTAGTCAGAGGAAAAAATCGCCAATTTGATTTTTTTTTTTTTGTATTCATGTGGGGTAGTCCTTTTTTAGTCAATGTTTTTAATAGTCAAATTTAATATTTTTAGTATAGAGGAATTTTATTTGGTATTCAACTTTTGAAACTTTTTCAGAACTCAAATTTGATTTCTTTTAACATTTTTTCAGCATTTATATTTTCAATTTTTTCCCCATAGCTAGGTTGATTTCTTTTGGCACTTTGAAAATTTAAAAGATGAATTCCAAAAAGATTAAGGTTGAATACTTTAAATATTTTAAAAGATGATTACTTAAACACTAAACATAGAAACTAAAAAACATCAAAGTTGAATACTTAAAAGCATTGAAAATATGTGTACAAAAAATATGAAAGTCAGGAAATAAAGAAATCAAAAAGGAAAAATTTAAGAAAAAGCTTTCATTAGTAATTTATTGGTGAGAAAAATCAACTTAGCTTTTATACTGAAGGTATCAGTGCTTTGTATATTTGGAACACAAAGGATTGGTATTTTGTTTTAGATCAATCTAAAAATTTCAATTACACCCCAAAAGCATAGGCTTTATTTAAAATTTTTAGAATATTTAATTCTTAACTTGTTTTAGAAAGTTTTCAAATGTCATTTCCCCTACCCATTACGCCATTTAGCCTTTGCATCATGCGTACCGTTTGGCCCAGTTTTCCAGGCTGAGAAAAAGAAAGGGAAAATTACACACAGGTCTCATAGGGGAGAATTAATTCAGATAAAGTCCCTGGAAATCCCTAAATTCTTCCTAAGTCCCCAGGGACTTGTGTGTAATAAATTGGAATTGTAAAAAGTCTATTATGCCTCCCTTATTGATTGAAAAAGGAAAAAAAGAGGGGAATGCCTTCTCCTGATGCGTTGGGTGCTCTGTATGCATGAGAAGAAAAAGCTTAAAAAAGAATGAACGGAGGTTTATAATAGATGCCATTGTGTCCATTATTCCAAGCAAGCTCTATTTTTTTTTTTCATCTTCTTTGTAGGTATTATCATTAAGAACATTATCTTCTTCGTCCATAGCCATTGAAAATGCAATGTTGGTTTGAAAAGTTGATTTACTATAGGTGTGTGGGTATTAAGGATGAAATGAACTCACTTGAACTATCAAGGGAAGCTCATTTTAATCATATGTGGTTTTAATCATCTTAGGTGTGGTTTTGTTATGTGTGGTTAGGGTTATAAGGTGATGCTCTGTTTCTCAGTGATTGATGCTTTGTTTTTCCGGTAATTGATGCTGTGTTGCAAATGAAAATGAGAGGTTTTTATTGTTATAAGCCCTGTGATGCGATTGTTAAATGTCTTGTTAATGAGTACATCGAAGGTTGTTAATATAACTGTATAACTTGTTATTAACAAGTGATTCTGACAGGTTGATATGAAAGATGGCAACTTCAAGTGGGAAGTATTTGTTCTGTTACCTCCATATAAGGGGTCAATTTATTAATAGTGTAGAATGTGAAATGCAATATGTTGGAGGTTGTGTGAGAACAAGAATGATAAAGAAAGACACACCAATCAATAAAAGACGCTTAGGGAGGCCAAAGAAAAGAAGAATTGAATATCAATTTCAAAATAAAAAACTTTACCATTGTGGAAGATGCTATAAGTCAGGCCACATTGTAAAGACTTGCCAAAACTCCAATCCAAGTTGAGCTTTGTTGGTGGCTTGTTTATATTTCTTTTTGTGTATGCTTGTGACATAATTGTTTTGTAAATATCATAACCCACACCTCAAGTTGTCCATCATTATCCACACATGCAATCTGTGTGCTTTTTCGAATGGGTTGTAAATTTGGTGTAGTTATATTGTACAGATATATCAAGTGGTAAATAACATCTGGTTGTAATCTGATATAATATCATATCTGTATTTTGATGTACTTGTCAATAGGCTGTAATGGACTTGTTATTAGACGCTGTGGAGGTTGTCATTAGTAGTCTGAATTATGTTACTGATATAAAATGACAATTTCTCTTACTTGCAATGTTCAATGATTTCTTAACACATGATTGTTGAGTTAAAGTTGTAACATAATATCATTTGGTTATAATTTGATGCTATGTTGAGGCTATGATATCCCACAGTGTGAGTTGTCAAGGGTACTGTTGAGGTTATTAACCACTTCTCCTCAAGTTGTCAACAACTGCCATTAAGGTTGTAAATAAATCTTTGTAATAGAAATCTACTGTAATCCTATTGGGTTCAGTTACAGCTGTTAATGACTTCAAAATGCCTTACATTATATTGTTAAGGTCGTTTTGTGTGCTGATAATACAGTTTTTTTTAGAAGCTATGGTATCCGATAGAGTGAGTTGTCAGGGGCACTGCCGAGGTTGTTAACCACTTCTCCTCAGGTTGTCAACAACCACCGTTGAGGTTGTAAATGAATATCTGCAATAAAAATGTGTTGTAATCCTGCTGGGTTTACTTGAAGCTGTTAATGACTTCAAAATGCCTACCATCATATTGTTAAGTTCATCATATGTGCTAATAATATAATTTTTTAAGAAGTCGTGGCATCCCATATAGTGAATTGTCATGAGCATTGCTAAAGTTGTTAAGCACTTCCCCTCAGGTTGTTAATAGACGCCGTTGATGTTGTAAATGGATTTGGCAGAGAGGACTGTGATATATACCTATCATGTCATCATGGTTAGCATTATTTTATCCACTTTTATTAAGTCTTCATTTCTAGACATGATTCGGGTTTGGAATAATGAATTTTGTGGTTATCAAAACACATGAATGCCATTACAATAACTTCATAACTAGGAAATGATGCCAATCATATTAACATAACTTAACATTCAGCTATTATTTTATGGTCAAATAAAAAAAACAAAATCTAAACTTTACTTTCAGCTGTCATTGTGTTGTCAAATGAAAAAACAAAGTGTGATATTTACATTCAGCTGTCATTATGCTGTCAAATGAAAAAAAACTAAATACAATATATGCTGGTTGTTTATTTCTTCCTCTTTCTTTGGAAGTTTTCTTATAGCAAAGACAGCACTTGATCACTATGCAGATTGTTTTTATGAGTTACAACCCACCACAAGCATCCAACCTTCAAGTCATGTGACTTCCTTGTCAATTTTGTCGTTTTTGTCAAATAGTGCTAGCTTCACTCTACAAAAAACTTGGTAGAAACAATCTCTCTGCAAAAAGGAAACAAAAAAAAAGGAACAACTTTGATAGTAGTGAATGACAAGTAATCAGCAGGCATTAACAACCTTGACAGTAGTGAATGGCAGGTAATCAGCAGGCATTAACAACTTTAACAATAGTAAATGACAAGTAATCAGCAGGCATTAATTGATAGTTTATTAAAACTAATTCCTTTTAGCGTTTTCATCATATCATGTGTTAAGAAATCGTTGACCACTGCAAGTAGGAGAAATTGTCACTTTATATCAGTGACATAATTTAGACTACTAATGACAACCTCCACAGCGTCTGATAACAAGTCTATTACAGCCTATTAACAAGTACATCAAAATACAGATTTGATATTATATCAGATTACAACCAGATGTCATTTACTACTTAATATATATGTACAATGAAACTATACCAAATTTACATTTTATCTATAAGGTCCACAAATGTACACTCATCAAAGTTTACTATGAATTTGATAACCCTTCCATTACTTTCTTTTCTCATAATTGATGTTACCATTATTCTAAATTCTTTATATGATGTGCCTTTCTTTATTATTTTTGTTCTCACACCACCTTTAACATACTGCATTTCACCTTTTACACCATCAATAAATTGTCCCCCTATATGGAGGTAACAAAACAAATGCTTTCCACTTGAAGTTGTCATCCTTCATATCAACCTGTCACAATCACTCGTTAATAACAAGTCATATAGTTACATTAACAACCTTTGATGTGCCCATTAATAAGACATTTAACCATCGCATTACAGGGGGTTATAACAGTAAAAATCTGTTATTTTTATTCTTTTTCATCAGCAACACAGTATCAATCACTGAAAAAAAAGCATCATTCACCCAAAAACAGAGCATTGCTTTATAACCCTAGCCACACATAACAAAACCACACCTAAGATGATTAAAACCATATATGACTAAAATGAGCTTTTCTTGATAGTTCAAGTGAGTTAAATCACGTCCTTAATACCCACACACCCACAGCCAATCAACTTTTCAAACCAATATTAAACTTGAGATTGGTTGTGTACGAAAGAAAAGAAATCTTGTTACTAATGAGACCTACAAAGAAGATGAAGAAAAAAATATAGCTTGCCTGGAATAATGGAGCACCAACATAGACCTCTGTTATAGCTTGCCTGGAATAATGGAGCACCAGCATAGACCTCTGTTCCTTCTTTCAGTAGCTTCTCTTCCTCATATATGCAGCACCAGCGCACAAATTGAAGCTTTCCCTCTGTTTTTTCTTTTTTCAATCAATAAGGGCATAACAGACATTTTACAATTGCAATTTATTACACACAGGTTCCTGGGGACTAAGGAAGAATTTTGGGATTTCCAGGGACTTTATCTGAATTAATTTTCCTCTGTGAGACCTGTGTGTAATTTTTCCAAAAAGAAAAGACCCAGTGTGACAAACTCAAATACTCTGACATTAATAAATTTAGGATAATCATGCTAACGTTTTGGGCCACTAATAGTAGTCTAATACACATACAAAATGATATAATGTGGGTAGGAATTAGGAAAGTGTGTGGTCATGAAAGATTGATTTCGCATTTATAAGGAAGAGGCGAGTTGAAGAAAAATGGAAAAACAAAAATAAGTTATGTGGTAAGAATAAGGAAAAATTATACACAGGTCCCATAAAAGAGATTTTATTCATCTAAGGTCTCACAAAATGTCAAAATTACTAACAGGTCCCAAGAGACCTTAGAGTAATATATTCTATTTGTAAAATGACATTACTACCTCTCATATTCCAAATTCACATTTGCTTTGTCATTGTGATTTATAATCTCAGCAGCGACTATTAACAATCCAATGAGAAGGTGTTAACAACCTAAACAGTATCTGTTAACAACTTTATAGGATCACATAACCTCCACATAAGAGTAAATTATAACCAAATAGTATAATACAATAACTTTAACACTAAAATGGAAAGCTTTTCGAAGCCATTAAGAACTTTAACTAAATCTACTAGGATTATAACAAAATTTTAATGCCGAGATCCATTAACAACTTCAACAGTAGGTATTAATAACCCAAGAAGAGCTGTTGACAATCTAGGCAGTGTCTGTTAACAACTGACTTTATAGGATAATATAACCTCTAACTATAACTAACTAAATTATAACTAAATAGTGTTAAAGTTAATCTTATATAGTTGTTAAGGGTTATATTATCCTATAAAGTTAGTTGTTAACAGACACTGCTAAGGTTGTTAAAAGTTCTCCTTAGGTTATGAATACTCACTGTTGAGGTTGTCAATGAATCTCCGCATTAAAATTTTGCTATAATCCTATTGGGTTTAGTTAAAATTCTTAATGATTTCAAAAAGCTTCCCATTTTAGTGTTAAAGTTGTTGTATTATCCTATTTAGTTATAATTTACTCTTATGTAGAGGTTATGTAATCCTATAAAGTAAGTTGTTAACGGATACTACTTAGGTTGTCAATACCTTTTCATTGGGTTGTTAATAGTCGCTGCTGAGGTTGTAAATCGCAATGAGAGAGCAAATGTAAATTTAGAATGTGAGGGGTAGTAACGTCATTTTACAAATAGAATATATTATTCTAAAGTCCCTTGGGACCTGTCAGTAATTTTAATATTTCGTAGGACCTTAGATGAATAAAATCTCTTCTGTGAGATCTGTACGTAATTTTCCCTAAAAATAATAAATAAGTATTCTTTTTAGAAGCTGAATCTGCGCCTCCCTCTCACCCAAAGTTCTCGTTTTGGATTTTCTAATTTTCCATTAATAATCCTATTTTTCTCGCCCATCAGAAAAATTAACCGTTTTCTTGTGTCTTTGGGGATTCTGGGTTCAATCTGCCTCCCTCAGATTCCCATGATCTTCCTCTTCCTCGTTACTTTTCTTCCTCTTTCTTTCAACATTTTCACCTCCATGAATTTATGACAAGGAAAAAACAATAACAACAATAATTTTCATCGACAGAATCGACATTTTTTTTAAAGCTTCCCTCTGATTCTTTTTTTCTCTCCCAATTTTATTGCGTAATTACAACCACCACCATCATCTTCTCATCGAGATTCTGGTTTGTACAAAATGAAGCTTGTGGTTCGTGTTATTGAGGCTAGAATACCATATGATTATGGATTAAGCGATCCATACGTGCGGTTACAGTTGGGAAAGCAGAAGTTTAAGACCAAAGTGCTCAAGAAGTGCGTCAATGCCAAGTGGGACGAAGAGTTTAGTTTTCGTGTTGAGGATTTGGATGAGGAACTAATTGTTTGTGTCATGGATGAAGATAAGTACTTCAATGATGATTTTGTGGGACAGCTCAAGATGCCAATTTCACTTGTTTTTGAGGAGGAAAGTAAATCTCTTACTTCTTGGTATTCTTTGCAACCCAAAAGCAAGAAATCCAAACCCAAGGAATGTGGTATGATATAATGCAAAACTTTTCCCAGTTTTTCCTTTGTAACTGGTATATGTTTTCCCATGCATTGCACTAAGCTGCATTTACCTTGTTATTTGTTCATCGCTTATGAAAAATGCCGTTTCCTTGGATTTTTATGTTTTATATTCTTTTTTTTTTTTTTTAGAAATCATAGTAAGGAATAAGGATCCGGTTAAAGACCGTTGATCAGGGCATAAATGGCATGCCCGCAATTCCGTTATATACAATTAGATTTCTTTTATTCTTTATTAAAGCTTAGCCACATTAAACTACCAAAGTTTTGAACACAAGGGACAAGGTGCAAGGAAAAAAAATCTTGTACCAAATGGTTTCTTTTTTCTAACGCTTGTGCTTCCAAGTTTTTCTTTTCCCTTCTTATTCCAATATCATGTTTGATTATTGATCAAGCCAAGATCATGCGGTTATTATATGGATTTCGAGATATATTTTTTGGATAAATAACACTTAGTAAATTAAATCACATGTTCGCCACTGGGAAAGTTGTGTGCATTTTGCTTCGGAGAATGTAACATGCATTTACTTTATTGGAATAGGAGAGATTCGGTTAAGTATCTTCATTACCCACATGTCTGATGCTTTGGAGGAGTCAAATCCCAATTGTGACCAAATTTCACATTCAAGGAAATGTTCTGATGTATTCAGTGAATCAACTTTATGGTCTTTCTCGAGCTGTTCAGCTTCATCTTCGCCTTTGAGATATGATGAGATCACATCATCTAAAGATGAGAAATCACAAAAAACTTTTGCTGGCCGAATAGCTCAAATTTTTAATAAAAGTACTGATATGTCTTCAATGTCCATGAGAAGCACTGACTCGGATCAGGCTGAAAGTATTAAAGCTGGAATTGATGACATCAAAATTGAGGATCAATTTGCTAATAATGAGACTTTTGAAGAAGTTGTGAGAAAAATGCAATCATTGGACAATGGGACTGAAATTCCAAGCAATTTACCAGGAGGAGTGCTTATAGATCAACTATATATCGTAGCACCAGAGGACTTGAACACGCTACTTTTTTCACCTGATTCAAATTTCCCCAAGTCATTGGCAGATTTACAGGGTACTACAGAATTACAAGCGGGGCCATGGAAGTTTGAGAATGATGGTACTGAATCGTCATTGAAAAGATCACTTACTTATGTCAAGGCTGCCACTAAATTAGTTAAAGCTGTTAAAGCATATGAAGAACAAACATATGTAAAAGCTGATGTAAACAATTTTGCTGTTTTTGCCAATGTTAGCACTCCAGATGTTATGTACGGGAACACCTTTAGAGCAGAATTACTCTATGTGATTACTCCTGGACCTGAGTTACCATCAGAAGAACAATGTTCACGCTTATTGATATCATGGCGGTTGAATTTTGTGCAGAGTACCATGATGAAAGGAATGATAGAGAATGGGGCTCGCCAAGGAATGAAGGAAAGCTTTAATCAGTATGCTAGTTTGTTATGTGAAACTGTTAAACCTGTTGATTCAAAGGACCTTGGTTCTAGTAAGGAACAAGTCTTGGCATCACTGCAAGCCCAAAAACAATCAGATGGGGAGCTGGCAGTGCAGTATTTTGCAAATTTCACTGTAGTAACAACAGTTGTAATTGGACTGTATGTGCTTGTCCACATTTGGATGGCTCCACCCAGCATAGTTCAAGGGCTTGAGGTTCTTGGGGTTGACTTACCAGATTCAATTGGTGAATTTGTTTCATCTGCTATTTTGGTTCTTCAAGGTGAAAAATTGTTGGGTTTAATTTCACGCTTCATGCGAGCTAGAAGACAAAATGGTAGTCTCTTATTTACAGGCTTTTTTTTTTTTTTGGGCAGAATATGCCACATTTGTTTCAATATTTTTGTTTATCATCAATAAAAAAAAATTCAATAATGGATAAAGGAGGTAGAAATCTCCATAAAACAACATAAAACAGACTAAATCAAAGAGTTAAACGCATTAACCACACAGATCTTTCTAATTCTTCTACCATCCTGTCAAAATAAAGGCCCTCTAGAAGCTATGATCAAGACTCATAATGAAGTTAAACACTCTAGAAAAATTCACCAAACCTTGTAAATGGAAGTTATTCAAGCAAGCCTAAGTTCTTCAGATATAGGGAAGTAACTAGTCTCTTGAAAACTAAAAGCAACATTTGGGATCTGATATTGCTTATGAGCTTGATGAAATACCTTTTTGTGAATCCTACTCAGTAGAGTATATATTTAGAGTCCAAATGAAAACCAACCTTAGAAATATCAAGAAGCCTTTAATCCCCCACCAAAACCCCTCCAAAAATCTAGTGGTAAGCACAATATTCCTTTTACCTATCTCATCGATCAAGTGATTTCCTTATGGGGTTAGCTAATGTCTTCAATTTTCTTTACTCCGATTTTAGGTAGTGATCATGGAATTAAAGCACAAGGAGATGGTTGGCTGCTTACTGTTGCCTTGATTGAAGGAAGCAATATAGCTTCTGTCAATTCAAGTGGAATCTCTGATCCATATGTGGTTTTTTCTTGCAATGGGAGAACTAGAACCAGCTCCACAAAGTTTCAGAACTCTGATCCTATATGGAATGGTGAATGTATTGTGTTGTTATTTAATGATCCATGGGTTATGCTTATAAGTTAAGACTTGTCCTTGTATGTTATAGTATATGCTTTTTTACCCCTTTTGCTTACGAAAATTACTTGCGTTTGCAGAAGTTTTTGAATTCGATGCAATGGAGGACCCTCCATCTGTGCTGAATGTGGAAGTTTTTGATTTTGATGGACCTTTTGATGAAACTGCATCCCTAGGAAAAGCTAAAATAAATTTTCTGAAAACAAACATCTCAGACCTTGCTGATATATGGGTCCCCCTTGAAGGAAAGTTTGCTTTGGCAAGCCAGTCGAAGCTGCACTTAAGAATTTTCCTGGATAACACAAGAGGTGGTAGTGTTATAAAACAATATATAAGTAAAATGGAGAAAGAAGTGGGAAAGAAGGTATGTAATTATGTGTGTCCAACTGTGTGTGTCATCCATTTGTTTCTCTTTATGTATTCACAATATTCATTTTGGCTTATGTTTTCCCTCTTGGAAAATTCGTAGATTAATTTGCGATCTCCTCAGACAAATTCAGCCTTTCAGAAACTCTTTGGGCTTCCGCATGAAGAATTTCTAATCAATGATTTTGCCTGCTATTTAAAAAGAAAAATGCCCATGCAGGTTTGTATTGTAGTTTGTTTGAATTTTGAGTTTAAAAGACATGACTTATCTTTGAATTAGTTAATAATTTGGTTCCATTCTTGTAGGTCTATTCAACTTTAGTTCCTGAAATTTGAAAGTACAAAATTGAATACTTAAAAATAACAATCTTTTTTACAAGTTAGTTGTTCTAACATCCTGTAGTCTCTTGACAAAAGCATTAATGTACAATGAGTTCGGTTATGTTTAATGACTAATATGTGCACTCACTGGTGTTGTCATTTTCTTTTGCAGGGTCGGATTTTCCTCTCAGTAAGAATTATTGGATTCCATGCAAATATATTTGGACGCAAAACTACATTCTTCTTGCTTTGGGATGACATTGACGACATCCAGGTCATTCGCCCCACATTTGCGTCAATGGGGAGTCCAATAATTTCCATAACTCTTCAACCTGGCAGAGGTATGGATGCAAGGCATTGTGCAAAGTCACAAGATGAAGAAGGCAGGCTAAAGTTCCATTTCCAATCCTTTGTATCTTTTAATGTTGCCTACAGGTAGAAGGAAAAGAACTCATGAATGTTTGTGTGAAGTAATTTTTTCATATATCTCTTTGCGACTTCTATGAAACTCTATTCTCTTATATGATTTTATTGATTTTCAAGGCACAACTTTACTGAAGCTCACAGCAACATTTGTAAATGATCTTCATCATTGTATATTTTTCTTGCTGTGTTGATCTCAAACAATTGAGATAGATGATTTTGAGATTGAATTTATGTCACATTGGCATTTGTTATTGAAATCTTTTGTTGTTGATGTACTAGAAAGTTGTGCAAGTCCTTTAATCCCATGGGCATTTGCAAACCTTGTTGACTTGTAAATTAATACACAGTAATAATTTAACAAAATTGGAAGATCAAAGTGTTTGGGTTTTTTTTTTCTTCATCTTTTTTTTTTAAGTCTTTTGTGATTCTAAATTGTTATCCAGTGCGAGAAATATGTCAGACTACTTATTTTCTTGGTAAATGTTTATTTGTACCGGACAATGCTACCTTCCACCGGAATAAACACATGTGCATTGGCTTGCATTTTATCAGCCTGCACTACATTGTACTTGAACTCTACATCAAACTTCTTCCAAGATTCATAGTAATGCGTGCTAGTATACTGTGAAATGTACTTTTGATATTTGCAAGACATTATTCGAAATGGTACTAAGATGGACTACAACATATAAGATCATTTATGTTACTAAGAAAATGTTCTGGTGCTGACATAGGACCATCATGGCTGTTTGGAAGACCAGATCCTTCAGTCCTGAACAAAAAGATCAGATGGTTGAAGATGACTCTGAAAGCAAAAGCCTTGCAAGTGAAGAGAATGGATCATTCGTTGACCTTGATGACGTTAACATGTCTGAGGTTCATTGTTCTACTCTTCCAGTCCCTGTAATCTCTCTCTCTCACACTCACTAAATCACTTGTGAAATACTCGTGATACTTTTTTAATTTTTAAGGTCTGGGTAATCTTGAATTTAGTTTGGGTTACATCCTTCTTAGGTGTCACCTGCATTGGTATAACACATTATCATTTAGGAGATACTCTTTTTGGTCCTAAATGTAAGAGCTTGTTGAAAGTTTTGCATTAGTCCTAAATGTAAGACCCAATCTATTTCGTCTTCCAAATTTATAATTTGTTTTCCAAACTATCTTATTAATTGTTCATATTAAAGGGGGATTTTCATCAATGGGGGGTAGTTTCCGATGTAAATGATCAAACAAGATATGTTAAGAAAACCAACACATTTTTTTTTTAACAAATAACAATTTAATTAATTGTCTTGATCTTTGTAAATTAGTTATCTAGCTGCTACATTTAAAACTAGAGCAAGTATTTCTCTCATATTGTTCCCTGAAGGAATTAAATGCAAGCTGGTCAAGAGAGATGCTATCTCTTCTTGTCAGTTAAGCTAACCTAAAGAGAGTAGACACACGCTTGACATGCATATATTAATCAATCAATATTTTACATATCATCATAACTATGTACCTCATTGGTTCCTTCCATGGTTTTCAGTAGAAATTTTCAAATGTTATTGTCTGACTATATCACTTTGGTTAATTTAGACCAGCTTTTTTATGGAGTTATTTAGTGGAGGAGATTTGGACCGTCGGTTCATGGAAAAATCTGGTTGCATTAATTATTCTTTCACACCTTGGGTATCGGAGAATAATGATACCTATGAGAGGGCACTATATTACAAATTTGACAAAAGTAATACACGTTTCAAAGGTGAAGTAACTAGTACCCAGCAAAGAACTGGTCTTCCAGATGGAAAAGGTTGGCTCTTGGAAGAGGTTATGAATCTTCATGGAGTTCCTCTAAGTGAATACTTCAACGTGAGATTTGCCAACTTCTGTTTCGTTTCATGATTTTCCATGCATATCTACCTTCCTGATATATAAATTTTCACAGCTACACCTTCGTTACCAAGTTTTTGAAGATGTACCTGCAAAAAAAAGTTGCAAAGTACATGTTTACTATGGAATTGAATGGCTAAAAAGTTCAAAGCATCATAAAAAGACTTCAAAGAACATCTTGAAAGGTCTGCAAGAACGTTTGAAGTTGACTTTTGGTGTGATTGAGAAGGAATTCTCATCAAGATAGCAGACAAATCATCGCGTGGCTTGTATTACCACAACCCACAAATGTTATCCGCATTCTTCAACAGAGCCTAATTTGGTTCAAAGGTTAGTTCAATGAAAATCCTAACTTCTCCGACAGACAGTACTTTTAGTGGGAAACAATTGGTCTGACCCTACTAGAAATTACTTCTCTTCTTTTGGTGGCGAGTGACTTGATGTGAGCGGTTTTGTTCTTCAATCAAGAGAAATTCTTAGGTAAACTTGTTCTTTAAATAATCAGTAGACTCAATCAATATTGATGAATATATTCATACTGATACTGCAACCTTAAATAGGTTTTTGTGATTTAATGTTAACTTATCAAATTTGCTAAAACTGCAATCATCGTGTCAGGTTAGAGTGATTACTCGTGGCAGGGGATTCTGTTTGCGTGGTTGTTAGGTTTCAGGATGAACAATGAGGATAAGGGATTCCGTTCTTCTTTGTGTTGATATTAGACCAAATCTTTCTCGCACCACCCTGAACCACTCAACCTCCCTGAACTCCAAGAACTAAAAGATGCAAATCATAATTGCAAAACAAAAAGATACAAAAGAAGGATTTGCAATTGTCCAGACCCATCTTGAAATTGATTGTAAACGTACGAGAATGATACTTTTTTTCTTTTTCACTTAGTCTGAACCCTCTATTTTTTTTCTTGGGCCGAAGAATGGCTGTAAGTAATGTATAGTAAATGAAATATATAATGTAACGTGGGTGGCAAGGAAATATTAAGTGCATCTGACAGCTTAATTTTCACTTGTCATTTAACTTAATATAGGGAATTTGTCACTACCACCGCAATTATGGGTTGTATTCAATGGCTATAGTGAAGTTGTTGACGGCCAAATTGTTGTTATTGGTATTTTTTGCCGTCCAATGTAAACCATAAGCATACAAGTCTTCACAAGAGTAGTAAAAAAAAAAGGAAAAATTAATCTCCCACTCCCTATAGTTCTAAGTAGTTTTGAATTAGATCCTTGAACTATTTTTTCTTTTTGTTAGATCCTTTAAATTTTTTTGGTTAAATTCATAGCTCCTTCCGTTAAAATTTCTGTTAAAGTGGCGTGAGATGGTGTCCAGTTAGAACTATTTTGTCAAAATGGGTTTTGACTAAGTATCCAGCTGGAAATTAAAATTAATATTTATTTATTATCTTTTTAATTGTATTAATAGATTATTTAAAACAATCTTTGTTGTCTTCTCATCACTTCAAAGACCAGACGCTGACGAAGTGTACATATCTACAAACTCAAACAAGCACCACTATATTTTGAGAGGGGTATCGATTCGATTTCTGTAAACAAAGAGTAAAGATAGGGCATAATAAGAAGAGATAGGGAAGATTAGGAATACAGTCAGAGAAATGAGGAATGTCTTCAAGTATAAAACCAGCCTTGCCATCTATCCATAGAGAAACAGCCTCTGAGCCTCGCCATGGACAATCTTCATCCCCAAATCAGTTGATCCCATTCTTCCAACTTGAGAAGATAGAAACGAAATAGGATCTGATGGTTTCTTTTCAAATTATTCCTGTGTTTTCTTCTAGTTCGACCTCAAATTGATACAATGCCGTATTTGGAGTGATGAAAGAGAAATGAGCGACATGCCTTAGTATTAATAGTTATTTGATGGCAAGGGAGTGTACTGTAGTTGAATTGAAGAATTGAATATTTGGAATATATTTGGCTTCCTTCAGCCGGAGAATTTAACAACACGAGAGGAATCTGTGTTGGGGAGGTCGGTGGCGTGGAAGGCGATGAAGTTTAAGTCGCTGGTGCTGTACCTGTACAAGAAGGCAAAGGAGGACGTGTTGATTCACAGCCATGTTGCAACATTTGTGATCCAATTCCGACGATCCCGTTTGTGCTCTCATTCCACTCAAATTTTTTCGATCTGGAAGGAAGACGAATGAAGGGGGAGAGTGAATTGAACACATTTTGGGAATGAAAGTGAGGGAGTGTGTATAGGCGTCGACGTTAGCATAAAATGTAGCCGGATGGTTAGCAAACTCCGGCGAAATATGCGACCCATGACAAAACTGGGTATGAAATCTAGTTGGATGCTTAGTCCAACTAATAAAATAATTCCAGCGGGACACCATCTCATACCACTTTTTTTTTTTTTTGGTCCAAACATCTCACACCACTTTAACAGAAGTTTTAACGGAAGGAGCTAAGAATTTAACAAAAAAACTTAAAGGATCTAATAAAAAGAAAAAAAGTTTTAAGGACCTAATTCAAAACTAACTAAAACTATAAGGACTAGGAGAATGGTTTTCCCAAAAAAAAACAGAAAATGTCGTTCCTATGGGGATTAAGGCAAAAACAAATCAATTGCTACAACCATGCTTGCAATTAGGTTGAGCAAAAACATTTTAAAAAGGTTTAATTTAAAAAAGAAGGGTTAATATACTTTCAGTCCTTAAAATTTGGGTTCATTTTGATTTTGATCCTCTAACTTCAAACCTGTTATTTTTAATCTCTAAAATTTAGTCCATTTTAAAATGTTAGTCTTTAGAGATTTGACAGTGTTAAATTTTGTTGAAGTGTAATAAATGCATTAATAAAGTGGTAATATGAATTCACTAGATGATATTTAGATAGATGTTGTGTGGATAAAAACATTGATGGTAGCGTATAGTCTATGATGTCCGTATGAAAGGATTGGGTTATTTGACACGGGTATGGCATTTAGTTTGCATTCTGAATGAATGGGTGAAGGTGGTGGGCATTGATGGTATTAAAATGACCTGTCCAGAATTTGTGCTGTGAAAGTACAAATGTTATGCTGTAAATAATGTTGACTTTAGCTGTAAAACCATACTTTATTTAACTTCTGTTGAGTAATCAAAATTTACATAAGATGGAGTGTAAAGACGCATATGTGATATGGCTAGCAGTTATGTTATTTTCGCTGTTTGTAATTTGAACGAATGGGTACAAGTGGTGGAGATTGATGATATCAAACTCACTGGTCCAAAACTTGTGTTGGGAAAATGCTGATGTTGTGTTGTAAAAGTGATACTTATAGTTGTAAATTTTTACTTGGTTTAACTTTTGCCAAGTAATTGAAACTTACATAATAACGAAGTGCAGAGACATTGATAGCATTAAACTAATTTATACAGAATTTGTGTGGTGAGAATGTTAATTTTATGTTGTAAATCTGGTAACTGTTGTTGTAAATTTATATTGAGTTTAAGTAATTAAAATTTATGTAATATGTGCAGATATTCATATGGCTAGCACTTCTGAAAAGTAATTATTTTACTTTTTCTATGTAGGAGGTAAATACATGAAGAATTTAGAGGGAAAAGCAATATATAAAGATAGGACTATCAGTAGAAGATTGACAACATAAAAGTGACATATAAAGAACTAAGAAGGCTGGTAGCAATAGATTTATATAAGGGAAGGAGTGGGTTTAATATGAAGTATACAGTTAGTTATGATGGAGTGACATTATTCGATCTTGCAGATGATATTGAAATGACATAGTGATCACTCACGAGTGTATGAAATCGATGTAATAATAAATTTCAAAGTATTCTAGGGTCATACTTACTGGAAGGTTGTATTTTTATTGATTCTATACTAATTAATAATTAAAAAAGTTGCAATAAAATAAATTATTTAAAAGAATAAATTGAAAATAACAGAAAAGGAAAAAGATAATTAATTATAAGAAGAAGAATCAATTACTTGAAACATTGATGTTCAAGAATCTCCCTATAGATAGCTAATTTCTATCTTTTAAATTGACTCTTTATTCTGTTATAGTCATAAATATTCCTAAGGTGTTCTAATATCCTCTCACTTTATTTGTCCTTTTTTACTTAGTATTGAATTTATTCCCACGATACCTAATCACGTAATTAAACCATGGAGATATAGTTCAGCATAAATATTTAGAACCATTCTTACTCTATATATTTATATCTATTATATTTCTCTATATCTACTTCACCTTCTAATCCATCAAGTTTAACCATCGATTTGATTGAATAGTGGCCAGTCATAAAATCAGAATGAAGAGCAAGAAACATGGATATAATTGAAAAAACCAAAATATATCTATAAATAAAAATCCACAAAAGAGTTAAAACAAAAATAATAGAAACTAGCTTCCTTAATGGAATATATCCTTATCCTAACTAGAAAATTTAGAAACACGTAAATAAATTCATAAATATCACCATTTTAAAATTCTCAATTATGATAAGCATAACAAGAAATTAAAGAGTAAATAAACTCTATTAATCTCACACTTGATAGTTTAGAATTGTGATTGGATGCCTCCAAAGTGACCTCCTAGGATCTCTATTTACATCTGAAGTTGGGGCTCCCGTGTCCTCTGGATATAGGACTTTTAACATATATTTATAAGGGAAAATTTCACTGTAGGACCGCAGAAGACAATTAATTTCAAAAGCCCTCAAAACTTTCTGAAATTTCACTGCAGGACCAAGGGGACAAACTGATATTAATTCCACAAAGAAAATAACCCTATTGCCCCTCATGTGAACAAGTATGGGAGAACCCATTTGCAAGTGAGGTTAGATAATTTACAACATGCATAGATATATTTACAATTAAAATTAGTCTGTTTACATATTACCTTTTTCACCTGAAGAATGTGTTTGGGTGAACAAGTGTGGGACAACCCATTTGCAAGTGGGACTAGACAATTTGCAACATACATATATTTATTTACAACTGAAATTAGTCCATTTACATGTCACTTCCTTTACCTGAAAAAGGTCTCCGTGAGTGAACAAGTGTGGGAGCGCCCATTTGCAAGTGGAATTAGTCAATTTGCAACATACATACATTTATTTACAATTAGAATTAGTCCATTTACATATCACCTCATTCACCTGAAAAAGGTGCCTGTGAGTGAATAAGTGTGAGAGAGCCCATTTGCAAGTGGGACTAGTCAATTTGCAACATACATACCTTTATTTACAACTGAAATTAATCCATTTACATGTCACCCTGCAATAAGTATTATGAGGGGCAATAGCGTCATTTTCTTTGTGGAATTAATATCAGTTTGCCCCCTTGGTCCTGCAGTGAAGTTTCAGAAAGTTTTGGGGGCTCTTTGAAATTAATTGTCTTCTGCGGTCCTACAGTGAAATTTTCCCTATTTATAATCCCCAATTACGTCACTTATGACTTTTTGGATTTGGGTGAATATTGCACTGAGTAACCCATTCCTGTTTAGCAAAAACTGTGATCCAAGACCCCACTTCTTCATGTCATGTAAGAGTATTCATGAGGCTTAAAAGCCTGCAATACCTACCCAAGCCTGCTAAAATTTAGCCCAGAACATTTGTCGTGCTGGCCTGGTTATCGAGCAAAGAATGCTACCTTACCTATTTAGTCCTATTCAAAGTGTGTGTATATATCTAATTATATTTAATATATATAATATACATATATTTATTATATATAATTGTATTTAATATATATGTTATATATATAGACATATATAGTAGAATGAAATATTTTAAGACTTAAGTAGGGTATGTTTGAATTGGCGTTAGGCAAAATTAACTTCTAACTCAACTGACTTTTGTAACTGAAGTTAGAGTAAAAGTCAGTTAGTGTAATGTGATTTATGTTTGGATATGTGCTTTTAAAAAGTCAATTAAAAAAATTAAAAGTTGTTTGGATGATTAATAAAAAAAATTAGTTTAATTGTAAAATGACTGAAAAGGACATAGACTTTATTAAATAGTAGTGTTTGAAATTTTATATTTTTAATTTGATAATTGTTAAAAAAAACCTAAAATTATTATGATAAAATAAAAATAGTTTATTTGTGAAATTATAAAATATTTATTTATTTTGTTCTCAAGTAATCCCTGTAATGATTATATATATTAAGGAGTTTTTATTAATGGGTAGTTTTATTGCACATGATTAACAAAAAATATTTTAGACAAGACAACATCAATTTATTACAAATAAGTAACTTAATTAATTTTATTAATATCTTTAAATTAGTTATCTAACTCTTATATTAAGAATATGTAGTATCAAATTATTGGGTTTGTTAGGGGTAATTTTGTCTTTTTTCATTACCATCTTTTCTCTCTCCACATTTGTGACGGCAAAAGCTCAAAAAATTAGCTTCAGCGTTAGGCATCTTTTTACCCAAAAGTTCATTTGCAAAAACGCTCACCCCAACATCTGTTTGAGCATTTATCTGCTAGTAACGTGTGCTATTGATGTGTGGGATCATGGACGTTGCATGAGGACCTATTGTGTTGTGTTTGATTATGTAATTATAACAAAATATGGAATAATAGATTAGATATGTAGATTTGTGGTATAGTGTTTATATTTCTTTGTTTGGAATATTTTAAATTGTGAAATTATAAAATATATTCAAAATTCAAAATATTATTTATCATGTTTGGTGGGAATCTTTACATGATATGAATAAGATCTTACCACTTTGGTAGTAAGGGCCCTGCTTATCCATATCTAGCCCTAATTTCATGCATCCACCATCTCTCTTTCTCTCTTATGCTTTGGACAACTAATAACTTCTTCAAAATCTTTTATTTTATTTTACATCATCCACAAAATATAAAAGATACAAGGAGATTTTATGAAAAGATAACTTTTTATCTTGAAAATTAGATTTAGGAGAAAAATATATAAAATAAAATAAATATGTATAAAATATCTATAAATTTAATCTACTATATATATCCTAAAATTTACACCTACTTAATTATAAAATTTGCACTTATCCAGATTACCTATCTTTTCTTTTATCTCAGGTGAAATACAATTAGGGGGAGCCAATTCAAATCCCTCCAACATAACTAATTGAGTATAACAATAGTAGTGGTTTCATGTTAGTAAGAGTAGGAAAGAATTCAAAAACCTTTGCAAGTAGACAATACTAAAGAGTAAGCTAAGAATTGGATATGTATTATGTAATTGAGAGCTAGAAACTTGTCTCTTATTTTTTTTCCTGAAGGCTAACTTGTCAATTTCATAAACCTAACTTGGGCATGCAAAATAGATTATTTGTTAACTCTTCCAAATGGAATCTCACTCTCTCCTCTTAGATGGAATTTTGAGGTAGAAAACTAAAACACATTGATAACCTCTCAAAATTCCTAATCATTCAACTTATTTTAACACTCTTTTTTAGGTTTTGGAAGCTAATTGTGCATGGTTATTCCCTTAAAGCTAGAAAATATATCTTGATAAAGTAAACTTTGATTTATACTAACAATTGGGGATTATTTGTGCAATGCTTCTAGGATTTTTTGTGCAGTAAATAGCAAGAGCTCGAAAATGAATGACAAGGAGAACGATTCAACCAATTTTGGGTGATCAGAGGAAGATCAAGGACCTGAAACGAGTAAGGACAGAAGACTGAGGATAGAGAGGCTGAAAAAGCACCGTCTACTATGGCGCTCGAAGCAACATGCCACGGCATCTCCAACAAAAAGGAAGGAAAGGCATTCTATACAAGGCACTGCAACGGTGCCCAGTCTTTCCCAAGAAGCTTGCCATCCTGTAGTAGGCACCGCAACACCCGTCTATATTCACTGCTTGCAATGACAAGTTCAAGAGTAGTAAATTTCCATGGGAAATTGCAATGAAGTCCCAAGTAATAAATATAATTACTAAAAAGTATGAATGACAATAGACCTGCTTGCAATGACAAGTTCAAGAGTAGTAAATGACAACTGCTCACTTGTTATTGGGACTTGCTAATAATTATTTTCTTTTCTTTGGGATCTTATTGTAATTCTCACAATTTTCAAAGGCCCTCCAATGTGTAGAAAGTTTGCCACCACCAATGATAGAGGGAAAAAAATATTCAAAGTAGAAGCACGTGTTCACCTGGATTACAGTTCCTCATACTGTGGAATTTAGAAGGCATTATACAAACATAGCCTTGCAAACAATTTTGCATATCAATTTGTGAAGAACAATAAAGAAAATACTATTGTGAAGTGCATTATAGATAGTTGTCCATAGACAATTTCAGTACATGCAAAGATAAGAGAAGTTCATTCCTAACTATAAGTACATTTAACAATCGACACATTCACTATACCCAAGATGTCACATCCCGAGAAATTTCACCTAGATATAGGAAGTTAAAAATTGGGATGAGAGCCAATGTAGGAACTAGATGGGGAGATGAAATAACTTCTGATGTGAAATCCCGATAAGGTTCGGGCTGGCATTTTCGTACTTATCAATTTAGAAAGGGCAAAATGGGAAAATTTTAGAAAAATTCTAGAAAGTTCCTGAAAAATGGGAAACATGTAAATTAGAGGCTTTGAAAACTCGATTGAGGCCTGAAAAGTGAAATTATGGTGAAAATAAATTATTACGGAATTTCCCATAAACAAAAGTTTTTTAGGAAAATATTAAAAAATAGGAAGAAAATAATTATTTTAATTAGTTAGAGGCCTCAATAAATTTGGAAAAAATATGGATAAATCATCTAAATATTTATTTGAATTTATAAAATTGGTCTTAGGCCTTGGAAGCTCAGGAATTAATTTTAGAAAATTTATTTTCCCACAGTAACACTAATAGAGGCCTAATTGGAGAAAATTCAAAATAAATATCTAGAGGTGGTGAAAATTATAAAATTTTCAGATAATTTTCTCATATTAAAAGATGAATTATCATGGAGAGAAATAAATTTTTGGAGGTCTAAAAAAATTATGGAATGTTACTAGTGAATAGTAACCGATAAAGTTTCAAATTGGTTTGGGATTTTAATTTGGGATGTAAGCCATCTTTTTGGACCAGACCAAGCCATTTTTGGGGCCTACATTGAGGCTAATAAGGGCCAATTTTTTTGCTTGCTGGCCACTCCACATAATTAATTAAATAAAATGCAAATTAAGGGATAATTGTTGGAATAATCTAGAGCATGGACACATGGATAGATCTAAAGCTATGAGGCATTTGATGGCTGCCAACTCACCTTATTTCAACCATTTTGGATGTGCAAAAATTAGAGGGGAAGGAAGCTTGGTTTTTCTATAAATACCCCCTCCTAAAATACAAACAAATATTGGAAAAATTGGGAAAAGAGGGGAGGTGCTGCCATTTTCATTTTAGACCAAGGGAGACTGAATTTGTGGAGGTTTTGAGCAAGGAATCATTCAGCTTATATTAAGAAAACATCAAGGCATGCTTAAGCATCCTTATTTCTAAGTTTTACATTAATTTAGTTAGGGTTTTGAATTGAAAAATCAAGTGTATATGTTGCCCAAAATTTTAATGGATCATGTGATGTTAGGGAACGATAGAACCTTAAATACTAAGTGGAATAAGCAATATTAAGTGGTGTATGGATTGGTTTTTGGAATAAAATCCGCCTAAGGTTCTAGGAGTTTAATTCCAATGGGTTTAAAACATGTTTTTGTGTAGGGATATAACTATTGGGAAGTGTTTAAAATTATTGGAATCAAAAATGGAATTTTTGGAAGATTACACTGCCTATTCAGCCAAGATGAATTCATGGGGAAGAAGTTTGATTTTTAAAAATTTGATTCCATATTTGGATTCTCATGAAAAATTGTATAGGACTGAGCCAAGAGATCATTGATTCTAAAGGATGAACTATATTGTTAAAAATCAAAGAAAAAGGGGAAGAGTGTTAGGTTAAAGATAAAGTGTGTGTTTGAATTGTTTAGCTGTTAATGTAGCTTGTATTTATGCTTGAATCAATAGGTTTTGGAAAGAGGATACAAAGGGAGGATAATTACTTCAGGGAGGCCGAAACCTATTAAGCTTGAAAGGTAGCATTGAATTTATAATTTGCTTGTCTAGCTTGGTTGATGTGCTATGTGGATTGTTTTGGTTTAATAGATTTGTTTTATGGAAATTGTTGACTTTATGACATTTGATATGCTCTGGCCAAATGCATGACAACATGTTAATATGAAAGTGTGTTTGATTCCTCTCTTGATTTGATGAAAAATATGATTTTATGTGACTTAAGGATGTCTTGAAGTTTTATGACATATCACATTATGCATGGCTTGATTAACATGATGATTATAGTTCACTACTACTGAGATTTCTATGAAATCTCACCCCCTAGTGTTAAATTATTCATCAATAGGGAGTGGACCAAGTATGGATAAGGGAAAAGAATTGGCATGAGCTAGGGAGGCCATGAAGATTTTGTGATAATATATTAAGTTATGTTGTATTTTGTTAAACTTCGTTATAAGTTTGTAATGAATTATGAATATGGAATACTCTAACATTATGTAAAGTATAATGTTGTATGGTGGTTTATAATCATGGTACGATGTGTTAGAATGAATGACAATTGAAAAAGAGGAAGGAAAATTGAAGAAAATATGGTTTAGGGGATAAAAATACACTAAAAAGATGTATTCTTGTGCCACATAAAATAATAAGCAAATGGCAGAATATGGACCTGAAATTTTATAGACACATAGATCTCATTTTTAGATTTAAATCAAGTGGTAGAACACTAAATTTGGAGTTGTGTGCTAGGAGTTATGGCCTTCCAAAGTTGGGCTAAAATCTTAAAAATTTGAAAATTGACCATATGAACAGTACATGTTGTCGAATTTTCTGGTATTGTTCTAGATGGAATTGAGTCTAATGAATATTTTTTCACTATAGAACTCTTAGCAAGCTTCTTGTAAAAATTAGAATCACCTCATTTCAATTTGTCTAAAATTAGTTATGAATTTTCAAAGTTGGCCCAAATTCGGATGAATAGTGTACGGACAGAATTAAGTGTAAAATTTTGAAATTGAAATTTTTCACCCGGAAACGCCTGGAAATGCATTATGATGGTTCCAATTGATGTATAATAGATAACTAAGGAGAAGTTACACAAGATGACCTAGTTGTATAGCATAAGAGATGCATATTTACTTCGTAAATTATATCAAATGAGTTGAGGGCTAGTATTGACAAATCTCCAAATGACATGAGATGAGAATTGTAAAAAGAGCTTGGTTTAAGCCTCAGTTACCAACAAGCCTATAAACAGAGGTGAAAACAAGCCAGGCTAGGCTTTTTCCTTGATAGACTAGGCTTGCCATGCAATAAATCGGCTTGAGCTTGGCTTTTGGCCTATTATAGTCTTTTTTTTTTAGCCTAAGCCTAGCCCGAATTGTCACATCCCACTAGTTTTAACTGTAGGAGTGTGAATAATAAATTAGACAAAGAGGCAAGTCGTAAAGTAGATTCAAAGCCAAAACAACTTTTGAGTTGAGATCCAATCCTTGCCTGGACTGACATTTTTGAAATTATCAGTTTAGGAGGGAAAAATGGGAAAGTTGGATAAACATTATAGAAAATTTCCAAAAAATTATAGAAAAATAAATTAAAGAGTTTGAAACCATATTTCAGTCCCTGAAAGTGAAATTAGCATGAAAAAATTTATTATAGAATTTTCTGTAAACAGAGGTTTTTCCGGTAAAACAGTAAAAAATTGGCTGGAAACAATTATTTTAAATATATGGAGGCCTCAATAATTTCAAAAAAAATGAGAAAATTGTTTAAAGGTTTATTTGAGAATATAAAATTATTTCTAGGATCTAGAAATGATAGAATTAATTTTAGAATAATTATTTCTGAAATCTTATCAGTAAAACCCGATTTCAAAGAAAATTTAGTATAGGTAGTTAGAGGTTAAAATAAATTCTAAAAAAATTCAGAGGACCTTTCTATATTCAAATATGATTTTAGGTAGGTAGAAATAAATTTTTAGAAGTCCAAAAATATTATTGAAAATTGGACAGGAACTTTAGCTGATACAGTGAAATTGAGTTGGGAAATGTTGGGAGTTGAAAGGTAATACTTCTTCCTTCTTTCTCTAGCCCATTAAGAATGATTTTCAGCCAGGAATGTCCAAAATTTTTGTGGCCCAAATGACATGATTAATGAATATAATAATGGAAAATTAGCACATGGTTTATCATAAACATTTAATTACATGGGACACTTGGCTTGCTCCAATTTTTTGCAGCTTAAGGGAGTAGACATATGGCTTTTTAACCCAGAGTTTTGTGGGACACTTGGAGCAAGAGGGAGGCCTACATTGTGTCTATAATTACCCCTCCCAAGCCCTTCAAATTTTGGTTATTTGGCACTCTAAAGGGGGAGGTTTTGCTGCAGAAATACTCATCTTAAGGAGCCAAGAACGTTGGAATCAAAAATAAAAATTCTAACCCTAATATGTATCCTATTCAACTAAGCTTAACGCTATAAGGAGGAGTTTGGTTTTGATAAAACCAAGTTGATATTTGAATTCTACATAAAAAAATTATGTAGGAATGGCTCTTGAGACTTGTCAAAACAAAGATGGAAAATTAAAGTCAAAAGTAAAAAAAAAAAAAAGGAGGTTATAGAGTTGTCTTGATACCTAATGGTACTTTATGTGATATTGTCCATAATGTGGCATGTATTTATGCATAAATTGGTGGGCATTGATCAAAAGAACAAAGAGGAGCAAGGAGGAAGAGAAGAGGCCGAATACTTGGGATATAAAGAGGTAGCAATGAACTTGCAATTTGAATGCTAACTTGCTTTGCTTGTTTTACTATGTGTTGCTTGATTTTTCTATGCCATGATGTGGTAGAGCTAGATAGATGATAATATGATTAACTCTATGCATAACGTGTCTTGGCTTTATGCAATGATGAGTGGTAGAATGATATGTTTACTTACTCCCTTTTCATGGCATATGAGCATGAAAGTAGGCATGATATTTAGTTAGTGACATATGGCATTCTTGCATTGCATGTTTAGCATGATTATTGTTAGTAAGGATATTGGGCATTTATTTAAGGGCCAGAATAATAGGAAGATATAGGAGGACACAATTCTTAAAATTAAGATAGTGTCAGGACAAAAATACAATTCCCTAAAGGTTGTGGGCAGGATTATATAATTTTGGAAAATATGTTAAAAAATCCTAAAAATTATGGAATGATTATGGAAATTAGAGAAAGGTCCCTTATATAGTATATTAATTTTTAAAAGGAAGAATTTTGATGGGAAATATTTATTATGATTTTTTAGTTATTTTTAAAAGCTTGACTAATTAAGAAAAATTGGTCAAATTTAATTATGGGAAAATATCTTAGGGCCTCAGAAAATTGAGAAAAAATAGGAATAATGTACCTTAGGAATTATATGATAGTGTATAAGTGATTTTATACCTAAATTACCTCTAGAAAAATTATAAAGGAATTTAAAGTCTAATTAAGCCAAATTGAGGTCTTTTATTTGAAAAATTCCAAATAAATACTTTTAAGGAAAATTAAATTCCAAGAAAATTCACAAGGTATCCCAAGGAATTATAAGAGATTATGAAGTAGAAGAGAGCCCTTTAAATGCTCAAAAATTTCTTAATGGCTTTGCCGAGTCAAGAAAGCGCTATAGAAAGAAAAATAGTTTTCTTCTTTGTAATTAGTAGAAAATTGGGATGGTAAAAAAGGAGGGCATTTTGGGAAGAGAAAAATGTTAAGAATGGGCTATGGATCTGATAGAAATAATTGTAGTGACTAGGATACTGTAATTATAGAATAAGAATTAATCTTAGAGCAAAGTGCACTGATAAAGTAAAAAGCTCTCTCTTGTCTTTTATTTGGCTCTCAAGTTGCCACTCTTCAAGCCACCAATGGAAAGGATTTGGGTGCCACATGTCAAGCCAAAGGTAGAGAGGATTTTGACTTTGGAAAATCAATTTCAATTAGAATTATTTTAAGGTTGGAAAAGGTTGCAAGAAGGCATAGGGAAGTGACAACTCATCATGGTAATTTGCTTGATCTTGGATGGCAATTGTATGAGACTTGGCTTATAAATAGACATTCCCTCCCCTTGCAAGATGCCACTTTTAGCCACCTTAGGGAAACTCTTGCCAATTTATTTCTTGAAGTGCAATCAAGAGGAAAACTACCACCTTTGGTCAACCAAGCTTAGATCCAACGTTAGTAGGTTGTTCTACCTCATTTCTTGCTTTGATTTCTTGGTTTGAATGGTTGAAAATGATGTTTTCCTATGGTGAGGTGCTAGTCGAAATTATATAAGGTTAGGAAAAGGAGGTTTTGATGTTAAACTTAGTTGAAACACATTGGATAGAGGTTGTTTCAGGTGGTTTGGGGTTGAAATTTGAAAGATTGTATGATTTAGTAATTATTAATTCTGTTTGGTGATATAACCCAATCTTTATATGGTTTTTTCATGTGTTTTCTGATGTTTTGCAACACTTTTATTCTCATTATGTATGCATTTATATCCTTTTGATTATGTTGATTCATGCATTGCATTTGATGTTTAGAGGTAAAAAGAGTCATTTTTCTTTCCTTAATTGTAATTGCCTTGATCAGTAATTAGTTAGTTTCTACAAAGCTCTTTGTTGTCATTTTTAGGCAATTAGAGAAGGATCTAAGACCAAGATGGAGCATAGACGGAGCCACAAAGTCATAAGAGTCAAAACGCAAGATGGGAGCATTCTGTGTCCCCAGGTTGTGACATGACTTGTTAAGGTCACGACCTAGATGCTCTTAAGTGAAACTGTTCGTTTTGGAGCCAAGCCAAGACTGATTGTGCCTCTGTGTCCCTAGGTCATCACATGGCCATATGAGGTCGTGACTTGGACTTCCCAAGTCGCGATATGAGATTATAAGGTCGTGACTTGGACTTCCCAAGTCGCGATATGAGATTATAAGGTCGTGACTTGAGTGTGTTAAGTGAAGTTGTGTGTTTTAGAGTAGGTGTTTTAGTCTACACTTAGGGAAGCAACCACCATGAAAAGAGAGCTCTCCATTCTACAGATTTGCAAGGATAGAGGCCACCATTATTTTCTCTCAAGTCTCTATTGATTCCAGAACCTAAACCTTTATTTTTCCTCACTTCTTCATCATTTCCTATGATTATGAACCGATTAAATCACTCTCACCACCTTCTTCTCTATTTTCCAACCCTTTTTTAGCATTACTCAAGGCTAATCATACCTGGAGTGATTGTGACATGTTTGAAGACATGAGAGGCTAAACCATTAGCCTCTTGGTGATAGAGGACGAAGCTTGGGCTCAAGGACATAATCAGGGAGTTTTTCTATAGTCTAAATTTGTGCTTAAATTTATGTTAAACATTTCTAGATTTAGGAATTTTTTGTACTTATGTAAGACTTGATTTATGATTTGTAAATCTTGTGTTTAGACTACTATAATGTAATTGGATTGGATGCTGTTAATGTTGATTTATCTATATAATATATCAGTTTTGAATCCTTGTGGTCAGTTTATTGTCAGTGATCATTGATAATTGAATTGTTTACTTGGTATTCTGGGTTGTTGATTGACAATTTGAAGGCATCTGTATCATCCATTTATTTACACTTTTAAGTGGTTTCAATATTGTCTTAAATGGTGTTAATTAACTTGATTAAAGTGGGTTTTCATTAACTAAAATATTAGACCGAAGTGACTGCTTTGGGTTTTTCATTAGACTTAGAGATCTCTAAACTCTCAAATCAATTTAAGAGCCATGATAGCTAAGCCTTTATCATCAAGAGTCTATTTCACACTACTTTCCCACTTAATCCAAATCATTCTTTCATTCATTTAAAAGGACAAAAAGATTTACTTCCTTACAATTTACATTTACTGTACTACTTTATAAACAATTAAAACCCCCTTTTTCTTTACCCAAATCAGCATGTTTTTGAAAACCAGTTTAATCTAGGTTTTTCCAATAAAGCGCTTCCTGAGAAGAATGATTGGTTGTGTCCTATACTGCATTATCTAGTGCAATCACAATCTTGATGACTCGAAAGGTGACATTCCGGTTTGATCATTTGGCCAATATGGAATCTGTACCCTAGGATGTGATTTTTATAGTTTTGATGCTTCTATTGTGTTTAAAATGGAAAATGGTGTAGGGTAAATCTAAAGAATAAGCATTGGAAGCATTGGAATTAAAGTTGAAATTTTTAGATTTCCTAGAGCACCTATATGATCAGACCTATTTAGGAAGGAAGGAGTTTTCTTTTTATGAATCCAAGTTCATATTTAGATTCTAAATGAAAAATTCTGTAGGATTGACCTAAGAAAATAATTTTTAGGTTAAAGAAAACAAAGCTCCAAAATTCAAAGAATTAAAGGTTAAGGGGTTACTTAAGTATTATCTTTAAGTCTTGTGTGGTTTAAATTGTAATGTGGTTGCCCTTTTTCACAATATGATGTTTAGGCTTTGATATTTCTGGAGGGAAAGAGCAAGAACAAAGATCAAGGAAGCAATTGGATCAAGGTAGAAAGATTTAATTAACTTTTAATATTGACATTGCATTAATTATTAATGCATGGATAATTGCTATTATGTGGTTGAACTATGATGATTATTATGTGGCTGCTCCTTGTATTAAATTGTCTTGGCTATTGCATGTTAGAGATTGCCCAATTATGAGAAAGAATTAGTTCTCCAATGATAGATAATATTGAAATGCTTGATGACGGTGTAAGTTTGATCTTATGGTTGATTTATCTTGCTATTAGGGTTTTAATGAAATCTCATCCCTTCAAAATATAATTCAATCTTTCTAGGGGCTGAACCATTCAAGAAGAAGAAGAAAATCATTAATGAATGACGTATATTTATGAAACCACTTGACTTTTGAGATGTATGTATAAGTATGCATCGATGCTGTAACCCTATTAAGCTATTGACTTGGATCTGTGTTTTGACTATGTTACTGGATGACCTAAATTTTGAAATTTAGTATGACTATAGCTCACGTCTTGAGCTTCAAATCAATAGGTAGAATGTTCAAATTGGACATTTGTACGATTTATGGTGATTTTTCAAAGTTAGGGTTTGAAATCTGGAAAAAGTTTTTAACCAATAGAATAGTAGTAACTTTCGTACAAATCTGGAACTATTTCATACCAAATTGATTCTTAAGATTATTTTTCCCTTAACAAGAATTCAAAGAACTTTTAGTAGGACAAGGAATGACTCTGTTTTGATTTTTTTTTTTAGAATTAGTTACAAATTTTAAAATTGGACAAAAATTTTGGAATTACCAAATGAACACTAAATCCAAAACCAACGTCCTAACTACGTTTTCTTGAGATTAAGGCCATCCAAAGTGGTCTGAATTGATATTAAATGGACTCTAAGGTGTTATAGAAGTAAGGTGTAATATTTTTGATATCAGAGCATAGGTTCGGGCATAGGATAGAATGCTTTGCTTAGTTTAGTTTGTTAGATAATGTGTCAATTGAGGAGAAATTGACATATTAATAGGATTTTACAGGAAAAACCCCATAGATTTTGATGCTAGGTCTGAGCTGTCCATCAACCAGGGAGAGATACCTGACATAGATGACCTGATAGAGGAGGAGAATCTAGAGGAGTGGATATTGGGGGATACTAGCCCAGGTACTCATTAGTGAGCTCTAACATATACCCTGAGCACTGGGTAGAGTTAGCAGGACTTACTTGGGAGGAGTTAGTGAACCTTCCTAAACCTGGTGATTTGGTGGATCCTGTAACTGATTTGATTCAGCCACCAAGAGACTATAGGTTTGACCTTCCTAGTCCAGGTCAGCCTATCATCCCAGGTATACATCCGAGTAACATTGCCAAACCTCATACCTTACCAGTTGTGCCCCCAGTACCAGCAGCTCCTGTGCCAGCCCTACCAGAGCTTGAGATTCATAATAGGGATTAGCTGAGAGCAAGATTGAGGTTTTTGGGAGGTCACATCAAGAAAGATGTGAACGAGATCACACACCTAGATTACCTCTAGGATGTGAAAGAGTTGTTCTAGGCCTATAGACAGGGCAACCTTTATCTTGACCCTGAGGATTGGCTGCAGTTGATAGTAGATGAGCTTCTAGACACCCCTTTTTGGTTACATGAGATACTTCACTTAGATAAGATACTTAGTTCTGATGTAGAGGAATGGATCCGAAGCCTCAAGGGCTTCATCATTGTCAATTTCCTGTCGATAGTTCAGGATCCTTGTAGTACTAACATAGGATTATTTTAGTACTGCTAATCGTAATAGGTTAGACTAATGACACTTTTGTGTTATGTATGGATGATCCAACATGTATATGCCAAACTCTGCTGCTTTTTGTGATGTATAGATATTATGCTATGAATGAAATATGAGTATGATGTTTACTTCTTATTCCCCTATTATATTCTTGATTAGATATCGAAATGGCTAGAACTAGAAGAAATGCTTCGCTAGAGAGACCCTCAGGAAACGATGGAAGGGTCTCTCCGGATCTATTACAAGTGGTCTTAAATCACTTAGAGCAGCAGTAGAAAACCATTAAGGACATGAGGGCGACATAAGCTTGCTAGGAACAAGAGAAGGATGCTACAATTGATGTAGCGATAGCAGAGGCAGTGGCTAACCTCAACTTGAGGTAGCCAAAGGAAGAAGTACAACTAGTCTAAGAAGCCGAACAACTACCTAGACCAGTAGCACCAGTAATAGACCCTGATAACATCCAACAGTGGATGATGTGATTCTGTAAACATAATCTGCCTTTGTTTGATGGAGTGTTCAATGTCTAGGCTGCTGAGGATTGGATTAATTGCTTGGAAAAGATTTTCAAGGTATTGGACCGTCTGACTGAACAAAAAGGCCAAATGATTTATAAACTGGAAAAAGACGTTGATCATGGTAGAGGAACATCAAGCTAATACTTGAAACTTGTCACACAAGAGTGATATAGGAAATATTTCTGGAGTAGTTCTATGAAAAGTACTTTCGAGGTCTATCAAGGATGAGAGGGAAGCAAAATTCCTAACCCTCACGCAGAAGGATAATGAACCGTTTGATGAGAACTTAACAAAGTTCATACGTCTCTCCTATTACTGTAGTTATCTCTGTTACCAGGAGGATGAGAGGTGGACATTAGAAAAGATAGTTAGAGGATTGAAACAGTCCCTGAGAGAGATGATTACCCCTCGATAATTTGAAGAGTTCAATAAGGCAGTCAAGGCTTGCCGAATTACTAAAAATAGTTTGAACCATCATGTGATGGTCAAGCCAATTCCTATGCCAGAGAAGGAAGATCAGGGTAGTTCCTCTTCCAATGCTAATAAGAAGAGAAAGAGGCAATGGGACAACAAAAAGGGTAAGAAGGGAAGCAACCCATAGAAGGGTAAGGAATGTGCTATCTGCGGCAAGAACCATGGTGATAGGTCGTGTATGGCAGGATAGAACGTCTGCTTCACCTATGATAAACCCGAGCACTTCTCAAGGGAATGTCTACAAAATGATGAGAAGTCAAGGCCATGAACTCAAGGATGAGTTTTTGCCCTCACATGATAAGAAGCCTGGAAGTCACCGAAAATGATCCAAGGTACAATCATTATTAATAACTCCCTGATAATTGCAATCTTTAATTTAGGTGCTAGTCATTCTTTTATCTCATATGTTTATTTAAACGACTTAGCTTAATTATTGGTAAACTGCCCTATGATATATGTATGTCCACACATATGCACTCTAGGTTAGTCATGTCAAATGTGTGTTTAAACTGTATTGTTCAATGTGAACATTATTGCACTACCTTACATTTGATATGCATGCCTTTATACGAAATTCATGTGATAATTAGGCTAAATTGGTTGTCATCCCATAACATCCTACTGAACTATAAGAACAAAACCCTGGTCCTACCCCTAAGAGAAGTAGGGTTGAATCTTAAAGTTAGGTTAAACTTTATAATGGAAGCCTAAGTGGGCAAACACCTACAGAAAGGCCGTCAAGAATTCCTCGTTTTCTTCTCGATGTAAACAAAAGTTAAGGAGGGGATAAAAGAAATCCTGGTTGTTAAGGAATTCCTAGAAGTATTCCCAACGAAGATTAAAGATTTACCACCGGATAGAGAAATAGAATTCACAATCAATATTGTACCTAGAGTGAGATCGATTTCCAAAGCCCCACATAGAATGGCTCCAAATGAGATGGTGGAATTGAAAATGCAGATAGAGGAGCTAGTTGAGAAAGGTTTCATTAGACTGAGCATTTCATTGTGGTGTGCTCTAGTGTTGTTTGTTAAGAAGAAGGGCGGTAGTCTAAGGTTATGTATAGACTACAGGGAGGTAAGCAAGGTCATTGTTAAAAACAAGTATCTGCTCTCTAGAAGAAATGATTTGTTGGATCAACTAGTTGGTACTAGTGTGTTCTCTAAGATTGATTTGAGATTTGAGATCTAGCTACCACTAACTCAAGATTAAGCCTAATGATGTCCCTAAGACTGTGTTTAGAACTCGTTATGGGCACTATGAGTTCTTACTGATGCCATTTGAATTGATAAACGCACCTGCGATATTTATAGACTACATGAACAGGATATTTCAATCTTACCTAGATTAGTTCATGATGGTGATCATCAATGACATCTTGGTATACTCTAAATCTCTTGAAGAGCATGAGAAGCACTTGAGAATTGTCCTAAATACCTTAAAAGAGAAGCAGCTCTTTGCCAAACTTAGTAAGTGCGAGTTTTGGCTACAGGAAGTCCATTTTCTTGGCCATATGATTTCCCGAAAGGGAGTAACTATCGACCCTAGCAAAATTGAGGCAGTACTCAACTGGGAACAACCCAAGATAGTGACCGAGATTAGAAGTTTCCTCAAACTTACGGGGTATTATAGAAGATTCATCAAGGACTTTCTGGGATTGCTCTTCCACTAACCAAGCCGACCAAGAAGAACTAGCCATTTTTGTGGGACAAGAAGAGTGAGGCTAGTTTCTAGGAGCTAAAGAGGAAGCTCACCTCTACTCCCGTACTTGCACTCCCTGATCCTACGTAAACCTATTTAGTCTACACAGACACTAGTAAGCAAGGACTGGGATACGTGCTTATGCAATAAGGGTAGGTAGTAGCCTACGCCTCACGCCTGTTGAAATTCGCAAGGAGAATTATCCGACCTAAGACCTGGAATTAGCAGCCATAGTTTACGTGTCAAACATATAGAGACATTACCTGTACGGAGCAATGATAGAGTTATTCTAAGACCATAAGAGCCTTAAGTATCTTTAACATCAGAAAGGGTTGAATATGAGGCAATGTAGATGGATGAAATTGCCTAAGAAGTATGATTTCCAAATTAAGTACCATATAAGAAAAGTGAATGTGGTTGTAGATGCCTTGAGTAGAAAGACAATACAGGTAGCATTACTAATGATCAAAGAGTAGAAGCTGGTAGGGGATTTCAGAGATTAGGGTCCTTTATATCAGATGTAGTTAGTTGAGAGAAAAGGCAGTAAGACACAATTTACAGCTCTGCTCAAGGATCAAATCAAAGAAATGCAGCAACAGGATCAATTAGCAGAAATTTTTGAAGAAAAGTTGTACAAGGGTGAGACCTTAAACTTTGAAATTTATAAAGAAGGATTGTTGAAGTTTAGAAAGAGAACTTATGTCCCTTAAGTAGCCGACCTTAGGAAAAGGATTTTAGCATGACATAATCTCCATCTAAGAATGACTAAGCCCATAAGCTCCGGTATACTCTTCATTCAGGAATGACTAAGCCCATAAGCTCAGGTATACTCTTCATCTAGGAACGACTAAGCCCATAAGCCAAGAATGACTAAGATGTATCATGATATTAGAGAACTTTTCTGGTGGCCTAGAATGAAGAAAGATACCACAGAGTATGTAGCAAAGTGCCTCACTTGCTAAAAAGTGAAGACAGAGCACTAAAACCCTGTGAGAGAGTTACAACCCCTGGATATCCTTGAATGGAAGTAGGATAGTATATCGATGGATTTTATAGTGGCATTACGCTTACATAAGCTAAACACGATGCGATATGGGTCATAGTGGATTGATTGACCAAGTTAGCACATTTTCTCACAATGAATGTTAAAGATTCTCTAGAAAAGTTAGCGAGACTTTACATCAAAGAGATTATCAGGTTGCATGGTGTCCTAAGAAGTATTGTTTTGGATCGTGACCTAAGATTCACTTCTAAGTTTGGAGGTCCCTACTGAAAGAAATGGACACTACTCTCGTATTCAATACAGCCTACTATCTGTAAATTAACAGGCAGACAAAAAGAATGATTTAGACATTGGAGGATATGTTACGAGTATATATACTTGATTTTGACGGTAACTAGGATACGTATTTACTATTAGCTAAATTCTCTTACAATAATAGTTTTCATTTGAGTATCCGAATAGCTCTATATGAAGCGCTTTATAGGAGAAATTACAGATCTCCCTTATCCTGGATTGAACTTAGTAAAAGGATATATAGTCCTGATTTAGTGGTAACCCTTACAAAGGCCAAACTTTGAAAATTCACAACAAATTCTAGAAAAATTGAAATGATATGGTTCTAAGTTCTATGAAAAGATCTTGACGTGCTCTTTAAAAGAAAAAAAATACTCATTGGTATCCAGAACTCATGCATTAATCCCAGATTTCATTCAAAGTAGTACTGTTCATTTGGTCATTTTGAAAATTTTCAGAATTTATGCTCAACTTTGGAAGGGCATAAGAGCTAAAAATATGATCTATAAGCCTGTCAAATTTCAGCCCAAAACTCATCCAATTGCATGAAATTTCATTGGTCAAACTTGACCCTTAAAGAGTCAACTTTTATCCCTTTCTTTGGTAATTCTTGCTCTTTTCTATTCCTTTCCTTTCACATACCCTTTCCAATCACATAACACACACTTAAACATGGTTCCTTAATCACTTTCTCACATATAAGTATCCCCAATCCTTAATACAACGTAAATAATAAATATACATAATAATACATAACAATGTATAACAATTACAAACATAATTTCAATAATACTAAACTCAGTCCTCTTCCAAAGTGAATTCCTTTCCCTTCCCCGTACTTGATCCAACCCTTAGTTAGTGAATATTGAAATATAAAGGAATGAGATTTCATAGAAATCTCAGTAGCAGGAGTTACAATTATAATGTCAAATATGCAAGGTAGATTACATATATATTTATGAATATTCTATGCAATGCAAGTATCATCACAATTCACCACTAAATAACATGTTATTGCATGTTGTCAAGGCATACAATGCAATCAACTAACATATTATTTTCATCAATTAATCTTAAACATAACATAGCGAATATTCATGTAATCATATTGTGCAACAACCAAGTAAGTTAACATTATAAATTGTGAATTCCATACTACTTTTTTTTAGTCCATGATTTTCAGCCTCTTCAATTCCTTTGATTCCTCCTTGTTTCTTTGCACAATGCCTATCAATTCAAGGATAAACATATTCCAAATTATCAATAGTTCAAATATAAACATTAATGCTCAACCCTGAATTCAATTAAAACCCTTTTCCCTTGATTTTTGACGTAATTGATTCCTTTTTGTTTCTATCAATCTCTTAGTCCATTCCTATATAATTTTCATGTAGAATCAAAATATCAATTCAGATTTTTTGAAATCACGCTCCTTCTCTTTCATTTCATGTTGACTGAATAGAGGGTATTATGTTCTAAAATTTTTATTTTTGATTCCAATGATTTCAAGTACTTTTCCTTAGTGTTTCCCTACACAAAAACACCTTTTGGCTCATTAGAATCATCAAAACACATCAAACCAAACTCCTACATCAAGAACTTCAAGTGGCCAAATTACATGCTTAAGAACCCTAACTTGGTTTTCTTCAAAAAATCAATCCAAACATCACTTAAACATGTAATTCCAAACTCATATTTAAGGTTCCTATCCTTCCCTAATCCATCCTTAAACTGACCAAAATCACAGCATAGAACCTTAGGATTTTACCATGAAATTTCAACCAAAACAAGCTTGAATCTTAATCAAAACAAAGCTCAAACATATCTTAATGAATCCTTAATCAAAGCTTGGTATTTCCTCCTTCAAATGCACTAATCAAGACTCACTTTTAGGTTTTGAGAAATCAGTTTCACAGCACCTCCCCAAGGTTTTTCTATTTTGGTCAAAAATATTTATAGAGCAAAATTTCTGACTTCCTACCCTCATGAATGGCCAAAGTTTGGCCATAAAAAATGGCCATGTGGCTGCCATCAAACCCTCCAATTTTTCAAATCATGGTATGTGTAAAATTCCAAGAATTTCCATTGATTTTTATGTGAAAATTGGGCTTAATTGGACTTAAGTAATTAGACTAGGTTTGGAAAAAATTTTGGGCCTTCCTTGGCCCAATGTGGGGCCCACTTTTGATCTAAAATGGTCTAAAAAGGGTAGCCCATCATTTAGATATTAATTCCAAACAATATTGAAGTTTATTAGTTACTATTCATTTGAAAATTTCCAAAAATTTTTTAGGCCTCCAAAATCAGATTTCTTTTCATGAAAAATCCTATTTTAATATGAGAATAAAATATAGAATTTTTTAGAATTTTTTTTCCACCTCTAACTATTTATTTTGAATTTTTCTTGGATAGGGCTTTATTAACAAGACTTTTGGAAATAAATTTCCTAAAATTAATTCCTATACTTTCAGGGCCTAAAATCAATTTTATAAATTTTAAAAAATATTTAGATAATTATTCCACATTTTTTTGAAATTATTGAGGCCTCTAAGTATTTATAATAATTATTTTCCTCCAATTTTTATTGTTTTTCATGAAAAACCTTTATTTTTAGGAAATTCAATAATAAGCTATTTTCATATTATTTCCACCTTCGGGGCCTCAATTGAGGTTTCAAAACCTCTAATTTATCTTTTTACTATTTTTCAAGAATTGTTTGAAAATTTTCCCAAATTTTTTATTTTACCCTTCCTAGAATGATAATTTCAAAAATATCGGTCCGAACCTTATTCGAATTTTATGTCACATCTGGGTTTGACAGCCAGTCTACCTTCTATATTGGCCCTTGACGTAATTTTTCATATCTATTACGAGGATCAATTTTTGCAGGATGTGACATATTGTCTAGTTTGCGCATTGTTGCATCACGTTAGACCTTATATGCATGCCATTCCATGATATTGATATTATCATTAGCTTGAATTGGTTATCCTCGCATGATGTACTCCTGGACTATAAGAACAAAACCCTAATCCTTCCTGCACAAGAAACAACCCCTTGCACAGAGGTACAGTTGAACTTTGCAACTGAGGCTCAAGTAAACAGGTATCTAAGGCAGGGTTGCCAAAGGTATATGGTACTCTTCTTAGTATAGGCAAAAGTTGAAAAGGGAATCAAAAGAACTCTAGTGTTGTGTGATTTTCCCAAAGTCTTTCTAAAAGAAATTAGTGGACTATTACCAGAGAGAGAAGTGGAGTTCGCTATTGATTTAATGCCGAGGACAGAACCAATTTCCAAAGCCCCTTATCGGATGGCTCTAAATGAGATGGCAAAACTAAAGAAGCAAATAAAGGAACTATTATAGAAAGGTTTTATTTGACCTAGTGTACCTCTATTGGGTGCATTCGTCTTGTCTGTAAAGAAGAGAAATGGCAGCCTGAGATTATGTATTAATTATCAGGAACATAATAAAGTGACGATCAAGAACAAATATCCACTTCCTTGAATTGATGACTTGTTGGATCAGTTGGCTAGTGTAATAGTGTTCTCTAACATTGATTTGAGATCTAGCTATCACCAGCTAAGAATGAAAGTAGAGGACATTTCCAAAACTATTTTTTGAACCCGTTACAGATTCTATGAATTTCTAGTGATGCTATTTGGATTAACGAATGCACCTGTGATATTCATGGATTACATGAACAGAATCTTCCAACCTTACCTGTATCAATTTGTTGCAGTCTTCATTGATGATATCCTAGTGTACTCAAAGTCACTAGAATTGTCATACCTTACTATCGGATCCACTTAGGGTTTAATTAAAACCATTTTAGACCATATTGGATGGTTTTGGGCTCAAAAATTCATGAAAAACGCTGATTTTCAGATTTTTCTTGTTCATCAGGTAAAAATCCAGTTTTCTGGCCTAACTTCAAAAATTCATAACTTAATCTAAAAAAATAATGGAGTGGTTCAAAATTCTATAAAAAGCTCTTTGAATGCTTTTTCGAGGAAAAATAATCTTATAAACCAATTCCATTTGAAAAAGTGTCAGGTTTTTGTGAAATTTACCTCTGTCTATTTGGCAAGAATCCTTTTTACAGATTTTGAACCATAACTTTGAAAGATCATTAAAAATCGTGTAGTTGGCCAATTTTAACTTTCAAAATCCTTCTTGAATTTTCCCTCTTAATTAACTTAAATCATAATGTAATTAAATTCCTAAGTTAAGATCCTCTCCATTGGTAGCTTGACACTTGGAAAGCTTTAATTATCATCCATTGAAGGCTTGACAAGTGGCGACTTATGGGCCAAGCAAAATGCAAGACTCTGATTAATACTTTATCAGTGCACTTTTACTCCGGGTTTAACTTCTTTTCTATAATTACAGTGCTCTGGCCTCTGTAATGATTTTTTGTCAGATCCTTAAATTATTCTCCTCATTTTTATCTTCCCAAATTGACCTCTTTGTCTCAAATTTAATTTCCCAATACTTAAATAAAAAGAAAAACTAATTTCCTTTTCTTTAGTGATTTTCCCACTTTTCCGAGGAATTGGAAAAATCTTGGATACTTGAGGGTCTTTTTTTAATTTCATAATCTCCTATACTTCCTTGAGATATCATAGGAATTTTCTTGGGATTTTATTCTCCTTAAAAATATTTATTTGGAATTTTCCAAATAAAAGACCTTAAACTAGCTTAAATCGCCTTTAAATTCCTTTGTAATTTCTCTAAGGGCAATTTGGTCATAAAACCAATTTTATAATCCCATATAATTCTCAAGGAACATTATCCTTATTTTTTCTTAATTTTCTGAGACTTGGAAATATTTTTTCTATAATTAATTTTGACCAATTTTCCTTAATTAGTCAAATTTCCATAACTGGCTTGGAAAACCATAATAATTATTTTCTACCAAAATTCTTTTATTTCTCCTTGTCATTTTTGACCCTTAATTATTTAGGAATATCTGTATTCCTAAATGCCATATTACTGGATATGACAGGAATAACATAAGCAATATTTGTGATTTGTTTTGAATACATTGAAGGAGAAGCGGTTATATGCCAAACTCAGTAAATGTGAGTTTTGGCTGACAGAGATGAGATTCTTGGGTTATGTGATTTCCTGGGAAGGAGTAGTCGTGGACCTCGAGTGAAGTGGAAGTAGTATTAAGCTGGGAATACCCAAGTGCCTTATGTGCCAAAAGATTAAGGTAGAATATCAAAAGCCATCAGGACAGTTAAAGCCTCTAAATATACCTGAATAGAAATGGGATAGTATCTTAATGGATTTCATTATGGGATTACCTTGCATATCGTTAGGGTATGATGCAATATGGGAGATTGTAGATCAATTGACAAAATCAGCTCATTTTTTGGCAATGAAAATGAAGCACTCACCAGCAAAAATTATCAAGGTTATACATTAAAGAAATTGTAAGACTACATGGGATACCAGAGACAATTGTATCAGATAGAGACCCCCGTTTCATTTCTAGATTTTGGAAGGCAATGCAACAGGCCATAGGTACAATGTTAAGTTTTAGTATGGCCTATCATCTACAAATAGATGGACAAACAAAGTGAACCATCTAGATACTAGAAGATATGTTAAGGGCATGTGTCTTGAATTTCAAGGGAAACTACAATGAGTACTTGCCATTAGAAGAATTGTCTACAATAATAGTTACCATTCCAATATTTAGATGGCTCCGTATAAGGCATTATATGTGAGAAAGTATATATCCCTGTTATGCTAGACAGAATTGGGAGAAAGAAAGGCTTATGGTCTTGATATATTGGATCAAACCTTTGAGCAGATCAAGTTAATAGAGCAAAGATTGCTTACGGCTTAGAGTAGACAAAATAGCTACACTGATATCAGGCATAAACCTCTAGAATTTGAGGTTAGAGACCATGCATTTTTAAAGGTATCTCCAATTATGGGCATAGGATGATCTCTAAAGGCAAGAAAATTGATGCCCAAGTAAATAGGACCTTTCCAAATTCTCTCAAGAGTTAGACCAGTAGCTTATAAATTGGTCTTACCTCCTAATCTCAGTCAAATCCATAACATCTTTCATATTTCCCAGTTAAAGAAGTATCAACCAAACCCTACTCATATCATAGAGCCTGATGATATCACATTATGGGACGACTTGACGTTTAAAGTATGACCATGAGAGATCGTGGATCGAAAGGTTAAGTAGTTGCAAAACAAGTCAATTCCACTAGTTAAGGTGATCTGGAAAGACTTGACACAAGAAGAAGCAACATGGGAGAAGGAACATGAGATGAGGAGTAGCTATCTAGAGCTCTTCACATGAGGTATGTTTTAAATCTTGAGGACGAAATTTATTTAAAACGAAAGAGAAATGTCACATCCCACTAGTTTTAGCCTTGGGAGTGTAAATAATAAATTAGGTAGAGGGACAAGTAGTAAAGCAAATTCAGAGACGGAACAACTTTTGAGTTGAGATCCACCCCTGACCAGATTGATATTTTTGAAATTATCAGTCCAGGAAGGGCAAAATGAAAAAGTTAGATAAAAATTCTAGAAAATTCTCAAAAAATTATAGAAAAATAAACCAGAGATTTTGGAACCACATGGGAGGCCCTGGAAGTGAAATTAGCATGAAAATAATTTATGACAAAAATTTCTATAAACAAAGGTTTTTTCGGTAAAGTAGTGAAAAATTGGCCAAAAATAATTGTTTTAAATATATAGGGGCCTCAATAGTTCCTGAAAAAATATGAAAAAATTGTTTGAAGGTTAATTTGAGATTATAAAATTATTTTCTAGGCTCTAAAAGTGAAAGGATTAATTTTAGAATAATTAATGCTAAAATCTTATTAGTAAAACTCGATTTTAGAGAAAATTCAGTACAGATAGTTAGAGGTTGAAATAAATTCTAAAAAAATTTAGGGGAGCTTCCTATATTAAAAGATGATTTTAGATAGGTGGAAATCAATTTTTGGAGGTCTAGAAATATTATTACAAATTAGACAGAAATTTTAGCTGATATAGTGAAATCGGGTTAAGAAATGTTGGGAGTTGAAAGGTAACACTTCTTCCTTCTTTCTCCATCCCATTAGGCATGATTTTTGGCCAGGAATGTCCAAAAATTTTGTGGCCCAAGTTTCCCACATTATTAAAGAATAAAATAATGAAAAATTAGCACATGGTTTATCCTAAACATTTAATTACATAGGACACTTGGCTTGCTCCAATTTTCTACAACTTAAGAGTGTGATGATGTCCAGATTTTGAATTTAATGAGAAATGATTAAGGAAAGATAGAAACCATGATTTAGAGCTTGGATTAGCTTATTTGGTAGATGTTTTGATTAATTTTCCAAATTCCCTAAGTATGGAGACAATTCGGCCAAGCTTGATTCTTTAGGTTAGAGATTGTTTCAAATTAATATGATGATTCCAATAAGTTTAGAATGTGTTTTGTGTGGGAATACACTAAGAAAATGTTTAAAAGCATTAGAATTAGAAATGAAAATTCTAACCCTAATATCCATCCTATTCGGCCAAGCTTAATGCTATAGGGAGGAGTTTGGTTTTGATAAAACCAAGTTGATATTTGAATTCTATATAAAAAAATTGTGTCGGAATGGCCCTTGAGACTTGTCAAAATTGTTAGACTTAAGGTTTTGATGATGACAACGTAAGTTGTTGTTTCTCTACATTTACCTTTACTGTTAAGCATTTATCAATGACCTTATTGATAAATAAGGTTTTCTAAAACTTCTTGGATAAATGGGTAAGTTTCTCTATACTACAAACTGTTAATGCGCATTGGCTTATCAATGTGTTTATCAAATTCTATAATCCTCGATAACATGATCAAAAATTGAGTAAGCATTGTTCTTCTAAACTTTTACTGAATCATTTATGTTGTTCAAAAGGACATTCAATAAAACTTTCCATGTTTTAAAAGTTATATGTTTAGTAGTGAAATTTATCGATAACCTTATCAATAAAAGTCACCTTTTCTTTCTCTTGTTATTTTCGTACAATCTCTTTTTATGAGCCTTTTCTAAAATGTCTTCAAAAGGTCTTTGATAAACTTGATTTTTAACAAACTTTTCGAAAAAGTTGAAAATGGATTTGAAGATTTACCTCAATTATCGATAACCTTTTTGAAAAAGTAAGTTACCAATAACATTTTCTATAAGGATCAGTTATTTTGTCTGAAATTGTTTTTCATGCTATTTTCAGGAAAATATAATATTATCCTACCTTTAAGCTTTTCTCAGACTTCATTGGTAATCTTATATTTTTTATTCAAAGCAAAATATCCCCTGACTCAGATGGGATTCAAGTTACAAATCTTTTCACTTAGTTTTTTGAATAATCCTCATGATAAATCACTTTGTTTTATCTTTCACTCTTTATCGATAACCTTTCCATAAACACCTTGATCGATAATGACTTCGATAAATAATTCTTGTTTTTAAATTCTCACTTTCTGATTAGTGGATGACCTTATCGATAAGGCTATTTATCGATAAGTTCTTCGAAGAAATAATTATGTGATTTTCTATTCTCTAATCTATAAATTTAGATTCTTAAGACAACATCAAAGGCTAATCATTTCTTTATTTAACTGCTTGTATTTTCTGATGAATCAACTTACTACATTTATTACAAAGATATTTCTACAGGTTATGAGGCTCAATAGAAAATTATTATAGGTTGCTACCTATCAGAAACACATTAAATACAGAACAACCATTGCAACTACCAACCTACTCAAGCACTACTTCAAAGGATACAAGCTCTTGTGTCTAACAGATAATTGAGATTCTCGAAGTATAAAACGCGAGAGCATTGAATAAAGTAGGGAATGAACTTGAGCGACCATTTATCATATTAATTCCTTGTATTTAATATTTTGTTTAGTTTGAGCTTCAGTGTTCATTTTATATTCACTCTTGAAAGGAGTTTGTAAAAATCTTTTTACTCAATTAGCGAGTGGCTCAAAAGTATAAGACTCTTGAGAGGATTGTATCTTTATGAGAAGTAAAAAGGAGTGATTGAGAGAATTCAATTACTGTATTATGGCACCAAGAGCCCATTGAATCTTGAAGTTTAGTAAAGAGACTCAGAGGTGTTTTGAGAACTGGATGTAGGTCAAGTGGTTAAGACTGAATCAATATAAAGTCTTGCGTAATTTTCTTCTTTGACTCTCCTTTAGTGAAATCCTTCTAACCTTATCTCTTTTTTTTTTATTTAGTTATTTAAATTTGAGAGCAATTTTTTTATCACCTAATTCATCCCCTCTTAGGTGAAACTACTATACTAACAAAAAACAAAGATGGAAAATTAAAGTCAAAATTCAAGGAAAATGGGGTTATAGAGTTGTCTTGATACCTAATGGTATTTTATGTGATATTGTCCATAATGTGGCATGTATTTATGCATGAATTGGTAAGTATTGATCAAAAGAACAAAGAGGAGCAAGGAGGAAGAGAAGAGGCTAAATACTTAGGATATAAAGAGGTAGCAATGAACTTACAATTTGAATGCTAGCTTGTTTTACTTGTCTTGCTATGTGTTGCTTGATTTTTCTATGCCATGATGTGTTAGAGCTAGATGGATGATAATATGATTAACTCAATGCATAATATACCTTGGCTTTGTGCAATGATGAGTGGTTGAATGGTACGTTTACTTACTCCCTTTCCATGACATATGGCATGAAAGTACGTATGATATTTAGTTAGTGACACGTGGCATTCTTGCATTGAATGTTTAGCATGATTATTATAGTTCTTGCGTCTGAGATTTTTACAAAATCTCACTCTTTCCATGTTTAATTAATTAATAATCTAGGAATCGGAACTCGCAATGAGAAGGGTGTCATATCCTGTAAAAATTGAGCCTGGTAATGGATATGAAAAATTGAGTCAAGGGCCAATATGGAAGATAGACTGGCTGTCAAAGCCAGACTTGACATTAAATTCAGATAGGGTCTGGACCAATATTTTTGAAATTATTGGTCTAGGAAGGGCAAAATAGGAAAATTTGAAAAAATTCCAAAAAATTCCAAAAAAATGGTAGAAAGATGAATTAGAGGTTTTGGAACCTCAATTAAGGCCCCGAAGGTGGAAATAATATGGAAATAGCTTCTTATCAAACTTCCTGAAAATGGAGGTTTTTTAGAAAACACGGTGAAAGTTGGATGAAAATAATTATTTTAAATACTTAGAGGTCTCAATAATTCCAGCACAAATGTGAAATAATTATCTAAATATTTATTGGAATTTATAAAATTGATTTTGGGTCCTAGTAGTATAAGAATTGATTTTAGGAAATTTATTTTCAAAAGTCTTACCGATAAGCCCTATCTAGAGAAAATTCAAAATAAATAGTTGATAAATCTTGTTGCAGAGGTTATCAAATCACTAGATGCAAAAGATATATAATAAAGTAGTGCAACCTAGGTCAGATTCATAGGGAGGGGAGATACTTAATCTTCTGATTAAAAGAGTGTAAACAAATTAAAGACAGAAGTCAATGTTCAGTTTCGAATCAAAGAAGAAGATTGTAGCCAAAACATGTTTATTCGATTTCCTTTTTATGAAATGCATTAAGGAAGACAAAATTGACAGAATGAAACAAAGAATACTTGTAGTGATGAACATTCCCTTGGATCCTCTACGTGGCTTTCATTGCTACTTAGATTATGGAGTTCGAACTAGAAGAAAAGACCAGATTCATCAATTAGATCCAAATAAAATGATTGACTCTAACTATCCAAACAGATTCATTAAAGAAGAATTGCAACACTTGACAGAATTTGGTTCAGAAGAATAAACTGAACAACATCAATCAATGAAACTTAGAAAATTATGATAGGCAAACAATAATTATGATGGACAGTATTTGCAATTAAATAGTAACAATGATCATTGCTACAAATGAATCAATCTAAATACAATTTATAAACCTAAATCTAGGAAAATAATATGAAATCAGAGAGAAGCACGATAAACTCCCTATTAACTACAAAGCTCTAGCCGCAATAGATTCTCCAAGAGATCGGGAAATGCCTAGCCTCTCATGGATTGTGAAAGCACTTCATCAAGTCTATATCCACATGCTATTCTAGCTCAGGTAGAGGACGAATTTGGAAGTTACAAACAGAAGGAATGGTGAACTTTCGGAGAAGAGGAGAGAATCCAAGAATGGATGATTTTCAATAAATCTCAATGGGAAAGTAGAATCAACATCTCCTTGTTAAAATTTTCGTTCTTCTCTTTTTCCACCTCTAACAGATTTTGCTTAACTAAATGTCCCCCCCAGTTAGGGTTTTTAAGCATATAATTCGGCCACTTGAAGTTCTTGATGTAGGAGTTTGTTTTGATGTGTTTTGATGATTCCAATGAGTTCAAAAGGTGTTTTTGTGCAAGGAAACACTAAGAAAAAGTGTTTGGAATCATTGGAGTCAAAAATAAAAATTTTGGTACATAATACCCCCTATTCAGCCAACATGAAATGAAAGGAAAGGAGTGTGATTTTGAAAATTCTGAATTGATATTTGGATTTTTCATGAAAAATTATATAGGAATGGGTCGAGAGATTGATGGAAATAAAAAGGAATCAATTATGTCAAAAATCAAGGAAAAACGGTTTTAATTGAATTCAAGGTTGAGCATTAATGTTTATGCTTGAACTATTCATAATTTAGAATGTGTTTATGCATAAATTGATAGGCATTATGCAAAGGAACAAGGAGGAACCCAAAGGATTTGAAGAGGCCAAAAATCTTGGACTAAAAAGAGGTAGCATGGAATTCACAATTTGTAATGTTAACTTGCTTGGTTCTTGCATAATGTGATTACATGAATATTTGCTATGTTATGTTTGAGATTAATTGATGAAAATGATATGTTATTTGCTTACATTGTATGCCTTTGCAACATACATTAATGTAACACCTCATGTTTAAATCAATTAACTTTCCTTGCAGAAGCATTTGGAATCACTTTTGAAGGCTACAATTGATGAAAAATCAAGTTTAAAAATTTTCATTTACGGGTTACTATTCATTGTCACCTTAAAATGTGACAAACTTCAAAAATTCATAACTAATTATAGAAAAATTGAAATTGAGTGATTCTAAGTTCTACAAAAATCTCTTTAGATAAAATTTTGAGGAAAAATAGTTTCTGAACTGATTGCCTTGAAATTCGAGCTCAATTTCCTTTGAAAAAGTTACTGTTCATTTGGTCATTTTCGGATTTTACTGTATTTTTGCCTAACTTTGGAAAGGCATAACTTTCTGATCGGTTATCGGAATCGGGCACACTACTCCTCATTTTAAAGAGAAACATCAGATCTCTTTGCTTGCCAAATCTTATGACCTAACTCACTCGTTTGATAGGTCAAACTGGAGCTACAAACTCACTGCTCCAGGACTTACGTTTTATCCCTTAACATCTTTTTAATTCTTTTTATTTCTTTGGCATACATAACATGGCCTTACTCTTTCCCGCTCATGCTCATACACTTTCATTCATGCCATAAATATTATAATTAAATACATGGCATCATTGGCATCCATAACATAGTTCACAAAATAGTAGAATTATACATTTATCAACAGTCTCATCCATTAACAAGAATAATTCTACGCTTACTTCTCCTTGCTTCTCATGCCATTATTGCCCATCATTGATTGACCTAAATGGTTGGTTAGGGAGGGGTGAGATTCGGGGGAATCTCAGTAGCAAACACTACCCATAAGCATGCAAGACATAATGCACATGCATGACATGTTATAACATTAACACATGAATGCCATGGAAAGTAAGCTAAAGCATTTCATGCTTCCATAACATATTGCCAAGGAAAAACATAACATAAACTTGCAAACATAACTTTGCAAACATTTCATCATAGCCTAGTCACATCATGGCAACACAACATGCAAGCATACATATCAAGCACACAGTATAGGTAAGTTTACTACCTTGTAACATGGTTTTCCCCTTGCTTTTTCTTTGATTCCCTTGTCTTTCCAACCATGTGGACATTCAGTCAACATCACCAAACATCCTCTTGGATGTTCCAAAGGTCCTAAACATAGTCACATTGATCATACAATCCATTAGGACCACTAGATTACATAAAGTTCAAGACTAGCTTTCTTGAACCTCAACCCTTTCTCTTAGTCTTAGGGTTTTCTTTCGAACTTTTCTAACATAAATCTTATCATTTCTCATCCTTAAGATCCATTTATTGTCAATTAGGACCACTTTAGATGGCCTTAGATTCAAGAATACCAAATCTGGAAATTTTGCTTCGCGGGTATTGTTCACGCAGAATTTCCAGAATTTTTGCTCAACTTTGAAAATTCATAATTAATTCTAGAAAAATCCAAATTGAGTGGTTCCAAGTATCACTGAAATCTCCTTAAGTTAAATTTACACAAAAATTAGTTTCAAGAACCAATTCTATGACGAACAGCACCGAAATTATACGGAACTCAAAACTCTTTCAAAAGTTCAACACTGTTTCCAGATTTCAAACCCTAACTTTAAAAAAATCACCATAAATTGTACATATATCTAAATGAAGTGTTCTACCTATGGATTTAAAGCTCATAGAGTGTACTTTAAGCATGCAAAATTTCAGAATTAGATATGCACAATAACTAATCCGAAATAGGCATAAAATCAGGTACTATAACCATCACATACCTTGTTTTAGAGTTTGATCTGGCTTGGAACCACTTGGCCTTTCTTTCTCCCTCTTCTTTCTCTCTCTAGAAACCATTTTGCAAGAGCTTCCCCATGGATTCCTTATGCTTGGACAAAATGGTAGGGAGGGGAGGGGGTATTTATAGAAAAGCCGATTGAATTTGGGCCGTTGATCTTAAAAATACGTGGCTCGATCTGGACCGTCCATTTTCTCTTTTGATCTTACGGTAACAAGTGTCCTATGACATCATGCTTACCTCATCATGGTGACATCATGCTTACATCATCAAGCCACATGTCTTTAATCCAACCACACATGTGTCTTGTATCCGACCGTACATGTGTCTTCCATCTAGCCGTACACGTAATATTTTCTTTTTCTCATCTAACAGTACACTTGTCACTTTCATGTCCTTTCATCATTTATGGCATTAAAATAGGGATAAAATAGATGGAAAATTCGTGCAAAAATATTTTCTTAATTATTTCTCCACCTATCAAGCCAATCTTACACCATATCAGATACTTTTCGAGTCTTGACTTACCCTGTACCGTTGGGACAACTTCTTCTTAAAATTCTGGCCAATAAAAGGTACATATATGGTGCCATCTCAGAGAAGCATAGATGAAAATAATTAGCTCTACTGACAGGCTACTTAACCTTACTGAGTCATACAGTAGAGATTTCACTATAACAGGTAGACAAAAGACTGTCTAAAATATTCCCATACTGCGTTCTGATTTTTATGCTGTCCATAAATATCTTCTGGTGACTCAGCATGATGACTCGTAGGTGTCATGATTACGCTTGATGACTCAGCATGATGACTCGTCGGTGTCATGATTACGCTTGATGACTTAGCATGGTGACTCAGCATCGTCATGATGCCTTTTAGATATTTTCTTTGGTTTTGTCTCCTATTTAGGGGACAAAATTATTTAATATTTGATTGGAGCATTTTATTCAATCCAGAGCTCCAAAAATTCATCCAAAAATATCTTAAAATTCCTCATATTCTAGAGAAAATTTGTGAATTTTCTCAAGTCATAACTCAACCTGTAGCCCCACTTAAAAATCATTCTTTAAAATGCCCTTTTTCAGCACAACTGGCTTTTAAGTATTCTTAAAGCCATTTTGCTGGTCTTCTGGGGATGAGACTAATTTTATAATTTTCTATAGTCTCTTAGATCATACATCCCCATTTTACCATAATTTTCTGAGATTTCCTTATGACTCAAACAATTAAATCTACCTCTACATCTCAAATTGAGCCATAAACTTATAAATTCCTTTTAAGTTACCTCAGGAGTATTTTCGTCATCTCTCTTCACAAAAGAGCCTTAGAATATTATTTTCCATTTTCTGGGATTTTCTTAGAATTTTCTAAGTACTTTTCATTTTTACCCCTGATGGCCGTAACTTTTTGAATTTACGGTTTTACCCCTGCTTAGGCTCAACCTCATAAAACCATCTCTTTGAGGCGTCTAACTTAACCTTTGGTCTGTATCTAATCTCTTTTCTCTTTCTGGGCCTTTGAGACTTTACTGGAGCCTCTAACTTTGATTATACTTTAGCCCCTTAAAACTTTCACTTTGCAGTTTAGTCCCTAAAACTGCTTTAACTTCCTTTCTCATCTTTAAGACCTCTACTAAAAAGGGGTCTGGTAGCCTATCTCATTCAGGCTATTTCTGATACTTCTAGGCCCAAAAATCAGGATATTACAATTAACATGTTATTTAGTGGTGAATTGTCATGATACTTGCATCGCATAAAATATTCATGAATATATATGTAAGCTACCTCGTGTGTTTGACATTATAATTTTAACTCCTGCTACCGAGATTTCTATGAAATCTCATTCCTTTATATTCTAATATTCACCAATTAGGGATTGGATCAAGCAAGGATAAAGGAAAGGAATTCACTTTGGAAGAGGATTGAGTTTAGTATTATTGAAATTGTTTGTAATTGTTATACATTATTAGGTATTATTATGTATATTTATTAATTACGTTGGAACACTGTATTAAGGATTGGGGATGCTTATATGTGAGCAACTGATTAAAGAACCATGTTTAAGTATGCGTTATGTGATTGGAAAGGGTATGTGAAAGGAAAGGAATAGAAAAGAGCAAGAATTGCAAAAAAAGGGATAAAAGTTGACTTTTTAAGGGTCAAGTTTGACTAATAAAATTTTATGCAATTGGATGAGTTTTGAGCTCAAATTTGACCAAGCTTATAAATCATATTTTCAAATCTAGAACAAGTGGTATTTTACCAAATTTGGAGTTTTGTAAAGAAACTTATGCCCTTCCAAAGTTGGGCATAAATTCTGAAAAATTGAAAAATGACCAAATAAACAGTACTACTTTGAACAAAATCTTAGATTGATGCATGAGTTCTGGATACCAATGAATATTTTTCCTTTAAAGATCATGTCAAGATCTTACCATAGAACTCATAACCATCTTATTTCAATTTTTCTAGAATTAGTTGTGAATTTTCAAAATTGGCCTTTGTAAGGGTTATAATGAATAGTAACCCGAATTCAAGAAATTTTAAAGTTTAACTTTTTCCAACTTAAGGCCATGATAAATTGTTCTATATGGTTCCAATTGAGATAACATGTGGTATAAAAGTAAGGTGTGATAAAGGGCAAGGAGATTATGTTTGGATGAAGTTGCCTATGCTTGAAGTGTTTATGATTTTATTTGAACTTTGTTATGTAAATTTGTAATAATTTATGTATGAGGTTTGGATACTTGTATTAATGACTTTGATAACTATAAATGATAGATACTATTATGACTAAATGTAATTTATATGTGAGGGAAGAATAATCAAGAAAGGATGTGAAAATGGTATGAAATAGCCCTTTTAATGGCCAAATTTCATGCCAATGTGATTCTAAGCAAATGAATGAGTTTTAGGCTGAAACTTGGCAGACTTATAAATGATATTTTTAGCTTTAAAAAAAAGTAGAAATTCATCAAAATTGGAGTTTTGCACATATAGTTATGCCTATCCAAAGTTAAGCATAAATTCTGAAAAATTAGAAATTTACCATATGAACAGTACTGCTTTGTATGAATTCTGGGAATGACTGATCAAGGCTTGATACCAAAGAGCATTTTTTATCTGAATTTCCTCTAAAGAGCTTTAATTACAGCTTGAAGTCACCTCATTTCGATATTTCTAGAATTAGTTATGATTTTTCAAAATTTGGCCTTGGATTGGAGTTACGTGAATAGTAACCTGAATTTAATGAATTTTAAATTCTGAATTTGTCTAACTTAAGGCTATAAGAAGTGGTTTCAAATGCTTCTATTTGAGAGAATATATAGTCTACAAGGAAGATGTGACATGTATCTTGTTAAAAAGGCTTGCATTTTTTCAAAGAACTTAGAATAGGCTAACAGGCCTAGGCCAGGCCAAAAAGTTAATTTGAAAATTAGGAAAAAAAACAAACATATAATTAATTACTGGTATTATTTGGTATGTGTTATTTGTCACACCTCCTCTATTATCTTACTATATAGCAATTAAAACCCTTTAGAGTCATTATATAGGCCTTAGGTATGAGAAAAGTTCAAATCTGAAATTTTCATTTTAGGTTTACTATTTACAGCATTTTTGGCCAAATTTGAAAATTCATAACTAAGTGTTAAAAAATCAAAACTGAATGGTTCTAATTTCTATCTGAGGCTTGTTATGGCTTCTATAAGAGAAAAATACTCATTGGTCTCATATCTATTCAAAACAGAGCCAAAAAATTCGACAAGTTGTACTGTTTATTTGGTAAATTTTTAAATTTCCAAGTATTTTAGCCCAACTTTAGAAGGGCATATCTCTTAGCACAAAACTCCAAATTTAATGATCTACTATTTGTTTCAAAGCTAAAAATTAGAACCATAAGACTGCCAAATTTCAAGTCCAAATTCATCTATTTGCTCATTATTTTATGTGACACAAGATTGCCCCTGTTTTAAGCATTTTTATCCCCTAATTCAGTATTTTCATGAATTTCTTTGCTTTTTCCATGTGCTATGCCAATCAAGCATTCCATGATCAATATTTCCAACACTAAGAAACATTATGTAAATATGGATACAAGACAGTATGATCCAAAATCCATTATAACATCATCATAAATTTCATCAAAATATTACATAATATTCACATTTCATCACAAAATCCATATTATTCTTTTAGCTCAACACCAATTCCTTGCCCTTGTCCATGGGTGAGCCACTTCCTATTTGAGATATAATTTAACATTGGAAGGAGTAAGATTTTATTGAAATCTCAGTAGCAATGAACTATAACTCTTGTGTTCATTAAGCAAGACATAATGTGTTATGCAATAGCACTTCAAGACATCCTCAAGTTATGCAAAATTCATGCTATGCAGTTAATAAAGAGAGGAATCAAATACACTTTCACATTAAAATGTTATCATGCATTCCTACACAATTTTTCATGTAGAATTCAAATATCCGATTAGATTTATGAAAATCAAACTCCTTCCTTCTCTAACTGTCTTGGCTGAATAGGGGTATATAGGTTTCCAAGAATTTTATTTTTTATTCCAATTATTTTAAACACTTCTCATAGTATATTCCTACACAAAAACACATTTTACACCCATTGGAATAGTCAAATTAAGGTGAAACAAGCTCCTACCCTATCACATCCAGTAATATGGCATTTAGGGAATAGGAATATTCCTAAATAATTAAGGGTCAAAAATGACAAGGAGAAATAGAAGAATTTTGGTGGAAAATAATTATTATAATTTCCCAAGCCAATTATGAAAAGTTTGACTAATTAACGAAAATTGGTCAAGAATAATTATGGAAAAATATTTCCAAGTCTCAAAAAATTAAGGAAAAATAAGGAGAATATTCTTTGAAAATTATATGGGATTATAAAATTAGTTTTATCACCAAATTGCCCTTGGAGAAATTACAAAGGAATTTAAGGGCGATTTAAGCTAGTTTAAGGTCCTTTATTTGGAAAATTCCAAATAAATATTTTTAAGGAGAATAAAATCCCAAGAAAATTTCCTATGATATCCCAAGGAATTATAAGAGATTATGAAATTAAAAGAAGACCCTCAAGTATCCAAGATTTTTTCCAATTCCTTTGGAAAGAGGAAAAATCACTAAAGAGAAGGAAAATAGTTTTCCTTTTTATTTAATTATTGGGAAATTAAATTTGAGACAAGGAGGGCAAATTGGGAAGATAAAAATGAGGAGAATAATTTATGGATCTGACAGAAAATAATTATAGAGGCTAGAGCACTGTAATTATAGAAAAGAAGTTAAACCTGGAGTAAAAGTGCACCGATAAAGTGTTAATCGAAGTCTTGCACTTTGCTTGGCCCACAAGTCACCACTTGTCAAGCATTTAATGGATGGTAATTAAAGCTTTCCAAGTGTCAAGCTACCATTGGAGAGGATCTTGAGTTTGGAATGTAATTATATTATGAATTAAGTTAATTAAGAGAAAGGTTTCAATGAGGCTTAGGCAATTGACACTTGGACTTTCATTAAATGTGGTAGATGAGATATTTTGAGAGCATTAATTGAGTATTTCCTTCCCCCATAATCTGATCTCACTTTGGCCTAGAGGAAAAGAGAGAGAGCAAGAGTGATTTGTGAAGGGATCAAGCCAAAAGCAAGCATCTTTGATCTTCCAACTAAGATCCAAGCTTGGTAAGTTGTTCTAAGATGATCCTTGCTTTGTTTTATTGATTTGTATGGTGAAATTTCTGGTTTTCCCTCTTCATTTGGAGCTGGCCAAAATGCTTACGGGGTAGGGGAGGAAATTTTATGGTTCAATCTTGCTAGAACACTTCAAAGTATGATAGATCCTAGTGGTTACAAGGGGTTCTAAGTTGATTTTGAAGTGTTTTCTTTGTTATGAAGCTTGAGACCCATTTCGGCCAAACCAAGATCTGGACCCTAGGATGTGTTTTTCAAAGTTTTGAGGCTTCCATTGTGTTCAAAATAAAAAATGGTGTAGGGTAAACCTAAAGAACAAGTATTGGAAGCCATAGAATCAAAGTTACAATTTTTGGATTTTAAACTCTAATGGTTTTGCCAAGCTGAAACTAAAAGAAGGAAATTTATTTTGTTAAATCCAAGTAGATATTTGGAATCTACATGAAAAACCATGTAGGAAAAGGTCAAGATGGAATTTTTAGGGTTTATGGAAACCAACTCTAAAAATTCAAGAACAAAGATAGAAGCTTTAAGGGGTTTAGGAGTTACTTGAGTAATGTTATTGATTCTTATGTGGATTGGTTGATGATTCTTGCTATCCTTTTTATGGATTGCCATATTAGGGTTTGACATCTGTAGAAGCAAGAAAGGAGAACAAGAAAATCAAAGAGCATTAGATTAAGGTAGTAAGATTTAATTAACCTTAATGTTAAGTGTTGCATTGATTGCTATGCAATTTCATGTGCTATTATGTGGTTGAACTAAATGATGATGATTGTGTAGCTATACTCCTTGCTTTATGTGCCTTGGCTATTGCATGCTAGAGTGTTACATGTATGAGGTAAAGTAGTTCCCTATTAATGGCAAAAGGTTGAAATGCCTGTAATTGATGCATGTAATGTTTTGGTTGATTGATCTTGCTACTGAGATTTCTCAAAATCTCATCCCCCAAATATAATGTAACATTTTAGGACCTAAAACTTCCAAGAACAAGCTGCAGATTGGAGGCTAAATTATGGTGTCATACCATAAATTTTCGTGGACATTTGGTTATGTATAAGTATCTATGGTTGGTGCTGTAATCCCTAAGTAGGATGTTAGTTTAGAGCCACGTTTTATTTAGTTATGAAACAAATTCCTGCACAAAATTTGGTATACTTAAAGTTCACGTCCTGAGCTTCAAATTGATAGGCAGCACATTAAAAATGGACAACTACACGATTTTTAATGAGTTTTCAAAATTAAGGTTCAGAATCTGGAAAAAAGATTTTTGCCAAATAGACAAAGGTGAATTTCACAAAAACCTGACACTTTTTCAAATGGAATTGGTTCATAAGCTTATTTTTCCTTGAAATAGGACTTAAAGGGTTTTAAATAGAATTTTGAACCACTCTATTTCAATTTTTCTAGATTAAGTTATGAATTTTTGAAATTGGGCCAAAAAACTGGATTTTTACCTAATGAACAGTAAAAATCTGAAAATAAGCGTTTTTCATGAAATTTTGAGCCCAAGACCATCCAATGTGATCTAAAATGGTTTTGATTAAACCGTAAATGGATCTGATAGTAAGGTGTGACATACCCCAACTTCTCTTCTTAGCCGAAATGAACCCTAAGAAAACCTAACTTGGTTTTCTTCTAAAAATCAATCCATGCACCACTTAAACATGTTTATCCCACATCATATTTAAGGTTTCTATCCTTCCCTAATGATCAAGCATTCTGACCAAAATTGTGCAGCATTTTCCCTTGATTTTTCATGCAAAAATCTAACCAAAAACAAGTTTTAATCTTAACCATAGCAAGGCTTAGACATACCTTGAGGAGTCCTTGATCAAAGCTTGTTGATTTCTTGTCCAAACACTCTTACAAATTTTGGTTTTCAGGTCTAAAAATTTAGTTGGACAGAACCTCCCCTGGATTTTCCAATTTTCTACCATTTTTAGGTATTTTGAGGGGGTATTTATAGGGAAAATAATCTACCATTTTTCTCCTATTTTGGATGACCAAAGTGCCACCTAAGAGGGGCACTTGGCTGGTATCAAGTGTGGGATACATTCAGATTAAGCCATGTGTCCATTTGCTCGAATATTCTAAGATTTGTGTGTGAAAAATGGGTTTTGTGTCCATTTAATTAAAGGGTATAGATTGTGCATGAATTTGGGCCTTTTTTAGGCCCAATGTAGGGTCCACTCATGATTTAGGATGGCAAAAAAAAAATGGCCTACAAACCAAATCACAATCCCAAACTATTTTGAAACTTTATCAATTGCTATTCAATAGTAACATTTCATAATTTTTCTAAACCTCCAAAAATTTATTTCTCTCCATGAAAAATCCCTTTTTAATATAACAATATGATCTAAAATTTTTAGACTGTTTCTCCACCTATAACTATTTATTTCGAATTTAGCCCGATTAGGCCTCTATCGGTAATTAAAGCTGTGAGAAATAAATTCTCAAAAATTAATTCCTGAGCTTTCAAGGCCTAAAACCAATTTGATAAATTCCCATAAATATTTAGATAATTAATTCATATTTTTTCTGGAATTATTGAGGCCTCTAACTATTTACAATAATTATTTTGTAGCTTGAATTTTTTACTATTTCTTCCAAAAAAAACTTTGTATTTGAGAAATTCTGTAATAATTCATTTTCACATGATTTTCACCTTTATGGCCTCCATTGAGGCCTCTAACTATTTATGGAGGATTTTCTGGAATTTTTCTAAAATTTTTCCGTTTTGCCCTTCCTGGACTGATAATTCTTAAAATGTCAGCCTGGGTCTTATCGGGATTTCACGTCAAAAGTTGTTTCATCCCTCTTCTACTTTCTATATTAGCCTACATCTCAACTTTTAACTCCTTATATTCAGATGAGATTTTCAGGATGTGACATTATTTGTGATGTATAATCAAATATCAGCACTTCCAACACAATATTAGTCTACATATTAAGTTAATGAATGATGATACCCAAAAAGAATTAGGATCAACTAAGAAGGGAAACATGCAAAAATCAAGTTTAATGGCACCATTCTTATCAATTCATCACATGTGTCATGTTTTACTTATTCCATAAATATTTACAAACATTGAAGTTGTTAAAGACAAGAAGGGCCAAGATTTAGAAGTCAAAACTCAGAAGAGATAATCTCTTAGCCTAAACTTTACATTTGAAAGCAACAGTGATTTGTACAGAGCTCATGGGCGGAGATTCCAAGCATAAAGAGGACTTATTTTTGCTTAGTGAAAATCCTCGTTTTCTCTCATGAAGAAGTGTAACATCTAGAATTTTGGATCTAGAAGTACTAAAATTAGCCTAAAACAGGCAGGCTACAAGACTCTTTTTGGTAGGAGTTCCAGAAGCTCCCTGGAAGGACGAGAAGATTCTCAAGGACTAAATTGCAAAGTAAGAGTTTTTTGGGACCGCTAGATGTCACACCCTGATAATTTTATTCTAACTGATGAATGATTTGTGACTGACTAAGGCCAAGTAGTATAGTAGACTGGTAGAGGATCCAGGTTATGAGGAAAAATCAGGATAGGGACATAACGGTCATTTCTGAAAAGATCAGTTAAGAAATGGCAGTATTGGAAATAATGTCCAAATTTCCTGAAAATTCCCAGAAAATCATGAAAAATAGAAAGGAGGGTACAGAATAATGTTTGAGGCTTAGAAGATGAATATGAGATTAAAAATAATTTATCAGGAAATTATTTGTAATTATTGGAATTTTTGGTTAATTAAGGAAAATTAGCCAATTTCCATTATTTAAAATATATAGAGGCCTCAAAAATTCAAGGAAAAATATGGATAAATTATGTGACATATTATCCTAATTTATAAAATTATTTCCCACCTTTGGATGTGCAGAGGTTAGCTTAAAGGATATTTATTACCGAATTATTATCAGTAGAATAGTGATTTTTGACAGAATAAAATTTAAAAAATTATAGAGGGAGATAAAACTTGAGAAAAATCATGGATTACCCTTGGAATGAGGGGAATTTAATGAGGTGTTGAAATCAAAATTTTGTGACAGTAAATTGGACAGGATTATTGGAAAATCGGACCGGAAATACACAAATAATCAGTGGATTGCACTGGTTATTGGATGAGTCATATTTTTTCCAATATTAAGAGCAATAATTCGGCCAAAATTAGAAGGGGAGGACAAAGTTGGAATTTTCCACATTGTTCAAGGGCATAAAGGGAAATAAGAGACAAAACAATAAAATAATATTTATTTTCCACATGAAAATCACATGGTGATTAGGTGTCCCTACATGTGTCATTTTCTTATGGTGTGTGCCCTAAGATTTGTCCATGTGTAAAGTAGAAAAAAAATGGACGGCCGAGATCGCATCTTTTTCCCGAAGGGCATTTTTGGCATTTTGAAATATCAAAGCCTATAAATACCCCCCCTTCCATGAAGAATTCGGCCAAGGTGGTTTTGTTGGGAGAGAATTTTGTGTTCTTGAGTTCTAGGAGAGAGAAAGGAAGAAAGAAGAGAGAGAAAGAGAGAAAGCAAGCTTAGACACCTCTAATCGCCGATTAAGAGCTAATTAAGGTATGTTTATCTCCCTAAGTGTTAATTATTTTTAGTTGATTATTTATTTGAGGAAGATTAGGATTAATTACCTTGATTAATTATAGTTTAGTGATAGCTAAGATTAATCATGTTATTTGATTAAGGATTAGTAAGTGATTAAGGTTAGCTACCCTAATTAATTTGTGATTAGTTATGCTAATTGAAGGATGTTTAATTATGATTAGTCATGTTGATTAAGGAATGATTAAAGCTTGATCATATTGATTAGAGAATGATTAATGATTAATCATGTTAAATAAGGATTGATTAAAGCTTAATCATATTAGAGAATGATTAATGATTAATCATGTTGATTAGAGAATGATTAATGGTTAATCCAAAAAGGGATTAGTGATTTAATCTTAGAGGATTATGACTATGTGACTTGAGGACCTTAACTAAATATTGGATTAAGGATTAAGGGTTAGTGATTAACCAAGAAAGCATGATTAATCATGGATTAAGGAAGAATTTCAAGACCTTAATTGAGGATTAAGGCTTGGTCAAACCAAGGTCCAAAGGATTAGGAAAGGTATACAGAAATTATAAATTGAAAGATACAAGGGTAGCATTATATTGAGAAAGAATGGTATACTGGATATGGAATTTACCATACCCTTACTGTATGGTGGATAGGCAACTCTTCTGGAAACCTAGGAGGATCTCCAGCCAGGGAACAAGGAGGAAACGTTAAGCGTGGAATTGAGGTAGCGTGAACTGCAATTATTTTGTTGATCTGCATTTGGTGTTTCTGCTATGTGTGTTTATGTGCCATGAGAATGTTTATGTACAGATGATGTAAACTCCTTGCAATGTATGCCTTGGCTCTTGCATGATTGAGTTTTGACCAGAATGATTATATGCTCCATGATATGATGACATGGATACAGAATGATTATGGCATGGCATAAAGACTAGAAATGTTATTATACTGCATGTAGCATGACATCTTATGCATGTTGACTTGATGGTTGTATGTTCAATGCTACTGGGATTTCTATGAAATCTCATTCCTCCTATAACATGATATCTTAGGTGCCACTACTGCCAAGGAGAAGGGAAAGGAAATAGTCATGGCTTGAGGAAGTTATGAATTATGTAATGTATTATACGGTTTTGAACCTTTCTCTTTCAAGCCATGTAAACATGCTATAATCATGAATACATGATATGATAACCTTTTTGGAATGTATATTAATGATAGAATAGCTTTACATGTGATTATAGTATGATTATAGTGAAAAACGAAATGCTGTTAGAATTAGTGAAAGGGGGATAAAATGGTCTAGATTTGACCAAACTTTGACCAAATGAACAGTACTTTTCGAAATTGAAAACGAATGCGTTTCTGATTAAAGCAGAACCTGAGGTCATTTTTCCTTGATAGATGATGTTAAGAGCTTCGAGTGAGACTTGGAACGACCTCATTTCGATTTTTCTAGAATTAGTTATGATTTTTCAAAGTTATGCCAAGTTTAAGGTTACTGTGAATAGTAATGCGGGAAAAGAAATTTTCAAATTCAGATTTTTCAACCCGGTAACCTTAGATTGCGCTTCCGAATGTCTTAACTTGGCACAATATAAGGTCGTAAACGTAAGGTGTTACACTAGACAAGCAAATTAGAGACTCTGATAAAGTCTCAAGGACTTGAGTAAGGGAATTAAAGATGATTAAGGGCTAAAAGTTGTGCTTAGAACATCAGCGAGATGATTCCTAAGGCTAAACATGAGCAGGGATCTAATCATAAATTTGAAAAGTTTCAGACCATAAAGGGAAATGATAGAAAGTACACCTGAAAATTCTAAAGAAATTCTGAAAAAACAGGAAATAAGGTTTTGAGGCCCTATATGGTGTTAAAAATGACTAAAATACCCCTAGAGCAAATTAATGAAATTGCAAGGATTTTGGCTAATCATGAATATTAGCCAAAATTGCTAATAGTACAGAGCTTAGAACCATTACAAGCATATGGTAGAGGATGTTTAAATAGACGTTGAGTGAATTACCCCCTGAGAGTTAAGAGTGAAACACTTGTCCTTGGGAGGTTTCTTTGAGCATTCATTTGGGCTAGTCTTTGTACCATTTGTTTACTTCTTTTACCATATGACATGAGTATTAATTGGATGTGAGTATGAAACTGTGATTACCAAATGTGATTCTTGATGCTTGCATAGTTCATTCATTCCTACCTCTAGTTTTGAATTGAAATTATTTGACCAAGAGTGCAAAAGCTAAGCATGTGGGAGTTGATAAATCTCATATTTCACCTTTATTTCCTAGTCTAAACTTATGTTTTTGTAGCTTTTAATTATGTGTTTTTATATGGTAATTTGTGAGTTTTGTTATTCACTAGCTCTTATGTATCTTGTATAATTTGGATTAGATGAATATGAGCTTAATTTGATTATTGTAGGTGATTAAAGGTAGAAGAAATCAAGGAAGAATGATTCTGTCTCAACTGTCACGGTGCACTCTTCTCTTAACCGTAACAAGTGTGCCTAATATAGGAGCGCAGATTCAGTAATCTAAATAGCATTGTTTTGGTGAGCGCCATAGCGAACTTGATGAAGTGCCTCGGTGAAAGTTTGATGTATCTGTCATTTTTCTCCATGTTCTGCTCGATTTCTTTGGCTAGACCCTCTCAACTTCATCCCTCTTTACCTCTCTACCCGTCTCCATCATCAATTCATCTTTTTTACTTAAATTCTTTCATTTTCTATTGATTATTCTCCTTTTTTTTGCTTTTGTGTCATGGCCATGGAGATTGTTGAGCTTTGTGGGGCTATGATTTCAGTCATAAGAGACTAGATCGTGATTCCTTGATATTCGATTAAGCTAATATGAGTTCTTGAAGCTATATTAGGAGTTTCCTCTACCTTACTTAGTTTCTCTCTCTATATTCATAGATTGTAATTTCTAAGGTTTAGATTTGTGATTTGTGATTGTACTAAGATGTAATTTGGTTGATTTTCATTGAAACTGAGATTTGAATTCAAACTAAGTTTCCTCTAGCTTATTCTTAGTTTCCCTCTCTACTCAAGATTTTTTATGATTTTCCATATATTATTTGAAGATTTTATCACACTTATTGGGCTTAAATGCATTAATTATGATTAATTTCAATTAAAATTGATTACATAAAAGTAGAGCTAAAAAGGTCAAAAATGTTATATTTTTATGATTTATTTTAATTGAGTGATTTGAGGAATATTTGATATTATATTATCTTGGATTTTATTGTAGGATACTTGGGACAAGTTGAAGATAAGAATTGAAAATAGCAAAAGACAACAAAAGGCCTAGAAATTTGGGAAAAGACAAAAGAGAACTAAAGCTAATGCTTGCCATTTTGAACCAACACCATGGGCATTGGGCAACTTGATTTATCATTATCTTTGAACCAGAGAGAGGGAGGAGGCGGAGGTCATGACTTCATGAAGGGAAAAATCATCATCTTCCATTCTCTACATCAATTCCCATTTTCTATTCCATCTTCACTAACCTCTCCTCCACAAGCCAACTCCTCTCTCACCATCCATATCATCTACCACCACACGACCTCTACTCTAGTCCACCGTCGGCCCTTCTCCATCCATTATCATGATCGTCTCGCTTCATCTCTTCAAAACCCGATGGCCTTCATCCTTTTCTCCTCTCTAGTTCGTTAACACCGTGCCTTTTCCACATCCTTTATCTTCATCATCACTTGCATCTTCTTTGCTGCCATGGCCGATAGTATGAAGGAGTTCATTGGAGCAAATTTTGAAATTATGTGTGGCTGAGTTCTTCGATTGCCTCTTGGAGATGGAGTAATGGTTGGAGTTCCAGAAACTAATAAGGGCATTAAATTTAATCAATTTATTTTCTCTTATCTATATTTGGATTTTCTAGTTGTACAATGGTGTTTTGTAATGTTGGAGACTGAGATTTTGGTTGATTATCTCTGTTGAATTAAGCATTTGTGATTGTGATTGGATTTTGTAGCTTGAATGTTATATATTCCTATATTCCCTTTTGTGAGTTTATTGATATTGTACTATTTGGCATGTTAGTATGGATGATACAATTGATTTGAGCTTGCTTTTGAGTGTCTTAGTTAAGCACTATGTTAATTCCTTTGTTGAGCATTATTCTTTAAGAGGAACGACCTATTTGATTTTATCACATCTAAGTCGTTTTCAATAGTAACTTAAGAGGTGTTTATTGGCTGCAGTAATAAAAATAATCACCAATTAAGATTGCTAGACTCAAAAGGTGTTTTGGGGTTTTCCATTAAGACTTTGTGCATTGTTTTTAACTCCCAAAATATTTTTGAACAAGGAAGGTCATTAATGCATTTCTAAGGAGCATTCACATCATACATTTTATCATATTGATTACCATTCCATTTTTATAAAAAATTATATAAAAATAGTAGTTTGGATTTTTAATAGTCAATAAAGTAAGACTAATTTTCAAAACCCAAAACCTTTCTCCCTTGTCAATTTATTGTTTTTGATGCTTAGTTAGCTTAGGATTTTAAATAAAGGCTCCTTAAAGTGAAATGACCCTAGTTTTGTGCTATATTACATTGCTTGGATTTATTTTTTATTAGGAATCCCAAGGCGGAGGATAAAGGCTCTCATCAAATGGTGCTGTTTCCAAGGAGTCAATTTATTTGACTCCTTGGTTAGCTAAGTGTCAATTGAGAAAATTGACTAAGGTGTTGTCCTTTGTGGTGCTTGTTAGGTAGTTTTGCATCTTTGTATTTTGTATAGCACACTCATTTGCATAGAAAATTTTTCGAAAATACAACCAAATATCTTGATTTTATTTGTTTTGCATACATAGATAGATATCATACTTGCATAGCATTAAAGCATACGGCATTTGTTTGCTAAAATTTTATTGTTAGCGTGCTCAATTCTCTTAAACTGTTACACCTCTCTAGCTTAATGTCTTTCTTGCTAGTTGCTGTCAAAGGTGCCATTTTGTTGCTGCCATTCTAACTTGTTTGAGCAAATGAAGTATGTTAGACTAGTGCATTTTTCTGTTACAGTTGCTATAATTGAAAGTGTATTTGTTTGCTAAAGCTATTAGCCCCTACGGATTTTCGCCAAATCCAAGCGTTTTCCCCACCCACTTTTTCTATTTTTTTTATTTTCTGGAATTTGTTCAGATTTTTCTATTTGTGTGCTTTTATGTTAGTTTTTTAATTTTTCTAGCTTTTTAGGATTGTTTTAAGTTTCTTTAGGTTGCTTTTTGTTAGGAATTGATTGTGTGACTCTCTTATGGCTTGGTTTAATAGCAATCATGATCTACCCCTGCATTCTTGCTCTTTTACAGGAAATAGTATGTGGAATAAAGCACCTTCTAATTCAACATGTTCTCAAGAGATTGAAAAGTTGTTAAAACAGTTAGACTCCTTCCAAGCTCAACTAGAGTCTTAAATTCCTAATCACCTCTGTACCCATGACCCCTCTTGGATGAACCATCCTCCATATCAATCACCTCACCCATCATTCCAACCACATCAACCCTACTACAACCATACACCTCCACCATATGTTACATCCCACTAATTGTTAACCCTAGCAGTATGAATAATAAATTAGACAAAAGGCCAAATAGTAAAGTAGATTCAGAGTCGAAACAACTTTTGAATTGAGATTAGACTCCTGACCAGATTGATATTTTGGAAATTGTCGGTCCAAGAACAGCAAAATAGGAAAGTTGGGTAAAAATTCCAAAAAATTCCCAGAAAATCACAAAATAAATTAGAGAGTTTGGAACCATATTTAAGGCCCTATAAGTAAAATTAGTATGAAAATAATTTATTACAGAATTTTAGTAAATGAAAGTTTTTTCCAATAAAACAATAAAAAATTGGCCGGAAACAATTATTCTAAATATATGAAGGCCTCAATAATTTTAAGAAAAATATGAGAAAATTATTTAAATGTTTATTTGATATTACAAAATTTATTTTAAGGCTCTGAAAGTGAAACATTAATTTTAGAATAATTATTGCTTAAATTTTCTTGGTAAAACCTGATTTTGGAGAAAATTCAACACAGGTAGTTAGAGGGTAAAATAAATTGTAGAAAAATTCAGGGGGCCTTTCTATATCAAAAGATGATTTTTGATGGGTAGAAATAAATTTTTGGAGGTCCAAAAATATTATTGAAAATTAGACAAGAATTTTAGCCGATACAGCGAAATCGGGTTAAGAAATGTTGGGAATTGAAAGGTAACACTTCTTCCTTCTTTGTCTAGCCCATTGAGTGTGATTTTGGGCTAGGAAAATCCAAAAATTTCATGGCCCAAGTGGTCCATATGGTTAATGAATAAAATAATAGAAATTAGCACATGGTTTATCCTAAACATTTAATTACATGGGACACTAGACTTGCTTCAAATTTTACAGCATGAGAGGTGGACACATGGCCTTTTTAACTTAGATTTTTATGAGACACTTGGAAGGCTTAGAGGCTAAAATATGTGCCTATATATACCCCCTCCCATGCCCTTCAATTCGGTCATTTTGGCAACTTAAAGGGGAAAGGTTTTGCTACTAAAAGACTCAACTAAAAGGGCAAGGAACACGTTGAAATCATCAAGGAATTATCAAGTAAAGATCAAAGATTAATCAAGGTATATAAGAGCTTTTGTTTGACTATGGTTTTAGCTTGTTTCAAGTGAAGTTTGGTGATAAACATCCTAAGGTATCATGCTGTCCAATTTTTGAATTTAATAAGGAATGATTAGGGAAGGATAAAAACTATAATTTAAAGCTTGGATTAGCTTGTTTGGTTGTTGTTTTGATTAACTTTCCAAATTGCCTGATCATGGAGGTAATTCGACCAAGCTTGGTATAAGGGGTTAGAGATTGTTTCAGTTTAATTTGATGATTTCAATGATTTTAGAATGTGTTTCTATGTGGAAAAACAAGAGAAAGTGTTTGAAAGCATTGGAATCAAAAATGGAATTTCTAACACTAACATATATACTATTTGACCAAGGGCAGTTTTGTAAGGATGAGTTTGATTTTGATAAAACTAAGTTGATATTTGAATTCTACATAAAATTTTTTGTAGGAATGCCCATTGAGACTCATCAAGGCAAAGATGAAAATTTTAAGTCAAAAAGTCAAAGAAAAGGGGGTTATAGAGTTATCTTGATACCTAATAGTATTTTAGGTGGCCTTGTTGATAATATAGCATATATTTATGCATGAGTTGATAGGCATTAATCAAAGCAAAAAGGGAAGAACAAGAAAAAGCAAAGAAGGCCTATCAACTCATATATTTATGCATGAGTTGATAGGCATTTCAATGATTTTAGAATGTGTTTCTATGTGGAAAAACAAGAGAAAGTGTTTGAAAGCATTGGAATCAAAAATGGAATTTCTAACACTAACATATATACTATTTGACCAAGGGCAATTTTGTAAGGATGAGTTTGATTTTGATAAAACTAAGTTGATATTTGAACTCTACATAAAAATTTTTGTAGGAATGCCCATTGAGACTCATCAAGGCAAAGATGAAAATTTTAAGTCAAAAAGTCAAAGAAAAGGGGGTTATAGAGTTATCTTGATACCTAATAGTATTTTAGGTGGCCTTGTTGATAATATAGCATATATTTATGCATGAGTTGATAGGCATTAATCAAAGACAAAGGGAGGAACAAGAAAAAGCAAAGAAGGCCAAATACTTATATATTTAAAGAGGTAGCAATGAATTTACAATTTGAATACTAACTTGCTTTGCTTGGTTTTCTATGTGTTGCTTAATTTTTCTATGCCATGATGTGGTAGAGTTAGATGGATGATAATATAATTAACTCCATGCATAATTTTCCTTAGTTTTATGCAATGTTGAGTGGTTGAATGGCATGTTTACTTGCTCTCTTTCCATGGCATATGATCATGAAAGTATGCATGATATTTAGTTAGTAAAATATGGCATTCTTGCATTGCATATTTAGCATGATTATTGTAGTTCTTGCTACTAAGGTTTTTATAAAATCTCACTCTTTCCATGTTTAATTAATCAACAATTTGGGAGTTGGAACATCAAATGAGAAGGGTAAGGAGATAATGTTGGAATAAAGTTGTTAATACCTAAAGGGATTATGATTTTATGTGAACTTTATTATGTAAATTTGTAATAATTTATGTTTGGAGTTTGGATACTTGTATTGTTAATCTTAGTGGCTGTAATGGACTGTAAATGTGGTGTTTGAACATATGATATGTGAATGGAATAACCGCATGATGTCAAGGAAAGAGGATAATCAAGAAAAAAGCATGAAAAAAAGGATAATTTAACCCTAATAATGCTGAAATTTCATACCAACATGATTCTAGTCAAATAAATGAGTTTTGGGCTGACACTTGGAAAAATTATAGATTATATTTTTATCTTTAAAACAAGTGGTATTTCATCAAAATTAGAGTTTTGTACATAAAGTTATGCCAATCCAAAGTTAGGTATAAATCTGGAAAATTGGAAATTTACCATATGAATAGTGCTACTTTGATTGAATTCTGAGAATGATTGATAAAGGCTTGGTACTAGAGAGCATTTTTCCTCCTAAGATCATGTTAAGAGCTTTAAATAGAACTTAGAACCACCTCATTTCTATTTTTCTATAATTAGTAATGATTTTTTAAAGTTTAGCCTTGGTTTAGGGTTACATGAATAGTAACATGAATTTAATGAATTTTAAATTTTGAATTTTTCTAACTTAAGGCCATGATAAGTGGTTCCAATTGGTTCTATTTGAAAGGTTATATGGTCTAGAAGGAAGGTGTGACACTATATATGTACCACCAAGAGCCACCCACTTTATCTTACCAAGAGCATTCATTCTAACCTCATCATCCATACCCTATACCTACTTACCCTTCACATAGACATTTCTCATCATATCATAAATCTCTACCCCAAACCCTTACTTCGGAACCCTTTAGACTTGATGCTTTTCTTACATTACCAAACATAGATGACCAAACCCGTACCCTAAGATGGATGTGTGATAAAGCAAATACATAGCACGAGAAGTTATTCATGCATAAGGAAATGTACAAAATCTCAAAAGAGATAGAAGAGTAATTAGAGGATATAGTAGACTTTATCAAGGCATTTGTTAACCACGTGCTATGGCAGAGAACATGAGGAGGAAAATGAGCTTTATGGCTTGAAAATGTATAGGTAGGATATTCAGAGAAAGAGTTAAAAGCTACCTCACTTATGGAAAAATTTCAAACCCCATTACCTACATTCAATGTAACCACGCAAGATTTTAAAGTGAAGCAAGAGCATCTTCAACTTTTAGAGGAGCTGTCACATACTCTAGGTAATAATGCTCCTATTCTTGAGGAGATTAACCCTTCTCTTACTATTGATATGCCTTTAGAAGTTTTTAATAATATGAGTGATAGTGAGGTGGATGAAGAAATTATTTGTGGATCCCCTCAATTGTTTGAACATGCTAATACTCAACCTGTTACTTCTAGTGGCAGTGATTTGGATGAAAATGTTGTTTTGTGTGATGATTCAACTACCAATCATGCTTCTCTTTCTAGTGTTAGAAGTGTTGTTATTGATATGAAAATGTTAAATCTTGCTTTAATGCCACTATTGATGATAAATGTGAGAATGATCATGGCCTTTAAAATCAAATGCATATCAATTCCATTGAGTTTGTTGATTCTAGCCGTATAGATGAGTCTTTTTAACAAGTACTATTGTGTGATATACCTCCAGCCTCTTGTGAATGTGATAGTGATGTGCTATACTCCAACAATTGTGTCACACCTTACTATTGGACTGATTTGGGGTTCACTTAAAACTATTTTTGACAACATTGGATGGTCTTGGGCTCACTTTTTACCACAAAAACGCTAAATTTCGGTTTTTTACTGTTCATCAGGTAAAAATCCAATTTTTCTGGCCCAACTTCAAAAATTCATAACTTATTCTACAAAAATCCAATTGGGGTGGTTCAAAATTCTACTTAAAGCTCTTTAAGTCCTATTTCAAGGAAAAATAATATCATTGTCCAATTACTTATGCAAAAGAGTCAGGTTTTTGAGAAAAGCAACACTGTCCATTTGCCAAAAACCCTGATTCCCAGATTCTGACCATTAACTTTGAAAAATCATTATAAATCGTATACTAGGCCATTTTTAATGTATTATATATAAATTTGAAGCTCAGGACGTTATCTTTCATCATGCCAAATTTCATAATTAAAAGCGTTCAGGAGCATAATCAAAAAGTCCTATGAACCAGTCAGTGTTAGTGTGCTTCCAGCACTGTTAGTTTAATATGTACATAACCAAATGAGCTCACAAATTTTTGTGGCTAAACCCCACAAATTAGCCTTCAATCTGCAGCTTTGCCCTTGGAGGATTCATGCCCTAAAATGTTACATTATTTTTGGGGGATGAGATTTTTGAAAATCCCAGTAGCAAATTAACCAACTATAGCACCAAGCAAGCATCATTATTATGCATGATCATATTAGCTACTATTGATGAACTAACATGCTTATCATTTGGCAAACTCAATCATGCAAAGGCCAAAGAAAGATACTATAAAGAGCAGCCACATAACAATCAAGAGAGCTCAACCACAATAATAGCAATTAACCATACAATAATCAACAATGCTAGTTAGTGGTAGTATCTAGGTTTAACTTGCTACCTTGATCCAAAGATTTGTGCTTTCTTTGATTCTCTTCTTTTTCTTCACAAAGGTCAAACCCTAGCATGATAATCTATAAAAAGGACAACAAGAATCATTATCCATTTCAACCAAAAGCAAGAACATAACTTAAAAATACTCTTGCTTCATAAAGGTTCCATCTTTGCTCTTTGCTTTTGAACTTGTTTTCCATAGGGTTTAAAAATCCTTTCTTGCCTTATGCCCACATGTTTTTCCATTTTAAACACCATGTAACCATCAAAATATTGAAAATCTCATCCTAGGGCCATTTAGTGTCAAAACCGAAATGCTCCTTACAATACACAATAAAGAACACACTTCCAAACACCCAAAAATCACTTGTAACCACTTGTATCTTTTATGTTTTGAAGTGTTTTACCATATTTGAGCAACATAACTCCTTCCCCTACACCATCATCATTTCGTCCAGCACCCAAAGAAGAGGAGAAACAAGATTTACAACCATACAAAGCAAGAAAATAAGACAAGGAACAACTTAGAACCAAAAACTAACCTTGAATCTCACTTGTGTACTCCAAGATGCTATCTTTCTTCTTAGTTCTTCCTTGGTTCCACTTGAAACACTCTCTTTTCTCTCTTGGCTATGGCTTGCACGAAATGGAGGTACGATTTTAGGGGAGGAAGTGCTCATTTAATGCTTCAAAATATCTCAACCACCACCATTAATGCTAATCCAAGTGTCACTACCCTTTGGTTCCTTCTTTCTCTTTCTTAATTAACTAAATCTAAATGAAATTAATTACCAAAAGTCAAAATTCTCTCCATTTAGAAAATGACGCTTGGCAATTTCAAATCCTCTCTATTAAGGGCTTGACACTTGGCTTAATGAGGATCATTCAAAATGCAAAGCTCTTTATCGGTGCACTTTGGCTCCGAGTTTGAATCCTTTTCTATAAGTACAGTATCATAACCTCTGTAATTATTTTCTATCAGAGCCCTATTTTATTCTCCTCATTTTTATCTTTCTAAATTTCCTCTTTTGTCTCGAAATTAATTTCCCCATAATTAACATAAAAGGAAAAATTAATTTCCTTTTCTTACGGATTTTTCCACTTTTCAAAGAATTTAGGAAAAATCTTGGATACTTGAGGGTTTTCTTTTAATTCCATAATTTCTTATAATTCCTTGAGATATCATAGGAATTTTCTTGAACCTTTATTCTCCTTAAAATATTTATTTAGAATTTTCAAAATAAAAACCCTTAAATTAGGCTAAATCACCCTTAAATTCCTTTGTAATTTCTCTAAGAGTAATTTGACCTTAAAACTAATTTTCTCATCTCATATAATTCTCAAAGGATATTATCCTTATTTTTCCCTCAATTTCTATCACTTGGAATATTTTTCCCATAATTATTCTTGACCAATTTTCCTTAATTAGTCAAATTTTTCATAATTGGCTTGGAAAATCATAATAATTATTTTCCACCAAAATCTTTCTATTTCTCCTTATTATTTTTGACCCTCAATTATTTAGGAATATTCTTTATTTCAAATTACCATAATACTGGATGTGACAAACTGTCAATTGGATTCTTCAGTTTTCACGTCACATAAACTTGGGTATTTTGAAATCTTAAATGATTGTTTACTCCTACTGATAGGAGTATCATTAATTTTCTTGGATGTGATAGCTACATGGAGAGTCACGATCATAAAATGACTTTACTTTACTTGAAATCTCTCCATGTCTCTATTATTGGATTTGGTACTGTTGTTCGCTTGTTTTCTGTGCAGGCACATAATTGGAAGGGACCTCCTTCCTCCATATGCTCTTGGATCTCTTCTAATTTATGTTTCTCATCATTGATGAGAATTTCTCTTTCAAGAGTCTAAGGCGTTTTAAGCTCAAGGTTGTCTCTTTGCTTACTTATTTTCCCCTAACTTTGCATTGATTAACTATGCTTAGTTGAATTATTGAAGAAGATAAGTGTAGGGGAGCTATCTAGTAGAAAAAGTAGCTTTATTTTTCTTTTTTACTCCCTAGTGGAGTCTCTGTTTATCTTGTCATTGCCTCATACTTGGGTTTTGCATTAAGGACAATGCAAAATTTAAGTGTAGGGAAGGGATTGGATTTGATTGTGCTGTTTTGATCTGGTTCGTGTTGCTGCTACTGTCCTTGCTGTTTATGGGTAAAATTTAAAAAATTTTGTGGGAAAAGGAGTGAAAGGATTAAGCATGTTTTGAGAGTTACTTTTGCACTTTTAACTGTCTTTGTCCTATTTTTTGGTTTCACGAAGTAAAATGTTTTAATGGATTGAGATTGAAAGTGGTATGATTTTTTCTACCTTTAAAGAATGAATTTGGAAAACATAGCCTAGTTGGAAGAATTTTTTAGCCTTAATTATCTATTTTCATGGGCATATTCATTTGTCTTAAATTACCCTCTAGAACTTGTCTTAACTCTTTTCAAAACCATATTTCATATTTGCATCTTTTGAACATGATTAAGGCATTCATTTCATTTAGCTAGTAAGACCAAATGGCCTACCCTTAAAAGTATTAACCGTTGCTACCCTTTTGAGCTTGCTAGTCAATCATTTGGTTTTTTTTTCATTTGCTCATGATACACCCCTTCTTACAAGAATACATATCTCATTACATTTATATATCTTGGAATCTATTAGCATTTCAATGATTCAATTGGTAGATTGATAATGAGTAATATTATGATTGAATTATGTATATGATGACTAGGATGAAGGAAAAAAAAAAGAAAGGAAAAAGGTTAAAAAAACTGAAAAATAAAGGAGGAAAAAAAAAGAAAAGAAAGGAATAAGTATTCTTGCACCTTAGAAGTTCGAAAGGAAAGATCTCCTCTAACTGAATATTGCTAATGCTAGTGAAGTCTAAGTGTTTTATGCATCTAACCCTTCTTTTAATGTGCATTCTTGTACATCTTTCATCTTCACCCTTTACATTACAAGCTATGCAAGTCTTTTTGATTCTTGAATGCATTTATGTTTAAATGGCTAAAGAAGTAGAGTTTTTACAAGCATATAGTAGAGCATTTGAACAAGTGGATTGAGTGAAAGAACCTGAAACACTAGTTGAGTTGAGTGAAACCCTAATCCATTGTGTGGTTTTTCATTTCTCATTCTTCTTTACTAAATTGTATACCATATTTGGGTCTCTTTGCATGGAAATATTATATGGATTATGTCACATCCTGTCAAATTTGACCCTGAGAATGTGAATAATAAATTAGACAGAGAGTTAAGTAGTAAAGTAGACTCAGAGGCAAAATAATTTTTGAGTTGAGATTTGACTGTTGTCCAAACTGATATTTTTGAAATTGTCAATCTAGGAAGGACAAAATGGAAAAATTAGAAAAAATTTTAGAAAATTCTTGAAAAATGATTAAAAAAAAGGGGGGTAAATTAGAGGTTTTGGAACCCTATTTGAGGCCTCGAAGGTGGAAATAGTATAAAAATAAAATATTATAGAATTTTCTGTAAACAAAGGTTTTTCGAGAAAAACAGTAAAAAATTAGACCGAAACAATTATTTTAAATATGTAGAGGCCTCAATAATTTTGAAAAAAATATGGAAAATTTATTAAAGGACTTATTTGAGTTTATACAATCATTTCCAAGTCCTAGAAGTGAAAGGATTAATTTTAGAATATTTATTATTGAATTCTTATCGGTAAAGCCTGATTTCAGAGAAAATTCAAAATAAATAGTTAGAGGTTGAGATAAATTCTGAAATTTTTAAGGGGACCTTCCTATATTTAAATATTATTTTTGATGGAAAGAAATAAATTTTTGGAGGTCCAAAAATATTTTTGGAAGTTAGATAGCAATTTTAGCTTATACAACAAAATCGGATGGAAAAATGTTTAGAGATGCAAGATAATACTTCTTTCTTCTTTCTCCAGCCCATTGGACTTGATTTCTTGCCAGGAATGAATAGTAATTTTATGGCCCAAGTGCTGCACACGGCTATGGAATAAAACAATGCAAAATATCATATGATTTTATCTTAAACATTTTTACACTCGGGACACTTATACACTTCCAGATTTTTATAGTAATTTGAGGTGGCCACATGTTCCAAAACCTCCATATTTTTAAGGGACACTTGGAAGGAAAAGGAGGCTACTTTGAAGTCTATAAATACCCCCTCACAAGCCTCCTATTTTAGTTACTTTAAGAACCAAAAAGGGGGGAGGTTTTGCTACAGAAAAACTGATCTTCTAAGCCAAGAAAATACAGAAAATAATCAAGGAATTATCAAGAAAGAATCATGTAGAATCTCCTGAAGGTAAGTGTTATATTTAGATAGCTACAAAAAGCGAGCAATGAACTTGTCTTGGTATAGATTCTCTTGTTTGAAAGCATAAAATACAGTCTCTCTCTTAGCTCTAATAGCTGGAAGGAAATAATGTAGCATAAATTTATCTTTGAATTCTTCCTAAATAATATCTGGATCATCTACTGCTAGGTTGCTTTTTGTAATAGTTGCTTAGCCACTCACACCTTTTGATAAAAGGTGCATTGGACAATCTTGAAGATATTTTCCACTCGCTTTACCCATTTCTCTGATTCAATTGGGTTAAGTTTTTCCTCAAATATCAAAGAGTCAAACTTTCAGAAACTCTCCTAAATTTGGGTGATTTTAGCAAGTTCAGGGTGGGAGTGCTTGCTAATATTGCTGCTAGGCTCATATGCTTGGAGCCTCCCACAGAATGGCAATCGCTAGATTAATTGATAAGAGGTCTTTTTCTCTTGGCAGGGCTATCACTCCGTCTTTTTGTTATAGTAAGTTGTTCTTCATACTTGTTTAATATCTAATCTATGTTTTAGACGGTGTCTCTTAACTCCCTCAAGATGGCATCATTGCCCTGAGAATGATTTTGGAGAGGTGATGAAGGTGGGTTTGTGTTAGTTTGTTGTGTGGTTTGTAGAGTGTTTACCATTCTTCTCCTCTCCTATGTAAAGCTACCATACAAGTTAAAGTTAGCCAAAGAAAAAGAACAATTGAAGCAATTGTACACACAAGGGAAAGGGAAGGGCACATGCTGATATCTACTTGCCATGAGATCTACATAGATTTTAGTAAAAAAAAAATGTATACAATGAAAAGAAAAATAGAAAAGCCCATAGAACCTTGTGGCTTTGATACCAAAACTATAACACTTGTCCTATAAACTACTCAGAACACTATAAAAAAAACCAATTTAATCTTAGGGTCTCATAATAATCAAGATAATACTTAAGAACTCAACCTTATAACCATAATAAACAAGGCAATAAAACTCATAATATAATTTGAGCATAAATATTCAAGTCTGCAATCTCAAGGTCCAAATTAACATAAACGATAGAGAGAACTTGAAATAGATTGCTAAAATCCATCAATTAATGAGTTAGCAAAATAATGATTTAACGTCCTAGGGTCATGGCAAATAGTAAATAATCAAATTAACCCAGTATGTACTCAAGAAGTGCAAGAGCCATAAGTTCTCTCCTTTGGTGCCTTCCCTTACTCCTCATAAGATTTGTCACCTAAAAAATGTTAAATAATTAGGGTAAGCATTAACGTCTCAGTAACCTAGAGTTCAACTACGTAGATACAACCATTACACAAGCATTCCATATCAACCATGTAAACAATGTGAGAATGGCTGATTACCCAAGCAGGGAGTGAATTAGGTGTTAATTAAAATCAAAAACCTTTTCGCAATATAATGAAATTCATAAGAAATTCTGAGTATAAAAACAATAAATCGACATAAGCATAATCACAGTAGTAAAATAGTTTAGCTGGAAATATAAAGAGATAAGGGAAGAGAAGATGCAAACTGTGGTTTATTATGGCTCGGTTCTCACTGACCTACGTCCAGTTCCCAGGTTCCTCCTGAGATTTTTAATCTACTGTTCCCTCAAGTTTAACACGTGTACTTGAGAACCACTACAACCACAAGTTTGATTCAGGCACTTGTGACGCCACTTACAATCCTTAGACTAATCAGTCTATTCAACAGCAACCTCACACTGAGGTAAATACTACTCCTTACACTCTGTAAGGATACAATTTGATAATGATAATGAAGATTAAATATTTCTTTTCCTAAAAAAGTGATAGATGAATCTTAAGCATATCTGGGTTACTCTCCTCTCTATCTTACAAATACATACGTTATAGTCTTTGAAGTACAAAGAAAGGGAGTTTTCTCTTGGAGCTCTAAATGAAAATATGTTGATTCGGCATTTTAGCATTTGATGTTATAAGCTTAGACTCTCATCCTTTTCTTGTTTTAAATGCTCTTCTATTTATAGATGATGTTGGGCATTTGACTGTTAAGCGTCTTCTTCACGTTTGGCTTGAAGAATATGACTGTTGAAACTAGCCATTGGAAGCTTCTAACAAAAGTTGATTCTTCACGTCATAAATTCATTGTGGCTTTTTACCTGAAATAATCTTTCTCAAATCAAGTGATAAGTATTTGATAATGTTGTGAAACAATAGGTTGGATAGTGTAAGTTAAGATCACAAGTCATGAGTTCTAGATATATAGAACAAGATTTATAGTAGGACAAGCTTACTCGATAATGTTATTGATAACTTGACAAATGAGGAATTGAAATCTTTTCAATGTTACTCAATAACTTTATCGATAAATCCCTTGATCGATCATATTATTGATCAACTAACAAAGAGATAGATTCAACAGATATATGCATTTATTGAGTAAATTATAGATCAAACAATGATAGAACAAGTGATCGGTAAGTGGTAAAATATAACTGAAGTGAGTTTATAAATGGAAATACTTCTCTGTTCAGTACACAGTTTATTTATGCCTTTGTATCTTTTCAAAAGAGAATTGTCTAATTGAAGAAGACTGAGAAAGACTTGAAGATAAAATGAAAATAGGTTTTATGAAAAATCATTATGAAGAACTGTTTGAGAGATGACGTGATACACTGATCAAACAAGTGATTGAAAATCATTTGATCGATCATATTATCGATTAAGCTAAGCTAGAGTGAATACTGAAACGTCCTGCCTTAAACCCCTCAAAGTACGCATTCATAAGCGTTATGGTTCAAGCAGATCATGACACAAGCCCGTGGATTTAAAAATTCCAACATAATTACTCAGGTTACTATTCACTGCCAAATTTCTAGATTATAGGTCCAACTTCAAAAATTCATAACTAAATCCATAAAAATTGTATTGAGGTGATCTAAAATTCTACAGAAATATATTTCAATTCTATTTAAGTAAAAAATATCCAATTAGACTTATCGTTACCCAATTCATACAGTTTAATTAATAAACATTACTGTTCATTTTGTAAAATCTGGAACTTCCAGATTCTGTGCCTCAACTTTAGAAATTTGTATCTCCTAGTGTACACATCCAATTGAGATGATATACCTCTTATTTTAAAGCTTGGGATGTGTACTATTATTATACCAAATCTCGTGACTTAACTCATTCACTTGATATGTCAAACTGGAGCTACAAACTCATTGCCCTAGGACCTACGTTTTATCCCTTAACATCTTTTTACTTTAATTCTTTTTATTTCTTTGGCATACATAACATGGGCTTACTCTTTCCCATTCATGTTCATACACTTTTATTCATGCCATAAGCATTATAATTAATTACATGGCATCATAGGCATCCATAACATAAATTACATAATAAGAGAATTACACAATGAATAATAATATCATTCATTGACATCAACAATTCTCCACTTTCTTCTCCTTGCTTCTCATGCCATTATTGCCCATTGATGATTGACCTATATGGTTGGTTAGGGAGGGGTGAGATTCGGGGGAATCTCAGTAGCAAACAATATCACATAATCATGCTAGATGGATGCTAATGCACTACACGTAACTTGTTTATTCTCTTGTTAATTAGTGACATATTAGCATGCTCAAAGCTAACTTCTTGATGCATGGCCATAGAGACATAATCTACTCATCATGAATAGCAATTACAGTAGCTAAAACATGTCACAATAATATTCAATAACATGTACACGGCAACACAAAGCATACAACATCAAGCAATGACAATAGGTAAGTTCACTACCTTGCATCTTAAGCTTTCCTCTTACTTTTCCTTTGACTCCCTTAACTTTCCAACCATGTGGGCATTCAGTTAACATCACCAAACATCCTCTTGGATGTTTCAAGGTCCTAAACATAGTCACATGATCATACAATCTATTAGGACCAAGAGATTACATAATCTTCAAGACTACCTTTCTTGAACCTCAACCTTTTCTCTTGCTTTTAGGGTTTTCTTTCTAGCTTCTTTAACATAAATCTCATCATTTCCCATCCTTATGATCCATTTCTTGTCAATTAGGACCACTTTAGATGGCCTTAGATTCAAGAAGATCAAATCTGGAAATTTTGGTTCGCGGGTACTGTTCACGCAGAAACTCTAGAATTTTTTCTCAACTTTGAAAATTCATAATTAATTCTAGAAAAATCAAAATTGAGTGGTTCCAAGTCTCACTGAAATCTCCTTAAGTTAAATTTAAAGGAAAAATAGTTTTAGGAACCAATTCTATGCTGAACAATACTGGAATTGTACGGAAATCAACACTCTTCCAAAAGTTCAACATTGTTTCCAAATTTCAAACCCTAACTTTGAAAAATTACCATAAATCGTATACATATCCAAATAAAGTGTTATACCCATGGATTTAAAGCTCACAGAGTGTACTTTAGGCATGCAAAATTTTAGAATCAGACATGTACATTAACTAATTCGAAATAGGCATCAAATCAGATGCTACAGCCACCACATACCTTGATCTTGAAGCTTGAACTTAGGTGGACTCTCTCTCTCTAGAAATAGCTCTTTCTCTCTCTAGATGCAAGAGCGGCAGAGTTTTCCCTATAGATCCTTGCTTGGCCAAAATATGAAGGGGAGGGAGTGCCTATTTATAGCCAAAAATTTAGTTTGAATGGACCAAAATACCCTTGGTGGCTAATAGAAAGGGTAAGGGCAATCTTGGAACTTCAAGTTAACTTTTACATCATCATTGCATCATCTTCTTGCATCATGCTTACCTCAACCTTCTAGAAGATGCCAACTATCATAAAAGTGGTGGAGGAAAAGGGAGATTAGATCCTAGCCGTTGGATCAAGCTTGTTTCCTAAGTTTCCTCTGAATTTACTTGGCCCACGTTTCTCCGGCTTTCTTTATGGCCTTCCGGAGCTCAGAAAATTCTTCTGTCTACTCCATAAATTTTCTTTAATTCTAGAGAGTATCTATGAATTTTCTTAGGCCATAACACTTCCTTTAAGCCTTGCATAAAAATTCATTTACTAAAATGCCCTTTTATCGACACAACCGGCTTTTTAATTTATTAAAGCCACTCCACTGGCCTTTTGGTTACGGGACTAATTTTATAAATTAGTACAACCTTTCAACCATTTAATCTCATTTTTGTAGATATTTTTTAGGTCTCTTTCTATTTTGAAATAATTACCGCAAACAATGTACTTTTTACTGGCCATAACCTTATAAATTTCATTTAAGCTACCTCAGGGGTACTTTCGTCTTTTCTCTTCACAGAAGAGCCTTAGAATATTATTTCCCATTTTCTGGGATTGTCTTGGAATTCTCTGTACACTCTTCCATTTTTACCCTTGTTGGTCATAACTTTTTGAATTTACGGTTTAGTCCCTGCTTGGATTTAACTTCATATAACCATCTCTTTGAGGCTTCTAACTTAATCTTTGGCCTGTTTCTACTCTCTTTTCTCTTTCTAAGCCTTGAGACTTTACTGGAGCCTCTAACTTAATTACACTTTAGCCCCTGAGAACTTTTACTTTGCAATTTAGTCCCTAAAACTGCTTTGACTTCCTTTCTCGTCTTTGGGACTTCTGCTAAAAAAGGGTCTGGTAGCCTATCTAATTCAGGCTATTTCTAGTACTTCTAGGCCCAAAAGTTTGGATGTTACAAATACCATTTTCAAACTATGATGATCGAACACTTCTTCGATAAAGGATTGATCTAACAAGTGATTGAAAAGTAGTTCAAAGAATACTTTGACAGTGATGCATAAAGATGAGTTGATGATCGATTAAATAATCGATTAATAATTAATTGGTTAAATAATCGATTAATAAGTGATCAATAAATGATTGTAAAAAGTTGATTTTAGAAAATACCTGAGTAAGGCTTTGATCAATCATGTGACATGAAAAGATGATACAAAAACCATGATAGTCCGTCATATTACCATAAAAGGATGATCGATCAATTGAACGATCATGGACTGTGAAAGACCATGTTTTGCAAAATAACACGGAATACTTTGATGGAATACTTTATCGATTAACCAGAAATGTTATAACACATAAAGTTTGAATAAGTTATCAATAAAATAAAGATCGATAAAGTGATTGATAATACAGGAACTATTCAAAATAGTAAATAAGTCAAGGAAACTTTACCAGTTATTTGAGTCATTATCGATTACCTCTTGATCGATTAAGTGATTCATAATCCTTATGTTATACTCATGGTAGTTTATATCTTTACCTGATAGCTTATCAAAACAATAAGTTATCGATTAAAGTTTTAGATGTAAAAAATAAAATATTCCCCAATAACTCAATAACTTCATCGATTAACCTTTAATCAATAATTTATCGATTACTTGTGCTTTCATATTTTCAAAGATAGATTATAGCTTGAGCACCTTAGTAATACATGTGAAGATAAAAGAGAAGAATTAAAGTGATATTACCAGAAACTCGATAAAGTGATCAAATATGTAGTTTCTTGATAAAGTTCTCGAGTTTAGTTTTTTTGCTCTGAAAGTCTTCTCTCATTACTTGATAATGACCTTAAGTACATGTGTACTTGATAATGTCATCGAGTTGAGTTCTTTAAAGATCAAACTCCACTGCTCGATAACATAATGGGGTTTCTTTATGCTTGATATCATACTCGATAAAGGTCTAAGTTTTCAAGGTCTATTCTTCTTACTAACATTCTCGATAATCCCAAGTGAAATTCTAAGGCTTTTTCCTTTATTGCTCGATCATCAACTCGAACATCAGTTTACTCGATAGCTGGCTCAAGTAACATCTGATAATGGCTTTTTATTTCCTTATTTCTTCTAGTGCTTTTACTCAATAATATATTTGAGTAGCATGTTGCTCGAGAGCTTAATCAATCAATATAGAACTTTTGGTCTTTGTCTCAATAAATTCTAATTCTAATTCAAGCAAAATGAAGGTCAACTTTGAGTGATCATGGATCTTCCAATTCAAATCCAAATTTTGTAAATAACCTATCCCCAGAAAGCTCTTTGAGTCTACTTTCTAATTCAACAAGAACTACTCCAAAATTCATTACAGTCGCAAAGTTATCTTCATGAAATCGCCTTGCCTTGTCTTACTTACACCTTGGGGCCAATTTCAAAATTTAACCAAGGATTGTACTATAGGCACAACCTCGGGTCGTTTCACTGGTGGAGCCAAAATTATGACCCTAGATTAACTAAATGCCATGGTAATGAAAATTGAGCTGGAAAAGGTTGGGGGTTTTCATTGAGACTTGCAATTAAAATAAAATGCAATAGAATGTAAATGTATTTTTGGATTTTTGGGAGATTAAGATGAAATGGATGGAAATCAAGTACTGAATCAATTGATAAAGCCTCTTGAAAATGGATTCTTAGCAATCATAGTTCTCTTAAGATTTGGGAGTTTTATAAATTCATTAGGTTTTCTTGATAACAACTCAATAACTCATTGAGTTCAATGCTTACATTAATGAACTCATTAATGAAAACATTGTTAAGCTTCCCTAATGTGTAATTAAGAATGATTAATGCAAATGGTTCAATGCAATAGAAAATCAACTCATCATCAAAACATGACCATGCAAGATGAAGAGAATCAAGAGAGCTACAAAGAACATATATGTGACCACATATATTGAAGCATGAAATTCAACATTAACCAATCCAACTACAAATGTAAATCATCAACTAATGATTACAGATCAATCAAAGTCTTTCACTAAGAATTTACAAACCCTAGACCTAGGAATTCATAAATACATAGCTAGAACTAAGATAACTAAAACTCCCCTTTTGAAGCTCTTAGAACTCATGCCAATCATCCATCTTCAAGAGCTGGAGGAAGCCTAGCCACTTATGGTGTGCAGAAACATCTCCACTGAAATTGATTCAATGTTGCCCATGGATGAAGGTGACAGTGGAAGGTGAGGGATTAGGTTTTTGGTGGGCGAGATGAGAGAAGATGAAGAGAAAATGTTGATGGTGGCTAGATGTCAATGTGTGACCTCATTCCTCCTGAAAATAGGGTTTCTAACCCGAATATGACGTGTCTGGGTCGGTTCATGGAAGTGGGCAGGTCAATTTTTCCCAAAATGGTCGGGTCTGGATATGCTGATACGAGGAGTTCGCCGCGGCGAACCATGGCAGAGGCTCCTCTTTTTCTCTATGTGCCTTGAGTCTTCAACCTTGGCTCCAATCTCAGGTGTCCTACACTGAAAAGCAACAATTTAAGGCATCAATTGTCCTAGAAATTAATTGAATACAATTAATAACTAATTATGATGATTTTACCCTCAAAAAGACACTAACTCAATGCATGGACTCTTAATCTAAAATAAGCTCAGTTATAGCCAAAAGAGCCAGAAAATGCAACAAAACCATGGATGATGTAATCAAAAGATAAGAATAATTTGAGCTCAATCAAATTCCCCCACACTTAGACCTTTATACTCCTGGACAAAGCTCAAAAATAATTCAAAGAGATACTAGCACAAAGAGAAACACTGCCATGCTTAAAGATGAAAGCAGAAGATTAGTAGGAAATTCTCACAGGAGTTGACAACAGTAAAACAAGGATATGCTAAGAAAATGAGCACAATGGACAATTAACCCAAAAGATTGATCAAAAGAGATCTATCTCACGGATAAGTGTTTCGCTCTTAACTCACTTGTTTTGGGATTATTTCACTCTAAGTTTGCTCAATCCAATTTCTACCATAGGCTTGTAATAATTCTACCTCTCCACCACGGGAAGTAAACTTTGCAAATCAAGAGGACTTTTAGGGGTCAGAATTTGAATGAAGGCCAAATGAAATGAATGGAATGAGAATGAAAACAAAAATGAGTACAAGCATACAAATTATTAAAACAGAATTGACCTAAACAAACATAAGGAGAAAAGCTACTTATTTTATTTTTATTATTTTTATGTCTCTATCTTTTCTTTTCTTTTCTTTTTTCTTTTTTCTCTCTCTTTTTTTTTGATTGGAGCAACTCTCCTTTTTCTTCTTTTTTTTAAACAAAATACAATAATGACAAAATAATTGCATGCACGTACTCAAGATGAAGGTCCAAAGGGGTTTACAATGGTAAAATGATTGGGTTTATGTTTGGGAAGTGAGGGTTTGAAATCGAATGCCTCTATCATCTTTACAAAAATTGATTTACTAAGCTTCGATTAAGAATTAAAACAAGTTCTAGAGAAATATGAAATAAGCAGATTCACTCAATTTAATAACTTTAGGCCCAAAAATCCTTCCAACAAGGCTAAAATCTCAATTAATCAACGTCAAGGGTTAAAAACCACATAGTCCTAATTTTAAAGCATATCATCATATACTATCCGTCAAAAACATGAGAATAACTAGTCCAAGTCCAACCCTCATTTAAAAGCATGGAAAGTTTTTTAAAAGCACAAGTACAAATTGAACTTTCCATCAATTTCAAAAGGATGCAGGAGCATAAAGAATCTAAGCCAGGAAAAATTTCTGAAGAGCAACTGAAATTGCAAAGCATTTATTATTTATTATTATTACTACTTCTTCTTTTCTCTTTTTTTTTTGGGTTTCGCTGCTGCGAAGAATAGGGTGTCGCCGCGATGAAGGCTCACAGAGAGCAAAACCTGGAGATAGGGCCTGCTTCGTCGCGGCGAAACATAAGTTGGCCGCGGCGAAGTATGGCCGAGAGCTAAATTAACGCTAACAAAAGGGGTTTCACTGTGGCGAAATCAGATGTTTGCCGCAGTGAAAGGTGTTAGAGAGTAGTATTCAATGCAATTTTCAACTCTTCATAAAACTAAGTTCAAAATATTCACAATTCAACCAATTTATCAGTTCAAAAACACCTCAAAATCAAATAGACGTATGAGAATTATTTGCTAGAATCACAATAGGTCCCTCCCCCACACTTAAACACAACATTGTCCTTAATGTTTAAATTGGTACAGGCAAACCAATCACAAAGTGAACCGGAAGTTGTAAAGTCCAATTGAAATTGAAGCACAACATATCGAATTCACAAAAAGAAGGGAGAAGGTGACAGGTTGCATGCAAAACAAAGAGGATAAGGAACATAGCAGTTGGGACTAATGTAATTGTAACAGCAAAATGAAAAGGCCATCAGTAGCCAAACAGTTAAACAACATCCAATGTATCACAGAAATGAAAATACCAAAAAGCTTAACAAGTAACCAGTGACACCGACTCAAAAGAAACATAAAGAACAAGAAACAAAACAAAACACAAAGAAAGAACTACTGCTGAGTCCCAGTATCATCCGCCCCAGACCCAGATGGTCCTGTACCAGAAGTGCCCACTCCAGATGTCCCAGCTTCGCTCTGAGGGTCTTCCTCTTCGATAGGTAGGAGGAAGTTCAACCGGTCAGCAATCAGAGCATCCACACGACGACGGTAATGTCGGTCTCAATCATAAAGAGCATCGCGGTCCTTCTGCCTCTTCATCTCTCGGAGGAGGGTGACTTGAAACTAGTGGACATGGTCTGTCAGCTCATCGATATCATCAGCTAGGGTGTCTAAGGTGACAGGTTCAGGAGCTTCTGGATCTTCTTGTCCTTCTGGGCCTTCAGGAGCTGGTGCACCTGTTGCATGCGCTACGCCAACATCATAAACAGGGTGGATGGGTGGAGGTGGTCCAATGACAGGTTGTTTAAAGTGGTCAAATCGAAACAAAGGGGGTGGCTCAAAGTAGTTGTCATTGTTATACTCAGGGACATTGGCAGCGCGAAAAAGGTCAGTGACTAGGTAGGGAAAAATGATGTTGTTGGTGAGTTTGGGGGTGTTGATGGCATCATGGAGGGCTGAGTAAATGGTGTCGACTACATCAAAGGATCGGCCAGTCATGAGAAGGTAGACGTAAAGGGCTTAGCGCTTAGGAACATTGGCTAGGTAGGTGGTGGGTACTAGGTTGTTGCAGACAAAATGCAGCCAAGGGCGAGCCTCAGGTCGGAACTCGGATCGCTTAAGGTATTGCTCAGTAGTGCGGGGGCGATGCCAAGTGGCTCCGTCATGACACAAGGTTTGGACCACATCATCAAAAGGGTAGTTGTCTCTGTAAGCCAATAACCTGAATGGCGACAAGGGGGAAGGTGGTAATGGAAACGGATGTTTTCAGCGGTAAAGGAATGGCGGACAAGGACATTGCAAAAGTCGACGATCATAGAACCATGGAATCGAGCATATGTGTAAAAATGGTGAACAAAAGCGTCATTGCCCATAGAACGCTCTTGGACCAAACTGGTCAATTGGAGGCACGGAGCTAGCGGACAAAAGGGTGATCAGGGGGGTCTAAAGGAAAAGCTCGCTCCTTGATGAGGTCTCTGGTCAATCTTTTGATATAACTCCTCAAAGGTATACTCATCCCCAGAATCAGATTCAGACACAGGTGCAGGGTTCTTAGTACGAGGCATACTCTGAACACAAGAAACAAAACACACTAAACAAAGACCAAACAGACAGCAACGAACACTACCCCAGAAAAACCAGAATCACAACCTAGAATGGCTATGTAATGATTCATAGGTTTTCAGTTTATAAAAAACTTTCAAAATTAAGTAAAGAGATTAAAGAAAAACAAAATGCACCATGAATCATTAGATAGCCTAAGAGCTACGTAACTACAAACTGAGATCAAAATAACCCAACCCAACAACACAACAGCAGAACAAAACCAACAGACCAACAACTAAACTGAACTAAAACAAAAGAAAGAACAAAGGAAGAGAAGAATCATACCACAACCAAGAGAAGGAGTGCTTCAGCGCTGAATGAGGAAGGCAGAGGAAGAGAAGGAGTGAATGCAATACGGAGATGGGATAAGAGGCTAGAAAACTGAGAGGGAAGAGATAATGGGAGGAGAGGAATGAGGGAGAGTGGCGCTGGAGAGGAGCGGGCATTGAGAGGAAAGGAGAAGAAACTGAAAGAATATGGAGAGGCGGGCTGACAGTTTCTGAAAATTGAGAGGGTAGTGGGGATGTGGGAATTTAATGGGATGGGGAAGGGAAAAGACAGAAATGGATTTAAGAGAAGTGAATGGGTTGGCAGAAATGGAGGGTAAAGTGGGGATTTCACATGGAAAATAGGGTTAAAAAGAAAAAACGTTGCGCTGAAGCGGCGGCTTCGCCGCGGCAAACCCTTCTCGAGACGAAAAGCAAAGGAAGAAAAGGATGTTTCGCCGCAGCGAAGGTAGAAGTTCGCCGCAGCTAAACCATCTTGAGAGCAACACCCAGAAACTGGTGATCTTCGCCACCGCAAAAGGTCATAGAGAGCAACCTAACAGACAAAGGACCACTTCGCCGCGGCGAAGTGTCACAGAGATGCACAAACAACACGGAAGCACCCAAACAACAGAGAAACACAACACACAAACAACGGAGGCAGCTGGATACTTCAAAAACTTTAAAGTGCATCAAAGAGATCAAAAGGTGCTCAATAAGTCCATGATTAAGCAGCATACCACAAACAAGCTTTCTCAATCAATCTGATTCATATAATTCATTACAAGCACCACATTACCAACAAGCACAAAATGAGATTGGGTAGAGATCAAAACTTGCAGGGGGTCTTATTGAATTCAAACAACAACTACATTACTATACTACTGAAATGGTTTCTCCCCCACACTCATTCAACATACAATGCACAAAACATAGCAAGATCAGTAATTAAGCAAAAACATGTAAATGAGTGAAGGAAAGAAACGACCAGGGAATTAAGAAGGCTTTTGATTTTCATGGTAGAGCTTCAGTAGATGGCCATTAACTTTGAATCTGGCCCTGGTCTCCTCATGTAGCAGCTTCACCATATCGAAACTGTGCGCTTTAGTGACTGTGTATGGCCCATCCCATCTGGTGTTGAATTTTCCTTGTTTGAAAGTGAACCGAGCCTTGTACAACAGCACTTTATCGCCTTCCTTGAAGTCCTTTCTCAATATACCTCGATCATGCACAAATTTGGTCTTTTCCTTGTTGAGTCTGGAGTTCTCATAAGCTTCAAGTCTAATCTCCTCCAACTCTTGCAATTGCAGCTTCCTTTCCATACCAGAGGACTCTATATTCATGTTGCACTGCTTGACCGCCCAATATGCTTTGTGTTCCAGCTCCACTGGCAAGTGACATGGCTTTCCAAAAACTAGGCGGTAGGGAGACATGCTAATGGGCGATTTGTATGCAGTCCGGTAAGCCTATAATGCTTCTTCTAAACGTGAGCTCCAGTCCTTCTTGGATGGCTTAACCATTTTCTTCAGAATATGCTTCACTTCCCTATTAGATATTTCAACTTGACCATTGGTTTGGGGGTGATAGGCAGTAGAGATTTTATGAGTGACATCAAATTTGGACAACAAGTTGTTGACTATCCTATTACAAAAATGTGTTCCCCGATCACTCACTACAGCCCTAGGGATCCCATACCTACAGAAAATGTGTGATTTTAGAAATCTATGAACAGTTGGGGCATCATCTTTTCTGCAAGGTATAGCCTCAATCCATTTGGATACATAATCTACAGCTAATAAAATATATACAAAACCAAAGGAAGAAGGAAAGAGTCCCATAAAGTCAATTCCCCAAACATCAAAAATCTCACAAAACAGAAGGGGCTGTTGAGGCATCTCATGTCTTTTTCCCAACCCCCTAAATCGCTGACACTTGTCACAAGATCTACAAAATGTAAAAGAATCTTTGAAGAGGGTAGGCCAATAAAACCATGGCAGAGGCTCCTCTTTTGCTCTATGTGCCTTGAGTCTTCAACCTTGGCTCCAATCTCAGGTGTCCTACACTAAAAAGCAACAATTTAAAGCATCAATTGTCTTAGAAATTAATTGAATACAATTAATAACTAATTATGATGATTTTACCCTAAAAAAGACACTAACTCAATGCATGGACTCTTAATCTAAAATAAGCTCAATTATAGCCAAAAGAGCCAGAAAATGCAACAAAACCATGGATGAGGTAATCAAAAGATAAGAATAATTTGAGCTCAATCACTTCATCATAGTGACTGAAGGTCAGAATAAAGGCGTTAAACCTAACCGTAATGTTTCAAACAACATATCTCCCTTATATGAAACTCTTTGAAGTTGATCTTGGTGTCCATGAAATGTGTTCTGAGTTTAGTTTCAAACATGCATAGATTGAATAACAAGGTTTGTGGTTTAAGAGATATTATAGAAATACCGAATATGTGTCAGAGCTAAACAAAGAACAGAGCATAACAGAGTATGTGTTTTCTCGATAATGAACTTGATAAGTGTCTACTCGAGTTGTTGATCGATTAATGCTTGTGAAACTCATCTCTGAAGGTTATTTTCAATGTTTATATGAAGGGTGACTTAATGTATGATGATATAACTTTCAGTTTGTGCATTTTAGCTTCTAATTGAGCCATTCAAACTTCTAATTGAGCATAGCAGCCTCCAATATCAAATCTATGAATTTGAATCTTGATATTTCCATTTGATTTTGCAAGTTCTTCTTTTCTTAATCTCTCTTCTTCTTCTTCCTCTTGATCATTTTTCATAACTCAAAGTTCAACATGCATAGATTGAATAACAAGGTTTTATTAAGATGAATTATCAATTATTGATGTGGACTCAAGTACTGCAATGTAGCTACATAATAAAGGTACTGTATAACTGACTTTTTAAGACTTATATGTACATACCCATGCATTAAAGTCAATGGCACCTAAAGGTAATAGTATATGATTTAAATGGTTGGAATGAAAGAAGGTTTAACATGTCCACTCACAACACGGATATATACACACACACACGTGTGCGCGCGCACACACAGATATATATATAAATTAATACTTGTACCACATGAAATTAAAGGGGCATTAATCTATATGTATGTCAGTATTGGATGCAATTAATGAAGGTGGCATATGCACTTCAACATCTGTCAAGAACATACTATTTCTAAAGAGGATAGAAGACATAGGAGACGAAGAAATAAATTTTATGAAACAAAAAAAATGGAGAGTTGAGGAGAGAGTGGACTATAGAGGACATGAAAAATAATTATAGAGAGGGAAGAAGGTGAAGCGGCAAGGACTGCTAGTGAAGGTTGCTAGATGAGTGTAGCGAGTAGAAATTGTGTTTATGTTTCTTATATAAATTTTTTTCATTTTGAATTTCTAAACTTTAAATATAATTCTTATATGATTTTTATCACATTACCATCATCCCTATGATTATGATTTGTTTTCAATATCAACACTATAAATATTATTATTAAGATAAGGTTAGGTATCCAACAAATCTCAAAATATCTAATAAATTTATTATTATTTTTTGCATTAGATTTATGTGTATAATCAAATTTTTTATCTTATTTACTTTTTTTAAGTTTTTGTTAGGGAAAATGACATTGAGGTGCCACAGAAGAAAAAATATAGTAGAAAGGTCCTGGGAAATCTGATAATTACTTAGGAGTCCTAAAGGGACTTTAGTGCAACTTAGAAAGGTTTGAATGGACGTATTTGCCCCTAATAAAACACATTGAACTGAATCACTATTTTCATTTGGAATATGTTCACACAAGAGAACAAGAGAGAGGAACTCAAGCTTCATTGTTTTTCTTCCCCATTCCCACTCAAAAATCTCTGCCACTCCACTCACATCAGGCGTTCGCAAAAACATAACAGAAGTTTTAATATTTTCTTTCCCAATCACTCGCATCAAATGGAAATCTACCAGGTTTCGCCATTGTTTAAGGTGGTAGTCATTGGTGTTGTCACTTGTCATTGAAGGGGTTAGTGCTCGTTCTCCCTTAAACCTAACATTTATATCAAGAAACTCATTTGATTGGGTCACTTTTTTTGTTATAAGATTTTGATTTTTCAGTCTATAATTATTTTAGTTCTTTGTTATCAAGCTTGTTAGTAAGAATGCATATAATTTGAATAGTATGGTACTTTTGCATATATTTTATTGAATAACATGATAACAAATACTTAAAAAACTGATTATTTGTAAGTTATTGAAGTATGTCGTGTTATGCATTCTCCTCCCCCTTCTTATAAAGTTCCTTCATTATCACATTAGATCAGTTTTGCTGGTGTATATTTCATCTCGAGAAATAGCTCTATTGGGGATGGATTATTTGGTAAAGTGTACTTTGTAGAAAGTAATAGTTTTATTTGATCTTGTTGCTAATCAGCATCTAATCTATTCTTGATTTGTTTCACGTATTTCGTATTTGCATTTGGGTTTGTTTTGATTGAAATGTGGCCAAGTATTTGCTTTGCCTAGGCATCCAATTTTTGGTTAATAATTAGGTATCTTTTTTTTTGGGGTATTTAAATTATTATAATACTATGATATTTTTGCATAGAATGACTTATTCAAACAATTATCTGGTATGAGGTATCTACTACCATCTGATGTTGTGGTCGCGACAGGGGATGAGTATGTATTTATAGACTTATTATTTGACCAGTGATTTTTTTATTCATATATAGTAGCATGTCATTCTGTACTGCTATTATTGATTGAAATTTGTAGAGTTTAAGTTAATATAAGAAAAGTAAAAGGATTGTCTAGTTACTAGCTAGTGAGATCCTCCTCAACATGCTTTTTATTATCTACTATCTTGGCTTCGTGATCTCTTTATATAATTTCATTGGATGTGGCTATGAGCTTGAGAGAAGTCATATCTAATAAGGTAGAAGTATCAAGATTGGCTTCGTGATCCCTTTATATTTCAGTGGATGTGGCTATGAGCTTGAGTGAAATCATATCTGATAAGGTGGAAGTATTAAGAAATAAAAAGAAATAGATAGGTCATGATAGTCTACATCAATTATGTTATGAATTCTAATATCTATATTTTTGGACAACATGCAAGAAACTTCAAATTGCATTTTGGTTTTTATAATAACTAATTTTTGAAAATGAGTAGGAGAATGAATATAAATAAAAAAAATGAATCAAAACAAGAACTTGTGTATGTAGTAATTATCATTACCTGATGTCATACTTGTCATGTAATACTTGCCATTTGATTGTTTGTGTTTTCTATGTTTTATAGGGAGATTGTTTCCATCACTTGAGAAGGACATACAATGCCACAATATTTGAAGAATGAACTCCATGAGTTAAAAGTTGGATGCTTATAGTTTATGATGAACGTGGGAATAAAGTGCTCTCTATGCTACTATGCTTCAACCAAATTAAGAAGAGAGCATAGATATAGATGAACATGTTTTTATGGAATTGATTTTTTTTTAAGATATGGGCCTAACATTAATTATAAGGTTATTGACAAATCATTGTAAATGACAGCTTTGTTTAGTAAATGACAACTCATTTTGCATTAACCCATATGACTATATTATTAGTTATATAAGTAGGAAGCTAATGACAAGTTAGGGTGGGTGTATTTACAATTGAGGATGTCAAAAATGACAAGTGACAATTCCCTTATTCACAACTCATTTTTTTTATCAGAAATTGAAATCAGATTATAACAAGAAAAAAAAATTAAATTATGTTGACTATTATATAATATTATTACTTACTTTGACATGTGGTATATTACCTATTATTAGATTATTTAGGTTTTAAATAAAAAAACCGAGAATAATTTTGAAAATCAAACAAAATAAAATATTCATAGAATAACACACATCAACAGTGAATTTGACAAGTTAGAGTACCACTATTGACAAGTGAGGGTGACAATATTAACAACTAAAGATGTTATTACAAAATTCACAATCAGGTGTAACCCAAAACAAAAAAAAACAAAACAAAATAAAATTACTGTTGTAGAATATGCTATAAGGCAGGCCACACTACCAAGACTTGCAAGCATTTATTTAAATTATAGATTATGATATATAGTGGCTTTTCATTTAAAGCACATTAACTTGTCATTGAAAAAGCCCTTACTTGTCAATCCCTGCACCTTAACTCGTTATTTCCATGATGCTAAAAGTCAGATATAAAGTTTTTTTTTTGTATAAAATGTTTTGTTAATGTAAGTACCATTACTTGTCATTGCAAGCATCTTAATTCGAATATAAAGTTATATTTTTTGATATTAATGACTTGTCACCACAGGCACATTTCCTTGTTATTGTATGCACACTTAATTGTCAATGATTGCACTTTAAGTTGTCATTTTTGTGCTGCTAAAAGTATGATATGAAATTTTGAAATAATGTGATATAAACTAAAATGTATTGCATAGGCATATTTAAAATAAAATCATGTGTGATCAAAATATGTGAACCAAAATGAGATTACATCGTAACTTTTTATTAATGACTTGTCACCACAGGCATATTTCCTTGTTATTGTATGCACATTTAGTTGTCAATGATTACACTTTAAGTTGTCATTTTAGTGCTACAAAAAGTCTGACATGAAATTTTGAAATAATGTAATATAAACTAAAATGTATCGCATAGGTATATTTAAAATAAAATCACGTGTGATCAAAATATATGAACCAAAATGAGATTATACCATAAGTTTTTATTAATTTTTTTAGCAGCATGCATTGACAACTTAGCGGGTATGCGTTCACAAGTTAGTGTGCCAGAATTGAAAGTCAAGGTGCTACAAATGACAAGTCTCATAATAAATTAATATAATGTAATGACAATGTAATGTAATATTCTAATATAAAAAGAGTTAGGGTATAATATCATTTCAACTTACATATATTCTAATCTTACATTATTTCAAGTTCGAATACAATACATTATTTGATTATTGATATTGTTAAATTTTGATTTAAACACACTTGTCATTTCTCACACCCTCAGTTATCAATAGGGGCACTATAACTCATCAATAAATGCACTCTCATTTGTCATACTTTATATGATATACTGTTTCATTACAATCATCCTAAATCTCTAATACAATAAACAACCTTGCTTAAAATTTAATTTCATTCATGAATAAAAATGATAAAAGCAATGTGCATTTGTTTCTCGATTATGGTCACTCCTACTTACCAAAAAAGGCTATTCCTAGTTTTGAACCCTTTGTTCACACAACTTCTCTTTCAAATGAGATGGTAAGAATATATATTTTCATATCATATAATTACATCAAACTAAAATTCAAATTTTAGGCCTTCAGTCACATGCAACTTCTCTTTCAACTTCACTGCCGCAATTTGTTGACTTTCAACTGCACTGAAACAACAATTAGGATGATAAATCCAATAGTTACTAAACAATTCCTCCTTCCTATATCAGTATTGATTCAATCACAAGTCAATCAATTTGATATATGCAGCTTACATACAAAGTTAAATCAGAAGCCTCTAATTCTAACCATGCTAATACTTGGATAGCTAATAACTATATAGACACATATCCTATCATAATTCAAGGCAAAAAGAATGATATTTCCACTATTATTCCTTCCTTCAGTACAAAAAAGTAGAAAATCATAGCAAAAAAGTTAAAACTTGAGTCAGATCCAAAACATGATAACCATTAAAACTAGATTTTAACATCGAATATAAATATATATATGACAAGTTTCATCCCTAATAAATACATTATAATCATAGGGAAGATATCCCACACTATAATTCTAAATCCATCCATGATTGCTTAACTTATTATCAGTTTTGGTTCTTGTATATATGTTATCCAAATCAAGTAATCAAAATGAGAAATAATACAATTGAACCACTAAACAACAGATCAATTATTGATAGTGTTTTGGAATATTAGTACCAAACCAACAAAAATTAAAATGGTCGTAGAGTCATCAAGTTTGAAATCAAAAAATTAGATGACATTAAAATCCTAAAGCTTTCAAAATTTGAGTTACCAAGTATATGAAATAATATTTTAATAGAATTAGCTAGGAAGATCATTTAAAAATTTAAGCTTCAAATTATAACTAAATAGGTTAGGTATCTTACAGATGCGATTATCTTAGAGTATTGGTCAATAAACAACTAACACAAAGCATGGATTGTGAGGAGCAATAGACACCTCCCAGAAGATGCAACTATTCAAGATTAATTTCAAAATAGTTGTAATGTACTCTAATGAGTTTTTCAAATGATAATAAAGTGCAGGTTAAGACATCAAAAATAATTTTGGTAATCCACATAAATTATTGGCTATAAGATTCAATGTCACAATTGATTGCGTGTAAAATTACAATACAAAGATGTTGTGCAAATTGCACGAGAAGTATATCAAATGGGAAATAAAATAAAAGGGGTGAAAACTCACATGTCTATAAGTTTCTCCTACTATTAGATATTAGTCTTGCCTAATGCTTCGAAATGAATTTTCAAGCCTTCATCATAGCATGAGATTGACTTGTTGACTTGCCCAAGCATAGAGAAAGTATCCCCCAATTGCATATAACCAGAGAAAACTGCAAGAGCTTGATTAGAATCCTTAAAGACATTGTGAACTTGGATCACTCACTCAAGCACTGGCACGACGTCCCCCAACTTGAACCTATGTAAGCAACAGTATATGTATCTTGAGGATGATGGCAATGGATAATAAAGAAGGAGAGCAAGGATAAGTAAAGAAGAAAAAAGTTGACAATGGTTAAAAAAATAGTGACGTCGATGATGTTGGTGGCAGGAGAGTGATACTGGTGACAATATGGTGAGGATAGGAAAAGTCTCGAATTCCCAACAAACGGGTGAGGGAGAGGGTAAGGTGCTTTCTCCTTCATTATTTTTGTTTTTTAATTGAGGACAGCGTTGTAATTTCATTCTAGAATTTCTGACATTTAAGTCCCTTTGAGACTCCAAAATAATTATCAGATTTCCAAGGACTTTTTTGTTGTTTTTTCTCTTTAATGGGACCTCAATGTCATTTTCCCTTTTTGTTATCATCCTTCATCATTATTTAATTCAGGAAAACTTCTTTAGCTTCTTAAATCTTTTTATAACAATAATAATAAAATCCCACATCTCACAATACACCTTACTCTTTTAAACTTAATTCAAATTCCTAAATCTTTTACACCTTACAAGTAAGGAGTAGGGTGTTACACAACTTGATGAGTATAGAACGACAAGTTATGTAAGTATGGAGCCATGGTTGAAACCTGGAAATGGATATAATGAAAAGTTGAAGAGGTCAAAATTAAGTATAAGTGGGGATATTCTCCTCAGTTAACCTCTCATTAAGGGTAAGAATAGAGGTTTGACTCAGAATTTCGAGGACGAAATTCTTTTGAGAGGGAGAGAATTGTAACATCCTGATTTTTGGGTCTAGAAGTATCAGAAATAGCCTGAATGAGATAGGCTACCAGACCCCTTTTAGTAAAGGTCTTAAAGATGAGAAAGGAAGTTAAAGCAGTTTCAGGGACTAAACTGCAAAGTGAATGTTTTAAGGGGCTAAAGGGTAATCAAAGTTAGAGGCTCCAGTAAAGTCTCAAAGGCCCAGAAAGAGAAAAGAGGCGAGATACAGACCAAAGGTTAAGTTAGAAGCCTCAAAGAGATGGTTTTATGAGGTTGAGCCTAAGCAGGGGTAAAACCGTAAATTCAGAAAGTTACGGCCATCAGGGGTAAAAATGAAAAGTACTTAGAAAATTCTAAGAAAATCCTAGAAAATGGGAAATAATATTCTAAGGCTCTTTTGTGAAGAGAGATGACGAAAATACCCCTGAGGTAACTTAAAAGGAATTTATAAGTTTATGGCTCAATTTGAGATGTAGAGGTAGATTTAATTGTTTGAGTCATAAGGAAACCTCAGAAAATTATGGTAAAATGGGGATGTATGATCTAAGAGACTATAGAAAATTATAAAATTAGTCTCATCCCCAGAAGACCAGCAAAATGGCTTTAAGAATACTTAAAAGCCAGTTGTGCCGAAAAAGGGCATTTTAAAGAATGATTTTTAAGTGGGCTACAGGTTGAGTTATGACCTGAGAAAATTCACAGATTTTCTCTAGAATATGAGGAATTTTATGATATTTTTGGATGAATTTTTGGAGCTCTGGATTGAATAAAATGCTCCAGTCAAATATTAAATAATTTTGTCCCCTAAATAGGAGACAAAACCAAAGAAAATATCTAAGGGCCATCATGACGATGCTGAGTCAGCGTGCTGAGTCATCAAGCGTAATCATGACACTGACGAGTCAGCGTGCTGAGTCATCAAGCGTAATCATGACACCTACGAGTCATCATGCTGAGTCACCAGAAGATATTTATGGACAGCATAAAAATCAGAACGCAGTATGGGAATATTTTAGACAGTCTTTTGTCTATCCGTTATAGTGAAATCTCTACTGCATGACTCAGTAAGGTCAAGTAGCCTGTTAGCAAAGCTAATTATTTTCATCTATGCTCCTCTAAGGTGGCACCATATATGTACTTATTAAGATGAGAAAATAGTGTCAGAACATGTCCTGGTGGTACAGGGTAAGTCAGGACTTGAAAAGTATCCGATACGGTGCAAGATTGGCTTGATAGGTGGAGAAATAATTAAGAAAATATTTTTGCACGAATTTTTCATTTATTTTCTCTCTATTTTAATGCCATAAATGATGAAAGGACATGAAAGTGACAAGTGTACGGTTAGATGAGAAAAAGAAAATATTACGTGTACGGCTAGATGGAAGACACATGTACGGTCGGATGCAAGACACATGTGCGGTTGGATTAAAGACATGTGGCTTGATGATGTAAGCATGATGTCATCATTATGAGGTAAGCATGATGTCATAGGACACTTGTCACCGTAAGATCAAAAGAGAAAATGGACGGTCCAGATCGAGCCACGTATTTTTAAGATCAACGGTCCAGATTCAGTCTGTTTTTCTATAAATACCCCCTCCCCTCCCTACCATTTCGTCCAAGCATAAGGAATCCATGGGGAGGCTCTTGAAAAATGGTTTCTAGAGAGAGAAAGAAGAGGGAGAAAGAAAGGGCAAGTGGTTCCAAGCCAGATCAAGCTCTAAAACAAGGTATGTGATGGTTATAGCACCTGATTTTATGCCTATTTCGGATTAGTTACTGTGCCTATCTGATTCCAAAATTTTGTATGCTTAAAGTACACTCTGTGAGCTTTAAATTCATGGGTAGAACACTTCATTTGGATATGTGTACGATTTATGGTGATTTTTCAAAGTTAGGGTTTGAAATCTGGAAACAGTGTTGAACTTTTGGAAGAGTTTCGCGTTCCGTACAGTTCCGGTACTGTTTGGCATAGAATTGGTTCCTGAAACTATTTTTACCTTAAATTTAACTTAAGTAGCTTTCAGTGAGACTTGGAAGCACTCAATTTGGATTTTTCTAGAATTAATTATGAATTTTCAAAGTTGAGCAAAAATTCTGAAAATTCTGCGTGAACAGTACCCACGAAGCAAAATTTCCAAATTTGGTATTCTTGAATCTACGGCCATCTAAAGTGGTCCTCATTGACAAGAAATGGATCTTAAGGATGGGAAATGATAAGATTTATGTTAGAAAAGTTGGAAAGAAAACCCTAAGACTAAGAGAAAGGGTTGAGGTTCAAGAAAGCTAGTCTTGAACTTTATATAATCTAGTGGTCCTAATGGATTGTATGATCAATGTGACTATGTTTAGGACCTTTGGAACATCGAAGAGGATGTTTGGTGATGTTGACCAAATGTCCACATGGTTGGAAAGATAAGGGAATCAAAGGAAAAGCAAGGGGAAAGCCATGTCACAAGGTAGTGAACTTACCTATACTGTGTGCTTGATATGTATGCTTGCATGATGTGATTGTGTTGCCATGATGTGACTAAGCTATGATGAAATGTTTACAAAGTTATGTTTGCAAGTTTATGTTATGTTTTGCCTTGGCAATATGTTATGGAAGCATGAAATGCTTTAGCTTACTTTCCATGGCATTCATGTGTTAATGTTATAACATGTCATGCATGTGCATTATGTCTTGCATGCTTATAGGTAGTGTTTGCTACTGAGATTCTCCCGAATCTCACCCCTCCCTAACCAACCATTTAGGTCAATCAACAATGGGAATAATGGCATGAGAACCAAGGAGAAGTAAGCGGAGAATTATTCTTGTTAATGGATGAGACTGTTGATAAATGTATAATTCTATTATTTTGTGAACTATGTTATGGATGCTAATGATGCCATGTATTTTATTATAATATTTATGTCATGAATGAAAGTGTATGAGCATGAACGGGAAAGAGTAAGGCCATGTTATGTATGCCAAAGAAATAAAAAGAATTAAAGAGATGTTAAGGGATAAAACGTAAGTCCTGGAGTAGTGAATTTGTAGCTCCAATTTGACCTATCAAACGAGTGAGTTAGGTCATAAGATTTGGCAAGAAAAGAGATCTGATGTTTCTCTTTAAAATGAGGGGTAGTTTGCCCGATTCCGATAACCGAGCAGAAAGTTATGCCTTTCCAAAGTTAGGCAAAAATACAGTAAAATCCGCAAATGACCAAATGAACAGTAACTTTTTCAAAGGAAATTGAGCTCGTATTTCAAGGCAATCAGTTTAGAAATTATTTTTCCTCAAAATTTTATCCAAAGAGCTTTCTGTAGAACTTGGAATCACTCAATTTCAATTTTTCTACAATTAGTTATGAATTTTCGAAGTTTGTCACATTTTAAGGTAACAATGAATAGTAACCCGTAAATGAAAATTTTCAAACTTGATTTTTCATCAATTGTAGCCTTCAAAAGTGATTCCAAATGCTTTCACAAGGAAAGTTAATTGATTTAAACATGAGGTGTTACACAAGGCAAAAGAATATCCAGAAAGGGTCACTCGCTTACTCTGGCCAGCTCCTCCATGGCACACTCCTTCTTTTGCCATGGTGAAGAAACCTGAGACACTCCTTTTTCTCCCTAGCAAGGTTTACCGTAGCGAACTTCCCCTTTAGCCATAGTGAAAAACCCAGAACAAGGTTGTTCACCTCAATACACCCTCTATTCCAACTTTAACTCCACTGACACTAAACTTAGCATCAAAACTCAAGATTAAGCACTCAATTACTCTAATAAGAGTTTAAGAGATTGCTAAACCTCAGGATTAAAACTTAGGATGTTACAAAATAACTGACCATAGCCCTGTACATAAATATGAAAAAGAAAAAAAAAAAAGCAACTTGCCACACTGATCATGGCCTGTACATAAATATGGAAAAAAAAAAAAGCAACTTGCCATACTAGTTTAGCAAAGCGCACACACCAAACGCAACCACACCCTATAATAAAAAGAAAAAAAGAAAATCCATGACACCAATAGAGAAATTCTTTCATGCTATGGGTGTTCTTTCTTGTCTACTTGCCTAATAAAGGCACATGACCTTGCCCTCATTAAATCCTACATGTTATATGTCTTTCTTCCCTCGTTTGTGTCATTTAGAAGTATAAAATATCTCTTTAGTTCTCTTGTCTCCCCTTGGATGTGTCAAATCAACTTACCAAAAACTCTCTCTTTCTATCATTATTATGTCTCTTCTATTATTCTTCTCTACATCATTTTTTTGGTCAAACTAAACACTTCTCATTACTATTAAATAACCATAGAGAGACTAGTACAATATAACAAAACAACAATGGATAAAATGCTAAGAGCAAAAGGCCAAAGCAAACAGACTAAGAAAGTCCAATTGCAAAATGAAAGAAAACATAAATGCTTCTCTACTACATTTGAAATATTTATTTTTTAAGACCCATACTTAAACCTCGTTCATCCCTTCAGGATTATAGAATAAATAGCCAACTTTGAAATGTCGTTTACAAGCCTAATGACGACTAAGGGAATTTGGAGAGGACAAGGGAGTGTCCAAGAATCTTAAGCGCCTTTGACTAGGTAATCTCAACCTTTAGATGAAGAAATCAGTAGAAAAGCAAGCATGACACAAAATACAATGGAACGAGACAAAGAAAGAGAGTGAGAAAGTTTCTCAAAAGTTAATTTTGATGGAGAATGGATGAAGAATAAAAGTAGAGATGGAGATAGGGTTTTTTTAGAAATTGATTTGACAAAGCATTTAGGGTTCAGGGGTGAAGGGAATTGAAGAGATATTTAATATTTTCCAAAAGATTTCAAATATGAACTAACAACAATATTAGTAAAAACAACAATACAGAAGTTACTCCTTTCTAATGAGATCCCCCTCATGCATTATAGGTGAAAATTGATCAAAGATACAAAAATTCTCATTCAAGCCATGAGTAGCTTTTACTGAATGATTTGCTAAAATGAAATTTTCCCTAATGTTATACCTAACTGAAACCTACCAATACATATTAACATTAAGTCTAGTATTCTGCACAATAATCTTATAGGGGTAGTTAACATCACAACCCCTAAGGCACAAATTAATTGTCTCAGTACATTCAGAGTGCACTATAATAGTCCTAAATCTTCTATTCCAGCACAATTGTAATCCATTGATAATCTTAATAAGTTTTGGAATTGTTGAGAGTATTTAGGTGAGTTTACAACTTTGGTTTCTCTCAAAAGTGCTTTTTCAAAACGCTTTCATACAAGTTGAGATAAAATTCTTTTCACATACTTGTTTTGCATGCCGTAAAATTATTTTTAAAACTATAATTTGATTTCAATGAAAACACCTCTTAAAGCCAACAAAGCATCTTCCTAATAATTAATGTGAGTGTGGTATCATGTTTTTATTGGCTAGTCCACGGATGACGTGGTGCTAGAGCATGCAATAATTTCTCCCACCAATGCACAATTATCCGGTTATATAGAGGAATATTGGACAATTTTAAAATTTTGTCTAAGAATATAGAAATTATATATCCATTAATCACAAAAGAACAAAGTCAAGGTTACAAGCAGAGAAAAATAGGCTTCTTTCATCAACATCCATCTTACATTAAGAAAGATGGAATGTAATCAGAGATGTAATAATTCCCTTCCCCCTTATGTGATAACTTGGTAAGGCAATTAGTCATAGAATTATTCTTTTTATGAGTGCAGTGAACCATCACTTGCCAATTCTTATAAGAAAGTAATATAGCTTTATCAATAAAGTTTCTAAAGAGGTATTTACCAAAAAAGAAAAAGTTTCTAAAGAGGTACGTAGGATCATAACCCCTATATAAAAAATCAAGGAAGAATTATAATGAGATGCTAAGAAAAAAAAATAATTATAAAAAAGTTTTAAAAGTTGTCATTTTCTATTTCGAAATTTTTTAGTATAAACTGTTTAGGTTGTTATTAAAATTTTTTAGTAATTTTTTTTAGAATATCATTATAATTATAATTCTCCCAAAAACTAGTAGCCTCAGTACAGTCGGAGTTTTTCTTCTCCACAACTTAACTGAAAATTCGCGCAATATTGTGTAAGCAAGCAAGCAATAGATAAGATCAAGTCAAGTAGCGTGCTCCTGGACGAAATCAATCATTCGCGCTTCTGCTTCCACACCCTTGGTTCGGGGAGGAAATTCTCTGCTGCCACTCCGCCTCACAAAGTGGGGACCTTTTTGTTCCCCTTGCTTCACTCACCCAGCTTCCGGCGTCTATGTGCGATCCCCACCTCGTCTTGCGGTGGCCTCCTCTCCTTTAATGTGAGTTTCCCTCCGTTGTCCTTTCTTTCCACTGCCGGTGATTTTACTCGATTTTTGTATATTTCCTCTGCCTTTATATATCCACACAAATTGATCTGATTTCTCCTTTATGACCATTTTCTTTTTGGTGCTTTCTGTGCTTCCTTTCTCATTTATAGATATGCTCTGCACAAACTGGCGATAAACTCTTGTCCGTCTGTTATGGCTTATTTATGCTCTCCTTTCTATGCTTTATGTGCGTCACCCATCGCTGATTATGCTCTCGTTTCTTCTTTCGATGGGTCTTCCCATATGTTATGGCTGGTAAAATCTTGTTTTTTGCCCTCTTCCCTTATAAACTGTTCGTTGGATTGGTCCGAAGAGATATAATCATGGTTTTGGAGATATAACCATAGTTGGTCTGATTCGATATGCACTAGTTTAATTTACATGTTTTCTTATAATTGATGTTTGGTTTGATTACGGCTTTTTGCGTATTATGTCTGTCTCATTTATAATTTAGTTTGGACTTTGGAGCTGCTGGTCTGATTATTGACTAATTTATTGATATATTTTGACAAATTTAGAACGGACGACAAACTTTATACGATGAATTAACCCATTCCTTTGGATGGTATATTAGATTCTATGCAGAATTGAGGTGTATTCAAAGAGGCTTAAGGGAGTTTAAAAAATTATCATCATTTCATTAATATTTTTATAACACATATTGACAATATGTTGAGTGAGTGTGAGTTTTCATGAATTATGCAACTTGGGTTAACTTGTAGGATTAATTTGTACAAGGGACAAATATATAAAATATATATCTATATATATATATAGAGAGAGAGAGAGAGAGAGACTAACATGTAAGGGTAATGATAAATTATTTATTATCTCCCCTCCCCTCTCCTTTCAGACCAAAGAAGGGATCATGAAAAGTCCCTTTTCTTTCCGCCAACAAAATGAACATTAAGATCTGTCCCATCCCCTCTATCAAGCCAAAGCCAGAGGGGGTGAATTTAGCACACCCACTGAGAACTTTGAGGACTATTTACGCAGGTATATGGAAATTGGGAGGAAAAAGTAATGTGGAAGCTGAAAGTATGACATCTTTGAGATTTTAGTCTATTTGTTATTTGATTTGCACAATCAAATAACATGCTCAGACTGCTTCCGACGCGATCATTCCTCTTTTTAAGATCTGGAAATCATCATTATTTTGCAAAAAGTCAGCGTTTGATATCTTCACTTGGAGCAATAAGAAGAGAAGCTACAGGAGGTACTGAGACAGGCTATGGCTTGTTTCTATTATTACATGTCTCAACTGACCGCTCTTTTCTAATGATTGATGGAGACCCAATTTGAAATCCTTGTACTTTTCTATGGATATCATGGAACACATAAACATAGTTATTTCTTTGATTTCAGTTCCTTCTGTTCTCTATGCCAGTTGTCAACGATCCTTATGTGGATATTTATTTGGGTTCTTACTTATTTTTTATATATTTCTTTGGCTTTTGCCATTTTACAGAAGCATTCACTTTTGTATTACATTTTCCCAACTTTACTTTTATCCAAGGAAGTTATTTTAAAGTCCAATTTTTAGGTGTTTGCTATTTGATCTCATAATAAAAATTAATGACTGTTACAGCATAATGATATATTTTATAATTCAGTATCACATTGTTAGTTAGAAAAGAAAACAAAAGAAAAGGCACACGTTTTACCGAAAAGAAAAAAATCTTGTTTCTTCAAGTATTCTTGTTGTCACATTTTTAGTAGCTTCTTTATTAACTAGTTTTACATATTAAATCGTCTGTAGCATTGCTTATGTTTCGGCCCACATGTGATGCACCAATTTGTTTTATCCAGTGCATCCTTTGATTAGGATATATCTTCATACTTCACTTTCTATTAAATCTTGATTCATTCCAAATTTGAAAATAAGAAAGTCTCATCTTCGGTTTAAGTAATGTTTGAAATTGATCGTGTTTTGTCCAATACTTTCTTAGTAAAGCTTGGAAAGCAACAGCTTGTACGGATTGTGATTCTCCTGCATAATTGGCATTTTTGCTACTCCTTGCATTTAGATTGGTTGAGGCGTCAAGCATATTGTTAATAGATGTTTGGTTCCAGTTAACATATTTCCTGATATTAAAATCACGCCCTTTCTGAAAGCATTCAGCATTTTTCAATGTAAAACAACTCGGTAGGCTTGAAAGATCTTGTTTAGCACCACCAATTTATAGGTTTATGGTAATCCGATGGAGAGCTTTATCTCTCAAGAGAATGAGCTTTCACAACATTTAATCTATGTTTTGGATATTCATTCTTATTCTTAATTTTAATGTGAGAATCTCAAAATGCATCAAACAATATACTTCTTGAGAGCTTCTCTCAAGAGAATCATCTTTTTTTAACCATCAAAAGGAATTTGTCATGAGGATTGGTAGCCTATCCTCTCCTTTTAAATAAAATGTCTATTTAATACTGTTAACCTTTGTCTAGAATTACTATTGCAACTGAATTACTCTTAGGCATGGAGGTGAATGTAACTTTTCCTTACGTTGCCTTGTAGTCAGGACTATAGTGACTACACCTTATCCTATTCGACACATGGCAAGCTCAACAAGTTCAATATCAAAAGCTACACAAGTGGCTGCAGCAGATGAATTGGAACAAGTTAAAATACTAACATCAACTAACGACAAATATAGTGGTGTTATTGTCGAAATGGATGAGCCTATGGACCCTACAACCTTCATCTCAATTCTGAGAGCTTCAATTTCCCACTGGAAGCAGCTGGTAGATTTTTAGCATTAATTTCATGTCATAGTCAACTTTATTCTGAATTTATTATCATGGTGGAACGTAATGGAACAAATGCAGAGAAATCATAAGGTCTTTTTGCCCCATGTGTAATTATGCATAATTAGATGGGTATTGTTTGTACTTCGTGTTATGGTTCTCAAAAGCTTCTGAGGTCATCAAAATAAAAGGAAACATATTGTTTTCGGGTAATTTAATTTGTGTTTATTGTCTATTTTATCTATCTTTTTCTGCTTTGCTTTTTGTGTTGTGTGGTAGTAATACATGCACAGAAATATACACGCTACAGGTAGTTTTGTGATCCCATATTCACTGTTGTTAGAAGTTAATATAGTTCATCCAACTCATTCGTTATACTGGACTCATATTGATGTGTTTCATTCATTTTATATGTAAATTTCACTCACTAAGCTTAGCCATCATGTTTGGTTGATTTACATGGAAACCAACTTTAGAAGAAACTATCTATTTAAACAGATTTTTTATTTTCAAGGTTTCTTATTTAACCAATATTTATAAGCATTTGTTTGCTATCTTAAATGATTGTGTGTGAAATATGTTTTTGTTAGGAGAGGAAAAGAACAGAAAAGCTATTTGAATGGGGTCTGACTTAGCCAAGCTGTTTGTCTGTCTAATTATAATCATAAATAGTATCAAATATAAAGCAAATACAATGACGTGGACCTACTAATTGAAGGTTTTGCCCATTAAACTTAAAATAAAACAAATGAAAGTAACTAAATGGACTCTAGACTGATATTGGACTCTAATATACACATGACATGCCATCTTCCATCCAATAATGGATCTTCATGCCATCAAACCCAAAACAAGGAAGCCTTCATGCCTCCTAGCCTCCTCCACTGAGTCTGCACGCCACCAAGCCGCTAAAGGAAGTCTTCCCATCATTGCATTTTGCCTTCTACCATACAATGGATCTGGGGGATACTTGATGACTTGTATATCACCTTGGTGATCTTAGGTGCTACCTAGGATTTGGTTGTCATGCTTGACGCCACCTTGGGGGCTACCTTGTACTTAGATGCTATGTGGGGTGCTACCTAGGATGCCACCTAGGATCACATCATACAATTAGTAGAGTCACAGATGTTGATCGTCAACACTCTTATTTTAAATTTTAATATAGCTGTTTTTGTTTGGACACGCAAATTAGGAGTAAATGTTAACCAAATACAATAAAGAGAAGGAAAAACTGATAACCCTATCATGCATATGCAGCCAAACTTGAATCATGTACTACATTAGTAGTTGCCATGCCAGATTCTCTTGGCTTATCTTTATTAGTACTTCAAGTTCTGGAAATGTAGAATTTGTACTGTAAAACATATTTGATGCAATTACTGAATTAACCTTATCTTGCAGGGCAAGAAGGGTGTTTGGATAAAATTACCTATCCATCTTGTCAATCTTGTTGAGCCTCTAGTTAAGGTGAATTTAGTGTTTTACTTTTGAGATGTTAGTTTGACTTGTGAAATCGTCAGTTCCACTTAGATTGTTGGGTGCTAATTTTGCGTATTAACCATTGGTTCTCTGGCACTTCCATACAGGAAGGCTTCTGGTACCACCATGCAGAACCAAAATATTTAATGCTGGTATACTGGATTCCTGAAGGTGCAAACACTATTCCAGCAAATGCATCTCACCGAGTGGGTGTCGGTGCATTTGTGATGAACAGAAAACAAGAGGTATTTTCCAACATTTAATAATAATATACTATTTCAGGTTTTTAGGTTAACTGGGTTGTGAGGCTGTGATCAATATTGCTTTATTCTCGAGATAAAATGTTAATATCTCCAACTGTCATGAAGTAAAATAGTGATGGACTGGTATATTTAGGCCTTGAGTGTCATGGGGAAGAAAAGGTAGAGGTGGAAGTAATGTTTCATGCAATGCCTATTGTGTATTTGTTGTCGTCAATAAACAATAAGCCCTAATTAATTTTTCCCCCTAAATGTGGAAGGATTATTTCTCATCTATAAAAATTCTTTTCTCATCCTATCTCCCTTTTCATTCTTTTCTATTCTGATGAGAACTTAATATATTTTGAGAAAGTGAAAGGGAAAAATCACCGTGCATCTCTTCATTTGGCGGTTTATAAATGTAGTAGAACCTTATGCCCTTGCTGCTGGAACTAATGCTGTGAATGGGTTATCGGTATCACTAGATGAGACCACCCCAAGGATTTAACTTTAATTTTCTCCTACAAAAATCTGTTTGCCCTATGCTTCCCCTCATGCTTAGGTGGATGTGAATCCACCTGTGTTTCTGTATGGTGAATTTCCAAAATGTTAACTTCACCGGAAAATAAGTAGTCTTAAACCTCCAAATATTAGGAAAATTACGTTAAAAGACCTTATAATTATCCAAAGTCCTTAGTTACTATCAAGTTTTAGGAAAGTTCTTATTAAATGTTTAGGAGAATTGCAATAACTTCTCTAAAGCTTCATAGTAATAGTAACTTTCCTAAAACTCCCCTTAAATTCTAATGATATCTTGGTCATGACAAGTAACTATGGTCTTTAAGGTCTGAGCATAAATTTGTGATGACACAAGTCTTAAGATGCAATTTACCCAAGGATTCATAATATAGTTTATTGTTAATATTCTACATCGACTTATTCTCTCATATTATGTGATCCTAGGTCCTAGTAGTTCAAGAAAAAACTGGGCTATTTCAGGGAACTGGAGTCTGGAAATTCCCTACTGGAGTTGTTGATCAGGTTTCTATTTTGGGTGTCCTTCTAATTACAGTGTCATAAGCTGTGCTGAGTATATAATCCACCACCCATTCAATGACTGATTCAGGGAGAGGATATTTGTGAAGCAGCCGTAAGAGAGGTCAAAGAAGAAACAGGAGTAAGTTTTCTCTTTTGTCAAAGTTAAATGTGGACTGGTCCTGAAATCAGTTGTTTGATGATAAATTTTCAGGTTGACTCAGAATTTTTGGAGGTATTAGCATTCAGGTAGCATCTTTATGTAAAAGTCTATCCTTTCTTACCCTTGAACTAAACACCTACTAGCTTAGATGCACGAGGTTCGTCTACATTATGCTATGTAAAATTTTATCTTTCCTTGCACTGGAGATTAGGAGCCAAAGATTAATGAAAAGGGCTGTCCTTCAACATTATGTTCTATGGAGCTCCAATAATTCTCAAATCTCAACTATTTCATAATTAATACTGCTAATCAACTGAAAGTTCTATTCTAGGTTATAGTTTATAATGTACTAGTCTTAACTTTGCCAATGCTTTTGGGTACTCCAATAAGCATAGATCCAATGAGTAAGCATGACAAGGCACTAACATAAGGTTTATCAACATTATGTTTGGGTAGAATTCTATCATTTCTTGCCCTTGAGATTGAGAGCCAGATATTGCTGTAATGGACTGGTCTATCAACATTATGTAGTTAAAATCCGGTGGAGCCTAAATAATTATCAGATTTCTACTATTTCATAATTAACAATGGACTGACATTTCTATTCTAGGTTGGAGACGGTGATCGTAATAATCTTAAATTTGCCAATGTTTCTGTTGGTACTTTATGAAGCATAGATACTATAAGGAAGCATCACATGCTCCAAGTGCAATGAAATGGGGCATAAATTTTTAGAAATTTCCTTTTCTTTGCCCTTTTTTTTTTTTTTTTTTAATGAAATGCACCATGATTGGGACGTCATATTGCACATTTTACTGTTCTATACTGGAAAGCTAGGAACTGCTCATGTTCTTAACTTTATTATCTCGAGAACCACACCAATGCAGATAGCTAAGCATTATCTTCTTCTTCTTGTGGTCTTCAGACAAAGTCACAAGTCATTCTTTGAGAAGTCGGATCTGTTCTTTGTGTGCATGCTGCGCCCACTTTCTTTTGACATTCAAATCCAAGATGTGGAACTAGAGTCTGCTCAGGTATGTGTGTACTATAAGGTTAAAGCTAAGTTAACTAATCATGGTTTTTCGTTCTTGCTTCTTTAGAATGGTCAACGGTTTTGGATCGAGATATCATCTTTTCTCTTAATTTTTATTTCATTTTAAGCCATCATTTATGTTTCTCCCCTCACATTATGACTATTTCAACATAAAAGCTTAACGAAGGCCATGAGTTTTACAAAGATGGTCTTTAAATCTATATATGTATATGTAAGATAAGAACTCTGGCAATTCTCAATACTTACGAAGTTGGCAGAAAAATTCTCAGTTCGTAGAAACCATGAATAATATGATTCATTTCTCAAGACACCGGGTAACACATTAAATCACACTATTTTTATTAAAATTACATAGATTTGCCTTTATTTTAAAAAATGATACAACTCCTTGAATTTTGCCAAAATTTACATATTTACCCTCTTTCGAGAACTTTGAGCAAACTTTCTTGAAACATTAAGTAAATTATCATGCATTCTTGAGATATTGAAATTGTACCAACATTTTTTCTATTTTCAAAATACATGGACTTCTAAATAGTTGGAAGATGATAGATCGCAAAAAGGTTAAGTATGTGATTTTTAGTTTGTGAAGAGTTTGTTTATCAGAAGTCATTTGCCAAAAATCAGTTTGGTGAAAGTTAGTTGTTGTAACAATTTATGTTGGGATACATCTTTGAAAAGGTCAGTTTGATAAGCTAAAAGTTATTTGAGAAGTAACCTAGAGTAGTTTTTGCATTGAAAAGTAACCGAAAGAAAGTTCACCAGGGAAAAAAAAAAAAAAAAAAAGAGGGGGAGGGGGGGGGGGAGAGTAACCGAAAGTTCAAAAAACCAAAAGCAACTTTTGAAAAGCAATCCAGATTATCTTCTGACAAGAAGACTCTAAGCGTTGTAAATGGACTTTGAGAGGGGCAAAAAAAAAAAAAAAAAAATAATAATAAAAAAAAATTTGCCCAGTTGTTAATATAATCTCAGAAGGACTTTTGTATTCCCAAAAGTGACAGCCAAATAATTGAATGATATTAAAATATCCTCAAGGAAGATAAGTTGCAAATATATATTCAAACAGTTGCAAACGTAATAGTTTTAGTTGCAAATCACTAGGTGAGGACACTAATGTGCCACAGGCTACTTGCAGTAATTTGCTATCAAGACTCATGTTTTTGCAATTGTCTAAATAGATATTTGCAGCTTATCTTCCATCAAAATGTTTTGGGATAGGTATCATTAAATGGGTTTATTCGGACTTTAAATATCATTCCTCCAAAATGAAACTGAGGTATATTATTTAAAAAAAAAAAAAAAGAATGAAGGTCAGTATTGTTTTATCAAAACTCATTGCAGATTTTGTAATTTACTTGTGTTTTTGAATGGCATGCATGTAATTTCACCAAAACTTGAGGAAGGTATGTGTAATTTAGTTTTTGTTTTTATGAGAGCTGTATGTAAGCTTTTAACTCATAGAAAGGAAGTTGTGAAAGTTCAGCAAAAAATTTGGGTGACTGCAAAATTTGCTCAAGGGTCATGTGGTTACTATAGAGGGAGTATATGAAAGGGAATGAAGGGAATTGAAAGGAGTCTTTCGATCCATGCTTGGATTATATAGAAAGAAATAGGAACATGTTTAGTTTTGTATGCTTAAGCAGGTGAAAAAGAAATGGAATGTGGTAATGTGATACCCATTATAAATAAATGTGATAGCTCGTTAGTTTTTATATGTGTGTGTGTGTAAATATATATTATTTTATACAGAAGGGTTATTTTCCTCTTAGAGTACTTGTTTACTTTATCAAAGTGCCTACCAATAGGGGATGGGTCTAACAGAAACGGCTAGTGTAAAAACCCTTAACCTCATAACCTTATAACTCACCATAAAACATTATAATCTAGTCATAACACCACTACTATGGTAGAAAAGGAACGCTGATAAAATGAACTACCATAGTAGAAAGAAATTTGCATAACTTTAGAAATCAACATTTAAACTCGGTTCCAACTCAAAGTCCGTTGCATGCAACTGAAATCATTCATTTACATCTACTGGGCCTCCGAGCCTCCGGCCCGGGTAACAACAGACATCACATCAGTCCATCTAAATGATTCCCAACAAAATAATCTAGAGTTTCATAAGACACTAGCAATGGCCTCCGGCCAACCAAAATAAGGAGATACATTCTCTCCAGTTTACAATAAGGCCGGGTAGTCAAATATTTCAAAAAGCAGTCCTAAATGTGACAATATATACTAGCCATACATATACAAAGGCTAGAAGCCTAAAGCTAACCAAGCTCAAGCCTCTGCGTCTCTTCCCGATGGCCCACACCCGGAACCTTCCCCTGAAAACATTGTAAACCACGGGATGAGACAAACGTCCTAGTAACCAATCTTTCCAATTCTAGGTACTACTAAATAGGTACTCATGAGGTATCAAGTAGGGCAGTTCACAAGTAATATGATAACAAGATAGCCACAACAATTCATGCGAGTGAAATGATGCAATTCCCTTCAACCATATCCCTCACTTTGAGGGATTTTCAAGAGCCGAACCCGGCCTATCCCTCACTATGGAGGACGTAAGGAGCCATAAAAGGCCTATCCCTCACTCTGGGGGATATAAGGAGCCAAAAGGCCTATCCCTCACTATGGGGGACGTATTGAGCCAACCATCATGCATTAATGGAGGCCTTACCACGTGGTAGTAAATATTAAAAACTCTCACTAATTCCCAATTCATGCATCATGCTCAAATCATAATCAAATAGTAACTGAACATTTCATGAGTAACTTCATTCAGTGGCATATCCTTCACAATTTCAAGATTTCATTCATCATCAATCGAAACCCCACAAGACGGTTTCCCTTTTTATATATAACATACACTTTGAACATAATTGTTACTCGGAGTACAAAACATAAATCTACTCACAATACCACAGAAGCAAGTACTAAGGATTGGAAAGTGGTTACCTCTCGCCTGAGTAAGGAACAATAAACCAACAATGTGACCCCGTGCACCAACAAGACTCACAACCGGTCTACACAAGCACACAAACACACAACTATCATGTATTAGCTTTCAAACTAATAATGTGGCCAAAACAACACTTGGGGACACAAAATTCCTAGCTCCAACCAAAGTTCTACCCAACTCAAAGGGTATAACCATCAAAACAACACTCCAAAATCATACCAATCCATTAAAACCTTAATTCCTTTCCAAACATCCATTAAATTTCATAACCTCAAGGACACACTATAGGAATTCTACACCCAAACATCTATTTTGAACAATTGAAGTTCTAATAACAATCTAAACCGATTAAACATCCAATTTAACCCTCCTTAACATAACCCAAATCACAAAACTCAAAATCAACCTCTACATTGTCATCCTCAATCCCAAATCTCCCATTTCCATAAACCCTAGCTCCAAAAATTCAAGATTCTTTAAATCCAAAAAAACTACACCGGTTAAATACTTAAACTAACCCAAAGCAATCAATTAAACTTAAAACAATCAGTCACAAACCTCAATTCCATCACAACTTAGAAAATCCTAGGGTTCCACAAAAAATCTTCAGAAATTCCAAGAAAGAAAGTAGATTAGAGGTTAAAATCACTTACTTGAGGTAATGGATCCTTAGAAATGTCTTTCTCAAGCCTCAACACCGAAACCCTAGCAGAGCTCCTCTCTCCTCTTTCAGATTTTCTAATTTTCGCACAATTGAACCCTCCAGCATCTATATAAATTTGCGACCTTTCGCCGCGGCGAACTAATCCTGAGAGGGATTACTCGCTTGAAAACCTGACTTCGCCGCGGCGAACTCCAATCTTCGCTGCGGCGAAAGCTTCCCGAGAGGAAACTCTCGCTAGCCCAGAAAACATTCGTCGCGGCATAACCCTACCTTCACCGTGGCGAAACCTTCCCGAAAGGATACTCTCCCCTGAGAGGGGTACGTTCACCTATTCCTCCAACATACCTCAAATCCAATCCAAACACCAAGATCAAGATTAAATCATTAATCTATCCTCAAAATCAACCAAAAGAGGCTATTAAAACCCGATAAAACTCAGGATGTTACAGCTAGTCCCTTACAACATAGTGAACTAAGATTCAAATTCTTATTAGGAAAGGTATTTATATTTAGTATCTTACTATACCTCAATTAGGATTGTTTCTAATAGGTCTTTACTGGGGCCTTTGGGGGGGGGGGAGCGCCTCCAACAACCAATTGGGCCCTTAGTTTAACTAATATCTCAAACATATCCGCTCTGCCAAATATCCTTTGGGTTAAATTTTTAAAGCAACCTTGATACAAAAGCCCTTTATACTTGTAGAGTAAAATGAGGGCGAAGCATATCATACTTTCTGCTGTAACTTCAATTTTAACAAAGATCAAAAGCTTGACTATTTGGTGATGGAGGTTTTAATATCATATTGAGAACTACTTCAACTCGAGTTGAGATTTCTATCAATACATCTTCCATGCTTTATTTTCCTAGCCGTTGCATTATTTTTGCTGAAATCCACACAAGAGTATTAATTATGAATTTGAAATGCCTTGAAAGAGCAAAAACATTAGAAGCAAGGGCACGTATCCATTCTTATAATGACTCTCGCTGCAGTGGATGCCGTTTGAGGAATATGCAGCTCAGCCGTTTGTACAGAAGCATCAACTTCTGAAGTACATCAATGATATATGCTGGGAAAAGGTCAACAGACAATATTCTGGATTTAATACTGTGCCTTTATCATCAAATTTTTCTGAGAAGAACAGTTATTTGTACTTCAATTCTGGAGACTGGAAGAGGTATAGCTCCTTGGCATCATAAAAGTTTAAGCAACTAGAAACTATTCAATTTGAACATCTTTGTATTATTTGAGTTAATTTCCTGGTGATATAAAATGCCTGTATTCTTCAGCTAAGAAGCAGCAGTAATTGAATTAGACGAGTTCCTACCTGAAACACTTGCTTCAACCTGAATTGTCAAGCGAACATTTGGAAATAATTGCAATAGAAGCATCACTGTTAGCTAAATGATTAAAATGTGTACATATATTGGTAGAAAAAATTTAGGTCCGCAAATGATAGATAAATATAGGGAGATGATAAAATGTACCATTTAAATATACAAATCACAAATCAATGATTTCAATATTGAAAATACCAAATCCGTCCATTTGGTATTTAAAAAATGTTGTCAAATGACCTTTATGCCTTTGAGTAGTTTTTTTCCCCAAACCTATATATACACACACGGATGCAAAATGTGCACTAAAGTTGACGTACGGGGAATGTCCTTAGCAGAAGCTTCCCAAATTTTTGAGATAAAGACAAAAAGAACTTCTTATTTATTTCAAAAAAAAAACCTTGTTTGAAAAACATGGAGGGATTAACAACTTTTGAATTGGTTTTAATCATTTTGAATTTATATTTGAGTTAATGTTCATGAATGTTGTTAGGATTTTGCCCATTTTCTAAACTTTATCGGGTATTAACAAGTTTTGAATATGTTATAATCATTTCATATTAAGCGTTTATACTTGAGCAAAAATTCACTACTGATATTTAGATTTTACCCATTTCCTAAATTTTATCAACTATTAACAACTCCTGAATGTGTTTTTAACTATTTTGAATTAGTTGATTACACTATAGTACCACAAAAAATACATTTGACCTTTGCCTTTTTCATTTATCTTGAAAAACGGAGAAAAAAAAGTCGTCTATACTCATCTGCTCCCCTTTAACAAACGATAATGGATAATTTTGAATCAAATTGAATAGTCCTAAGACAGGAAACCTGATGCACTCTACTCTTTCTTGCGGTTTCTTTTCTCTAATGATAAACTTGCAGTGACGACATGTATACGTAATGAAACCCGCGGCGGACATCTCAACTTGTGGCGACAATGTGTGCTAAACTCTCCTTGCCATTTTGCTATTTGAAGGTGGTGATTTTGTTGTCTAAAAGTTGTGACTTCTCATCATCATGGCAATTGCGATTTTAAGAGCCTGAAACTTCATAGCCAAGCGGAAGGTAAGTTAAAAACACTCTTCTCCGATTTGCCATCTTAGGTGTTGCTTTTTCTCTTTCCTTCTACTTTTGTTGTTGTTGTGTGTGGCTGCTATTTTACTTCGTTGTGTCGGTGTTCAAAGTAATGAATTTAAGTGTTGTATATAATTCAGCCATCTTCAATATTTTTTACACACACACAAAATAGACTTTTCTCCGGTAGCCATAAGTACTTTTATTTTTTAAAATGATTTTCGGGTTTAAACTTTCAACTCGTTTCGTCTAATTCTCCAAATAAAAGAAAAGCAGTGTCAAGAAATAAAATACTACTACTATTATCATATATTACTATATATGTATTTAAGATATTGATTTTTGATATGATTATTTTCTCTTATTCCCATTCAAATAATTAATAGTAGTGAAGGGACCTGAGAAAGACGGATAAATGTTACTCCCTCCATTCCTTATTATAAAAGACATTTGATGCTTATGGCATGTTCTTATATATAAGAGACACTTAAAAGTTGTCTCTATTTTTTTGTGTTGATTTCCTAGTTTACTCATATTTATTTGTCTCCAACTCACACTCTCTCTCCCTCCTACTTCTCTTTCTTTTAATAATTTCATTGTTTTCTCTCATGCTCTCTCTCCTTATTAATAAGGGTATTTTTGGAAAAAAAATTGCACTTTTTACACATTGATTGTTCTTAACTAATTTTAACTGTTTTTTTTATCAATGTAATTCAGTTATTCGTCTCTTATAATAAGAAACAGAGAGAGTATAAAATTAAGTGTACTGCAATTGATTTTTTTTTCCAGCCCTAAAAACAGGTTTATCAGAAAACAACGGCCTGAAAAAATAAAGCTATAATCGGAAATCAATTTCGCTTTCATCCAAACTAACTCAATTCAACTACCATACATACTAACTGAAAACAACTTCTTCCATCCAAGGAACAATATAATGGCCCAAAACCACGCTATGATGAGAAATGATCCAGTGATTTGGCGTGGTTGTTAGCGTAATCTTGAGCCCAAACCTTGTTGAATTCTAAACAACTGTGTTTCATCTGCTCATATTTTTCTTTTAGATGCTTTAGGATTCTGGGCAAAGTAACCGTTGGGTTGTTGCGTAGCTCCTCCAGAATATCCAGACTATGCTCACCGTACATACGCTCGACCAGTCTTAAATGTGAAACCCTAAAGTATTCGTCTATCTGAAGTCTACCCTTGACATTATTGATCTTGTTCTGAACTATGTTCTGATTCACTTCCTCGAAACGTTCACACGTTGAGCTCAAAGACCCTAATAACATGTCCACTTCAAACTGTTCATCTTCAACTTTGAACAAAGTTTTCTGATACTTATTGAACACTTTCTTGGACTTGGAATAATCTTGATCACCTTGTGGGTTCAATACGAAGCGATCGTTTAACACTGAAGCATCAAGCTTAGATCTCCCACTAGCTATAGGACTCTGATAATCTTCAGGTAAGCGGACGTAGCTTATACCATAACGTTCACATTTCCAGAGATCAGGCTCTTCTTCTATTGTCCATAAATAATCACTCTTTCTTCTGTTATTAGCTTTACCATCATCTTCTTTCGTTTCATGATCCATCTTTCGCTTCTTGCGGCTGCTATCTTTCTTATTGTTATTATCATATTTCTGATGATTCTGATGATAAACATTATTTTTGTCATTGTTAAAAGGCTTCTTCCTTTGATTCCTTTTCGCTTTAATCATCTCACATTTGCCAACGTTATGCAAATTTTGATGTTGATCAAAAGAGAGAGGGATCTCGTATCCTCTGGGCAAGAAGATGTTTAATCCCAAAATCAAAAAATCATGCCCTTCCAATACTATCTCCATCTTTCCTAAGAAATCAGCAACGTCACTCCTGAAACAAAAACGCATGTACACGCATGGATAAGCAAAAGTAAATACTCTGGGCTTAAAAGTTGAAAGAAGAAAAAGGCCCAGAAAAAAGGTAACACACTAAAATATAAATTTAAAATTTTGGAGGGTTAATATAATTTTTGTTTCCTCAAATTTGTCCTAGTTTTAATTTTGGTCCCTCAGGTTTTAAACTACAAGTTTTGGTTCCGAAATGGGCGAAATAGTTCAGATATTTATTGAATTATAGGAACCAATATTTTAAATAAAAAAACTTGAAAGGCAAAAACCAAAATAAGGGCAAATTTGAGGGACCAAAAATTATATTAATGCCAAATCTTGTAACAACAAAAATATAAATTTAAAATTACTAAATTATCCTTGGTTCCCGCTCATTCTCCTCCGTTCTTGTATTCGCAATCGTGAGCCCATAGATGGGAATCGTAATTCAACCCAGACATTGCAGAAAGTCTGGTGAGTAAATGACCATGATGCATCCCTTAAAGGTGTCCAAATATATAAGTTCCAATATACTAATAATTTGCAAAATGACTAAAGAAATCTCAAAGTCGAATCTAATTAATTGGCAATTCTTGTACTACGCTTACATACCCTTGTGTTGGTATGAATACACATTATTTTTTCATGGTTTTTCCTTCTGATAGTTTTCCCTATGTAATATTATAAAAGTTGCGGAGATTAGTTTACCGTACCTTTGGGTTTTGAAGTCTTTCAAGATTGCAACAAACATATCATATCTTCTCCTTTCTTTGCCAAATGTTTCTTTCACGGCTTTCAAGTAGCTGATCGCATCCGAAACTTGTAAGTCACCAAGCGAGACCTCATTCATAGTGTTTGTCTTCATCGTATCCTGATTTTATATAAGGAAAAATAAGTTAGAAACTAAGTAAATAATAAATTAATAAATGAATTAAACATGAACAATGAATGTTTGAATGCCTACTTGATGCAGATCAAACAAACCTGAGAGATTTATTATTTAAGCTTGTATTGTGAGGGAGAGTTTATATAGGAAGCCACAAATCGGATTATTGGCTTTTCTTAAACCTATACTTTAAATCCTTATTTATCATAAAGTTGCGTAATCCAAATTAAATTAGGATGAATTGGATTTTATATATCTATTAATATAATTAAATATTTAAATATTAATTATACTTTTCAATTATAAAATTATAAATTAATTATTATTAATTAAAATACAAAATTTTGACTTTAAATTCAATAACAAAAAAGATCTTACTATACTAATTAAGATATATATATATATAAGATAAAGATATATATATATATATATATATATAGATCATTATCAATAAACATAAAGTTCATGCATATATTGAAGAAAAATTGTTTAATATCTTCAATCTTAATAGCTATATTTGGTTATAAAAAAATTAATAGTTTTATGTTGAATAATGATGTGATGTTATTCTATGATTGTTTTATTTTAAATTAGTAAATTCAATTTTGGAAGTTAGCTAGGTTCATTTAATAAAGATATATTTAAATTATTTTTTCCCCAAAAGATATATTTAAATTATTAAATATCATTATTTGCTTATATTATTTTTTGTTTAAGTTTATATCAGGATTTAAATGACGTGGGCATTATTTTAAAAAAAGCTGTAATTCTAGCCTCTATGTTATTGCAAACAAGTATGTGTTCCCAACGGCTCTTGGAGAAGAATACTGTAAATTTTAGTTTTTTTTAATCTTATGTTTTGAAATAGATATGTAAATTTTAGCCCGCATCTCAATTTTTTTTTTGCAAATATATATTACTATCTCCGGTTCTTAATATAAGATCTCATTTGATTTTTATTTTGATCCTAAATAAAAGACCCCAATCTACTTTATCTCTTATATTTATGTATTTTTTTTCCAATGTAGTCCTTCTAATAGTGGTAATTCTAGCCAATATAATTGATTAGCAAGGATATTTTAGGAAAGACAACACATATTTATGGCAAATAACTAATTTAACTTATTTTTTTAATCTCTTCAAATTTATCAACTAGCTCTTATAATTAGGATTTGAGGTAATATTAGTTATCGATAAAGCAAACAGCTATATGTTTCAAATGTATAAATAATGTGATATATATATATATATATAAAACATACGCACTAGTATAGAATCCGTGCCATGATGTGTGGGTGTTGGGGTAAACACACACACACACACACAGGCATTGGGGGGAAAGAAAAAAAAATCAATGCGCACGGGCGCATATGAAGTTGCCAACACACACGCACACACACACACACACACACACACACACATAAAATAAACACAAACAAATAATTGTCAAAAATATTGAAAATTGAATAACAGCCCAAAATTCACAGTTTATGCATTGAAAATCCAATGAACAAAAAGTCGCACGACCCGCTCTTAAAAACAGCGTCTAACATCAGATGAAAATCCTCGCAGTTTTCTGAATATCACAAACCTTAATCACATATATATGTCATTTATAAAATAACACCTTAGTTTTTTTCTAGAAAGATCAACTCCAACCACAAATGTCCCAAATTTTAATGATTCAGATTTTGATTTCATTTTGTCATTTGCATATTTGTTTATGATTCACTTCTAGAGGCAAACAAGCTCCAACAATAGAGGTTGAGTGATGAGGATGAGGGACGGGAATCGATTTTTTTCTTTCCCCCAGATGAAACAAGGGTGATTTGGGCATTTTGCGTTTTTCTTAATTATATTTTTGCTTCTTAATTTATCACATGGCTGCCATAGGATTCAAATTAACTGAGTTGGCGTATTAAAATTGGTTAACAAGTCACATTTTCCAACTCAGCAAGGGGTCCCCATTCGGTGCTCATCAGGTAATGAGCATTTCAATTTGGACCGTCCAGATTAGATCGGACGGTCTAGATTTAATATTATTAAATAATTAATTTAAAATAGAAAAAATTATATTTTTAAAAAATGATAGTTAAGAAATTATTTTTATTTTTTATCTTATACCTATTAAAATAATTATTTTTAAAAAAATAAAAAAATAAAAATAAAAAAAATAAAAATAAAAATAAATCTGGACTGTCTAGATCAGATCTGGATGGTCCAGATCTGATGAGCATTAGGTGCTCATCAAAACTGATGAGCACCCAATGTAAATCCCTCAGCAAGCCACATCAACACAAGTTAGTCAAATATGAGATTTAATGGTTAGACTTAACATATGCTAACACCAGGGTAATATTGCTATGTTTTTAATGCTTTTAGGATAATATTGGTCCTAAAAAAATTTCTGGGGCAAAAGTGGGCAACTAACCCATATGTGTGTGTGTGTGTGATGCACACTATGATCTCAAAAATCCATTGGTTCATCTCATTATCTTCCTCTCCATCTTCTCTGTGCAAGTTCGAATCAAGATCAGGTGGTGATTCCCTATTGTGGCTTGGTTCATTTACTACTTGAGGAATCAAGTTATTATTGTTAGTTTTGAAAATGCATATAGGCACTTATGAATTCACTTATGAAATATGACACTTGTTATTTAGCTATTATTAATTATTGTTAAAAACCTTAATTTAAATTATAAGAGCCTATTCAAAAATTTAAGTGTTTAGAGCTGAATTTATAACTGCACATTTGCATTCTAACAACTAACAATAGAACTTCTAGATATTGATAGTAACATGAAATACAGATAAATAATCTGGACAACCTGGACATACTAGATTAGGGATGGAGCTATAGAGAAGAAAAACTTCCAGGGTGGGAGTTATAACATCTAATAATTACTAAAAATGATATTTATATATTTTGTAAACCAAAGGATAACATAACTTAATAAAACTTAAAAATAAGGTATAATAAATCAGCCTTGAAAATATAAAATGATGTGCCTTTTGATATGTAATATTACAAAAAGTTACGGAGATTAGCTTATCTTTTGGTCTTTAATTAATGGCCTGTTTGGTTGGATTACATAGGAAATTACACATAATCTTAATATAACAAAATGATTTAGACATTTGGCTGGGCTTATGTAATATGTAAAGGGGACTACATTTTGTAATCCTGATTACTTTAACTAAGGTAAAAGGGGTTATACTGTTAGACTGATAATGAGAATGCACACCTCTTGTAGACTAGTAGGTAAGGCATTATTGCCGCCATAGTTTTTGAAATTGACCAAAGTGCCATTAATTAAAGAAGCATGAATCTATTGATCAATTATTAGCTCAATTCATTGGCTTAGTTTTAGCCTACATAGAAATTACAGTGATAATCATAATTTATGCACAATACCATTCTAACTAATAAAATTCCATTATACTTTAATTTAATTATACATGTTTTGTATACAAGTTGATAGAAGAAAAAATTAATGAGAAAAATAGACAATCTGATTGTAGTAGTGTACAAGCAAAGCTTTGTCGTGGAAATACCAGATATTATGCTCTTTAATACCTCTTGAATTTTATGCTTTCTATTCTATTATTTATGTTCATTATTCCTTGATTTTTTACCGTTATAAATTGCTATTATAGGTATTTATTGTATTTCCTTTTACTGCCTGATGAATTTCCTATAAAGTAGTCTTGTACATGCACATTACTGAATTATTAGATACACTAATCAATTAATTATTCAAGATCTTCTCCCTACCCATATGGTATCAAAGCAGGAGGGGGCAATTTATCTGACTACTCAATTGTAACACAATGCCTAATAATGTAAACTACTCGATTAAGTTGATCATGGATTCTAACACTATGATGCTGGCTCCTTGAATCCACAGCAAACAGTGATGATCCTAAGGTTTGAAGGGAATGTGGTGTTAAATGTCCTTGAAAAAATTTGCCTCGCTGTTAAACGAAGAGGAAAGCACAGATATCATACCAGTGATGCAGCATGTGTAGCACCATCAATCCACAAGCCGTGTGCATCTAAAAGACCAAAAATTCAATGGTGGCTTCATGGTTGATTAACACAATGACGTCCACCATCAAATATAGCTTTATGTTTCTTCCAACAATCAAGGAGATTTGGGAATCTATCCAAAAAGCCTATTCAAATGGTAAAATTTTTTTCCGAGTGTTCAAAATCAAAACAACATTATGGTAGATGAAGTACGGTACTGGAAGTTTAAATGAATACTATTTCAACATGTCTACTTTGTGGCAGGAATTATACCTACAAAATAAAGAAACTTGGAAATGCTTGGAAGATGCAACCTAATTCAAGAAGAAGGATGAGAATGAAGCCCTCTTTGAATTCCTATCTAGTGTTAATGCAAACTTGAATGCTATTAGAGTGTGCGTTCTAAACCGAGTGGCACTGCCCACTATTCGAGAAGAACTTGTTGAGGTCAGGAGGGAAAATTCTTGATGTAAGATTATGTTACAATCTCTCTTAGACACTCTAAAAGAGGTTAGAAAACTAAACCTACAAGTGAGCATTGTAAGAAAACATGGCACACAAAAATACTTGTTAGGATATCTGTGGGAAGCAAGCAGATTGGAAGTCCTAAAGTAGGAAATGCTATGGATATGTTGCTGAGAAAAGTGAAGAAAAACCATTATCATCTCAACATATCTTAATTGACCATTTCCCAAATTTGGTGGAGATGTTAGCTAATCTCTGACCCTTTGGACACACAACACAAAGTTAACCAACTTCCACAATGGTCCATAAAGGTAACTTTATACATGCTTTGAATGTCACTCAAAGTTTGTGCTCAAGTAGATGTTAGATAGTTGATTCCGGTGCTTTTAAATCATGCTTTATTTATTACCTATACTCCTTTTGATGGATCACATAAAGTAAAAATTATTGACAGTGTTATTAGAATCTGCGATTCGGGATACGAATCACACTATTCGATACAGAATATACACTGGGAGATACGAATCTCCCAGTGTACCTTAAGGGTGATTGAATTGGGCCCGAATCGTGGTATTCACATCGGAATCTCATGAATCATGTGACGCTGGTGGATCGCGCGATTCTGGGTAGTGTCGGGTCACCAGATTCGACTCAGACCTGTGCGCTACCCGACACGATGAAACCCCTTTTTTTTTTGAATTTTTTTCCCTATATAAGGAAGGTAACTACCAAACCCTAATTTTTTATTCCTCTACTCTTTTCACGTTTTACTCTATCTTCTGCCCCACGCTTCTTTTCTTCTCTTCTGTCAATTCCATTTGGTTGAAATTATCACACTTCATTTATTACCATATTATACATCAATTGAAACCATTATAATGCATTGTCCAAAGCTCCAGAATGAAAAATTTCAAGTTTAAAATTTTTTCATTTATGTGCTGTCCGTACACTATTCACAGATTTCTGGGCCAACTTTGAAAATTCATAACTAAATAAAGAAAAATCAAAACTAAGTGTTTCCAATTTCTATTTAAAGCTTGTCATGCCCTCTATAAGGTAAAAATATCATTGGACTCATATTCATCTGAAACAGAGCCAGGAAATTTGACAAGTTGCACTGTTCATTTGGTCAATTTCTGAATTTCCAGTATTTTAGCCCAACTTTGGAAGGGCCTAACTCTTAACACAAAACTCTAATTTTAGTGTTCTACCACTTGTTTTAAAGTTAAAAATGAGATCTATATGCCTTCCAAATTTTAGGTCCAAATTCCCCCATTTGCTTATTATTTTATGTGTCACAATTTTGCCCCTGATTTAGGCATTTCTATCCCTTAATTACCTTTTCTTGAATTTTGTTTCCTATCCATCTTTTTCCATACCCTTTAGGCATTCCACCATTCAATATTCCAGCCTTGATACACACCATATAAGTAAAATTACATCATAATATCATTCACAATTCATTACAAACTTAAGATAAAGTTCATGAAACATTACATAATATATCATTGTGTTATGAAAATCATAAAGCTCCACTGTCTCAACACCATTTCTTTGCCTTGATGCATGGATGAGCCACTCCCTAATTGAAAAAAAATGACAGCATCTCCCCCTTGGAATTTCAATTCAAAAACCTAACCAAACAAGCTTTAATCTCAACCATAGTAAAGCTTAGACATACCTTGGTGAATGCTTGACTAAAGCTTGATAATTTCTTTTCCAAAAGCACTTCTCAAATTTAGCCTCCAACTCAAGAAAATGTTTTGGCAACACTCCCCTTGTTTTACCATTTTTTTTTTACCTATTTTTGGGTATTTTGGAGGATATTTATAGACCAAAAATTCTCCCTCCTTCCCCCTTGATTTGGATGTGTAAAGTGCCACCTAAGAGAGGCACTTGGCTTCCATCAGGTGTGGAATAAGTTCAGATCATGCCAAGTGTTTTATGCTTAGAATATTCCATGATTTTTATGTGAAAATTGGGTTTTATTTCAATTTAATGGAAGGGTCTGGAAACTGCACGAAATTAGACCTTTTTGGGCCAAATGTGGGGCTCACTTATGGTTTAGGATGGCCTAAAAAAATGGCCCACAAACCAAATCACAATCCTCAACTATTTCGAAACTTTATCGGTTACCATTTACTAGTAACATTCTGTAATTGTTTTAGGCCTCCAAAAATTCATTTCTCTCTATGAAAAATCCTATTTTAATACAAGGATATGATATGAAAATTTTTAGAATTTGTTTCCACCTCTAACTATTTATTTTGAATTTTTTCCGATTAGGCTTCTATCAATAAAACTGTGGGAAATAAATTCCCAAAATTAATTCCAAAGTTTCTAAGGCCTAAAACCAATTTTATAAATCCCCATAGTTATTTAGATAATTAATCCATATTTTTTCCAGAATTATTGAGGCCTCTGACTAATTAGAATAATTATTTTCCTTTGATTTTTCACTATTTTCCCAAAAACCTTCATATTTGGGAAATTCCGCAATAATTTATTTGTTCATAATTTTCACATTTAAGGCCTCCATCGAGGTTCCAAAACCTCTGACTTACCTTTTTCCTTTTTTTAAATTTTTTTAGAATTTTTCTCAAATTTTTCCGTTTTGCCATTCTTGGACCAATAAATTTGAAAATGTCGGTTCGGGCCCTTTTTGGATCTCACACCATACCTAGTCTTCTTAGCCAATCTTCTTTCCCTATTAGCCCTTAACCAAGTTTTTCATCACTTCTATTAATGCTAGATTCGGTGGGATGTGACAGGTATAGTTAAGACTATGTTCGCAGCTAGTGCTTAGACCAAGAAACCATGATGATGAGACAAGCCCCAGTAGAATACCACCTTCAAGGAAGAGGTCATCATCAGTGCCTAAGGAATTGAACATGATTGATGATCTGACTAAAGAATTCAAGAACCTGGGTAGGTACATCAAGAAGGATAAAGATCAGTATGCCATAGTTTATCTCGACTTCTTCCATTGGGTCAGGTGATTATATACATTGGTTAACACAGAAAGCCAGACCTTAGATACAGAAATGTAGGGTGTGACACTGCTATCTACTCTTCTGAATACATGGATATGGGAAAAAGCCATACCATCTATCTATGACAGAGTAGATGGGTGTACTTCTAAACAGATGCTGGATGTCTTAGAAAATTTTGTTACTTCTACTTTTCCTTTTCTAGGAGGATTCGAAATAGTTGTGTTAACCACATGACTTTTAATATGACTGGCTGTGACTAATAAAACTATACTGCTATTTGCATATGAATGGGTGATATATAAAAGTAAAGGTTATATAGTAATGTTGCTCCTTGTGAAGTTAAGAGAAGATAGTAAGTACAGGGAGGATAAGATACAAGATACAAAGGGAAGAATAGAACAGGCCCTTTGTTGATCCAATTCAGATCACTACTACAAAAAAGATATTTAACGGCAGTTAAAATGAGTTTTTCATGGTGGTTTTAAGAGCGACGTCTATGCTATCGATGTAAAATATAAAGGATTTCACGGTGGTTCTTGAACCGCCATGGTATATGACTTTTTCATGGAGGTTATATAAATAACCACTATGAAAAGTTTTTTTTTTCTTTTACTTTCATCCTATTGATCAGGATGAAACAAAAGAATAAAGCCCTAAAGGAAGGGGCTTGAGAATCAATTAACCAATAACCTCTTACTAGTTAAAAGCATTCTGATGAAGCAAATGTAGATTCTTTTCTGTCGTAACAGCACCATTTTGCTTCGCCTTCTACCACCAGATCGAAGCTATTAAGATTTAATAAAAGTAAAATCAAAAACTCAGATCTGATAAAATTCATGAATTTCAGACTATCAAACCACAAAAACTATGAAACCCATGGAAAGAATGGAGGAGAAAGGGTAAAAAACTCACAAATAAGAATGAAGAGGATGAGGCAACGGCAACAGTGACAGTGACAACGACAACAACAACGACAGTGATGGAAGAACATGGCGGAGATGATAGAAGCAAAAGATAAAGGCTAGTAAAGGTAGGAGGAGGGAGAAAATCGAGTGAAGAGGTAAGAGGGGACTATGAGCTCTAACTTTGAAAAGTGAAAACTATTGCCTGGTAGATAGAGTTTTAAAATTCTGATAGGCTTCCTAAGGCGGTTATTTAAAAAACCACTGCTAAAAGTATTTTTTACGGCGGCTAAAAGGGGCTTAAATTTAAAATACTTTTAGTTAAAAGCATTCTGTGAAAAGTAGTTCTTTTCTTCGTAACAGCACCATTTTTTCGTTCTACCACCAATCGAAGCTTTTTAATAAAAGGCAAAGTCAGATCTGATAAAATTCATGAATTTCAGACTATCAAACCACAAAAACTATGAAACCCATGGAAAGAATGGAGGAGAAAGGGTAAAAACTCACAAATAAGAATGAGAGGATGAGGCAACGGCAACAGTGACAGTGACAACGACAACAACAACGACAGTGATGGAAGAACATGGCGGAGATGATAGAAGCAAAAGATAAAGGCTAGTAAAGGTAGGAGGAGGGAGAAAATCGAGTGAAGAGGTAAGAGGGGACTATGAGCTCTAACTTTGAAAAGTGAAACTATTGCCTGGTAGATAGAGTTTTAAAATTCTGATAGGCTTCCTAAGGCGGTTATTTAAAAAACCACTGCTAAAAGTATTTTTTACGGCGCGCTAAAAGTATTTTTTTTACAGCGGTTTTCTTAAAAACCACCGTTAAAAATACTTTTCATGGCAGTTTTTTAAATAACTGCTGTGAAAAGTAAACTTTACTTCCCTATAATTACAAAAATGCCACCATCATGTTTTTTACAGTGTTTTTTCTAATGACCACCATAAATTCGCATCGTGATCAAAGCTCTTTTTTGTAGTACTGGATAATAATGAACCAATTAGAGGATCAATAGTAGACGATATGAAAGTTACACATAACCTAAGCTCGTGAAGAGTAAGGAAAGGATGCTGCAACAACATTAATGATAACAACAGCCACAATACAGTTACAGTAAGTAAGGAGCGACCGGGATAACCTAACCTGTCTAGCCCCAACTCTAAGAATTGATAAGTAAGATAGGAAAGGCCTGTAAGGGAAGTGGATAAGTAGCAATTGTGGATTACGTACTTTGGTAAGCATAATCCACTAGTATTTGTGAGCATACTGGATGTGCAAATGGCCGGAGACTAGACTATCCAGCTAGGGAAAATCTTTAGAAGGATGGATTGCTTTGCTAAGATCAAACTACAGATGGCAATCTACTAGTTAAAAAGGAAAAATGCATAGGAGGTGGAAGAACTCAAAAAATAGTCAGCTAAGTTGTTGAGACCCCAGTTACTTGGGAATCTTTTATGGGTTGATTCTTCCAGAAGTATTCCCCTGAGTTCAATATGGGTGAGAAAGACACTAAATTTCTCACTATAAAGTAAGCAGAAAATGGATCTTGTGATGAGTATTTGGCAAGATGCATGAAGTTATCTTGGTACCCCGCCTATTTATAACATATGAATGATGAGCGGTAGTTCATTGCGAAAGTGATTAGAGGCCTAAGACCAGAACTAAGAGCAAGAGGGTAGCTAAGATAAGTTAGGAACATTAATGAAGTAGTGAAAGCCTGCTGAATCACGAAGAGCATTTGAATCATTATGACCATACCAGAATATTGTCAAGGGTTGATAAACCTCAAGTAAGGATGATGACTAAGGGAGCTTTCAATTTTAGTGATAGCCCAAGAAGGGCATGCACTGAGGAGAATCAGACATTGTTAGATAGGTCTGGATTTATGAAAATTATGGGAGAAGTCACGAAGACTAGTGATACACAACGGTCAGAATTATACTCTTATTTTAGAAAACTTGGACACTTTACAAGGGCATGTTGCCCTTGGGGTAGGAGGAAGCTAATAAGTCACTTGACTTGAGACTTGATCCGTATAATAAATCGCACAGGGTGTAATATTTAATTTTGGCACCAGCTATTTGATTATATCACATGGTTATGAGTGACAATTGGATTTCATTGAGAAACATTGCCATGTGATTTTCACTCCCACTAGTACTAGAGTAATAACCATTGGTGTGTTTAAATCATATTATCCAATGTATATATTACCGTGCAATCCTTGATCTAATATTTATACCATCTCATGATATTAATTTGAAAACTGGCCTGAATTGATTTTCATTTAATAATGTTCTCATTGATTGTAAAAATTTGAAGCTCAAATATTCCTCTCCCAAGGAACTTGTCTCTTGCCTAGAGGTAAGATTGAATTTTACTAGTAAAGGCCAAGTAGAGAAATAATTGAGAAAGGATTATTAAAGGTATATGATAACTTTTAGTGTAGGTAGAGGTAACAGTGGACATAAAGGAAATGATATGGATAAGGGAATGTCAGGAGAAGTTCCCAAGAGAGATTAATGAACTTCCACTGGAATAAGAAATTAGAAAGTGTGGTAGAAGTAGTGCCAAGGACAAGTTTAATTTAAAGGCTTCTTATTGTATGACCCTGATGAAACGGCTAGGAATATAGCAAGCCTATTAGAGGTAAGGGTCTACAGCTTAGAATAAAGTAGAGCAACAACCTAACTCTTATATGATCGATATGACCTCAAAAGAGGCAAGATGGTAGGATAAGATGCTAAGGGTTGTCTAAATCCTTGAATAATATAGAAATCCCAAAGGGATGCTAAGCCAAGAGGGATAGATGTTTGATGATATCAAATTGAGAATTAATAATAGGTTAAGTGCCAGACTATGTATAACATAACAAAGGGATTAAAGTTTGCTATGTGAAGTAATCAATGTATGATGATCAATACTTGACCATAAGAATGATTGGTCAGAGGGTAAAGAAGGTCAAAAATAGTAGAGTTAGGCAAGAACCCTTTTGAGGACAAAGTCGGATGGAAATAGATGAGTATATAATAGTTAAGGGGTGTATTAGGAATTGATATGTAATGAAAAATGAATAAGGTCTTAATGGTGCCTAAAGATTGAGGGTGCTTGAATATCAATAATGTTAGGGACTATATGATATTCCTTAGTATCCCTAAATAGTTATAGGTATGCAACCATGGCACCCAGAATAATGTGAAAACCAAGAGACAAAGTTCCCAATAACAAATGCCATTGCCTATGGATTTATATAATTTTAGTGGAGAGGCCCCCTTCTAATAAAGATAAGGAATTAAGGAGTATACCTTGATAGTGAACTGAATACAAGGAAGGACTTAGCCATGACGTACCTCTCTAAAAGTGGATATGATCCTTTGTTGCAAAAATTACATTGTTCTCACGAGAGTAAGTCATTTTTAGCAGGAATTCCAATGAATAGGCCAAATGGAGTTGATATTGATATATCCTCCATTAGTAATTTTGTTAATGATGATAGTGGGATACAGCTAAGGTAGGGCGTGGAGTGGATCTTACCCTGAGGAGAGTGAAATTGGTCAAGGGCAATGGGAAAGGTATTATGAGGCAAATACGTATAACTCCTCGAACTTAATAGGGTATCGTGGTATGGTAATGAGTAGTGAGAACATAATAGTGGAAGCCTTGTCCCGATGTTATTTAAAGCTGAGAGTGTGATAGTTGATGGTTGCACTAGAAGCTGGTTTATAGAGAGAGAGATATAAGTAAGTTCCCAATGATGCTTAGACGTATAATAATGTTTGGGACTAGTGAATATTCCTTTATGTCCCTAAGGCATCAATGAGAAGTGTGACCATAACACTCAGGCCAGTAAGGAATATAAGAGGCGAGATTCGTATGGATGGATGCTACTGCTATGGTGATCAAATGAGTTAGGTTGAGAGGCTCCCCTAATAGGGATTTGACATGTAAGAATGTGCTGAGACAGAGATTAAGTAACCAGTAGATCTTGGCTATAGAATGTCTCTTAAATTGGGAGGTAGTTCTCTTACACAAAATTGACGCCACTTTACTAAGAGTGAGCTGTTCTCTAAAAGGAAGAAAGGAAAATGGTTACGATGGAGTTAACCTTACCCTAATGAGAGCGAAGTTGGATAATATGATGTAAAGATGGAACACCTGAGAATTTGATAGAGATGATTTTACAAGACCTCTCCCTGTAAGATGAGAAAAGAAAATCGTAAGACATAATAGACTAGCATAGATATGATGACAAGCCTAAAAGACCGCGGATACGACCCAACAGCCTAGAAAATTTTAGGAGCGCAATGAAAGAAAAATGGCCTAAGGTAGCTAAAAGCTAAGAGAAAAGGAAAGACCAAAATGATGAATGATTCTAAAGTTGACAGAAAGATTTGAGTAAGGCCTAAGAAAGAAATATTGGCATATGTGATCATTCTTAGGGAATGATCAGTTAAGTCACCAACTGAGGGTAGGCAATTTATTCTCTAACTTAGTCCACTAGTCTACAGGCTTCTAAAGAGGGAACATGGCTTGGGTAGAATCCAAAAGAATCCAGGGTCACAATAAATCTTGAAGAGGCTTATGGGAGAGCGTGGTAGCTCCCAAGGTCATAGCAAACCAAGCCTAAAAGAAGGGTACCAAGCCATGAGGGTAGTATCTCTTTAGAGTGGGAGAATGGGATAACGAGGGATGAGTCTAAGATAGGGAAACCTCCTCAGGTTGGTTGCCTAGTACAGAGAGAGTACCCTTGAATTTTCGACATACACTATTATTGTTGAATAGGCCAAGCTCAATTCTATTCTAGTCAACAATAAAAAGTAAAGAGAGTAAAAATTAAGGGAACCACAGACTGTATGTCCTAAAGATTACACATTCAGGCAAGTTATATGTGAAATAAGAATGTAAAAAGAAAGAAGATAAGCCCTTAAGGTAAAAAAGAGAAAGGCAGAGTATGCCAAAAAGACCTGATAAAGGCAGTGTTAAAGGAACTTGAAATGCCATGGTATAGTAAAATACCATGAAGATGAGTACATTGTCATGGCATTGTTATGAAAGAATAGGCCTAAAGTTTAGAAAGAATACGAGTAGTAATGATAAAATACATAGAAGCAAAAGTTATGCTCGTATAAATGACAAAAAAGTAAGAAAGAGAAAGCTATGTAAGTATGAATTCCAGGATTGAAACCTAGCAATGAGGTATAATGAAAAGTTGAAAAAGCCAAGTTAAGTATAAGTAGGGATATCCTTCCTAGTTAATCTCTTATCAAAGATAAGAATAAAGGTTTGATCCGAAAATTTCGAGGACGAAATTTATTTAAGTAGGGAGGAAATGTCACATCCTGTCGAATCTAGCATTGATAGAAGGAATGAAAAATTTGGCTAAGGGCTAATAGGGAAAGAAGATTGGTTAAGAAAACTAGGCAAGGTGTGAGACCCAAAAAGGGTCCAGACCTATATTTTCTAATTCATCGATCCAAGAAGGACAAAATAGGAAAATCTGAGAAAAATTCTAGAAAATTTTCTAAAAAACAATTGGAAAATTGGTAAATTAGAGGTTTTGAAACCTCAATGGAGGCCCTAGAGGTGAAATTGATGTGAAAATGAATTATTACGGAATTTTCCTAACACGAAGGTTTTTCAGGAAAACAATAGAAAATTGAAGGAAGATAATTATTTTAAATATCTAGAGGCCTCAATAATTCTAGGAGAAATATGGATTAATTATTTAAATATTTATAGGAATTTATAAAATTGATTTCAGGCCTTGGAGGTGCAGGAATTAATTTTAGGGAATTTATTTTCCCGCAGTTTTATTGATAAAGGCCTAATCCGGGAAAATTCAAAATAAATAGTTAGAGGTAGAGAAAAATCTTAAAAAGTTTTAGATCATATCCTTACATAAAAAGAGGATTTTTCATGGAGAGAAATACAATTTTGGAGGCCTAGAAAAATTATGAAAAGTTGCAAGCAAATAGTAACTGATAAACTGCATTTTTATTTAGAATTAATGATTATGTGTGGGCCGTACCTTTTATTTCTTTTTAGGGCAGAATTGGGCTTCATTTTGGGCCAAGGAAAGCCCAAAATTTTGTGCAATTAGTAGCCCAACAATTAAATGGATTTAAGCCTACTTTTAATCAAAATATGAGTAGGAATGTTCTCGAGACTGGACACTTATCATGATCTGAAAATTAGAAGGCTTAATGGTAGCCACATGGCCATTTTTCTGGCCAAATTTCATCCACAAGTGAGGGGAGCAAGTCAGATTTTTCTTGTCTATAAATACCCCCTCAATTTGAACATTTTTGGGCAAAACAGAGAACCATAAGGGGAGGTGCTTACAAACTAAATTCTTGACCTTGGAAAAGAGCTTATAACCGTGCAAATTATGGAGGAAGTGTCAAGCTTTGATCAAGGATTGATTGAGGTAAGTTAAGCTTTGCTTTGGCTAGGTTTAAAGCTTGTTTTAGTTGGAAATTCAAGTTGTCTTCTAAGGGTAAAATGCTGTCCAATTTTGGTTGACATGAGGAAGGATTAGGGAAGGATAGAAACCTTAAATATGAAGTGGAATAAGCATGTTTAAGTGATGTTTGTATTGATTTTTGGAAGAAAATCAAAGGTAGGGTTTAATATGCCCCTATTCGGTCAAGGCTAGTTGGGAAGGAAGGAGTTCGATTTTCATTAATCTGAATTGATATTTGGATTATGCATGAAAAATTGTGTAGGAATGGGCCGAGAGGTTTATGGAAACAAAGAGGGAGTAATTATGCCAAAAAAATCAAGGAAAAAGAGGTTTAATCAAGCTTAATATCAAGCATTGGTGTTTATGCTTGAATTATTAATGAATTGGAATATGTTTATGCTTGAATTATTAATGAATTGGAATATGTTTATGCATGAATTGATAGTTTTGTGGTTTTATTCTTTCATACTTATAAAATAGCATGCTCTAATACTCAACATTTCATTCACATATGGCCATTGAGTATATAAGAAATAGAGCAACATTCAATCTTTCATAATCAAAATCATCATCAAGCAACATCAACACGTAAGGATACATATCAAGTACACAATAAGAGTAAGTTCACTACCTTGTATCTTTGAGATTTTCTCTAGCACTCTTTGCTCCCTTTAATTCCAACCATTAAGGTTTCCTATTCAACCTTTGCTATTCCTCTTCCTTGATATCTCATGGCCCTAGATATATCAACATATCGTTGCTATTTATTCATTAGAACCATGGTAACCAACAATTTTAACACTTTGCTCTCTTTGAACCATATTAGCTTCTAACTTTTGAGCTTGATTTCTAACCTTTTTAAAATTAATCTCATATGCTATTTCCCCATAATTTTGCATGTAGAATTCATTTCCAAGCTCAAAATTATCAAAATCTAACTGCTTCTCCCTGAACCAGTTTTGGCCGAACACATAGGGTTTTGGGTTTCCAAATTTTATTTTCAATTCTAATGTTTCCTAACTTGTTGTCTCACCTTTACCCTGCACAATTTTTCATTCTAAACACATTAGAAGCATCAAAACCATCAAAATTCAACCCTAACATGAACCCTAAGTTTGGCCAAAATTGTTTAAAGGTTAGGGAGAAGTTGGTTTTCTTGCAAACTCATCACAAAGCCATTTGATTCTTGCTCCTTTCAAGTCTTTAAACATTATTATAACATCAATTCCATCCTCCCCTTAACTTATAAATTTTGTACTTCAATTTTCAAGCTCCCAAAATCCAACAAAAACCTATATCCAAACACAACAACAATAAAGGTAATGGAAACTCTATCAAAAACCATAAATATACCTTGTTTTGGAGCTTGATCTTGCATGGTTTTCCTTGCTCTTTTTCTTCTCCCTCTTCCTCTTAAATTTTTGGTCTCTCCCACTCTTTTCTCTTAGCTTGGCTGAAACTTTGCATAGAATGAGAGGAAATGGTATTTGTAAAGATTTGGTTAAATCATAGCCCTTAATCTTGTGTGGGGGGACTTGATTTTGACCATTCATTTAATCTCTTTGGCCATATGTCCCTTGTCTTCTTGATTCTTGCCACCTGAGCCTCTTAGGTGTCCCCTTCATTGAATAGAAGTGGCACCTTATGGGACACATCATATGCTACCTCTCACATGTGAAGAAAGCATGATATTTTATTACTTAATTTTATTTTTTCAAACATAACCCTTAACAAAATGTATTATTCCATTTATGTCCTCTCATCAAATTTTCCTTGCAAGAGAGAGGAAAATAGGAATAAATTCATGCATAGCCATACCATTGACTATTCCTCTATTGATTTTATGATTTTACGTTCTATCAGGCACTTTTTTAGGTCCTGACTTATTCAGTAACCCTGGAACATGTTCTGACACTCTTTTTCTATCATAATTAACTTCATATGATATTATATAGCATGCCTAAAAAGGGAGTGAATGCTTTTTTCTTGTTCTTTTATTAAAATATTTAATAATATTCATTTCAAAGTAAACTCGACTGAATTCTCTTTATCAGTCTATAACTTTGAGAATTTGTCTCTGGGTACCAATACTATCTTTTCATCACAGGGAATTTTTCTAATTTTTCTTAATTCAAAAGTCAACCTCTAGACGGTTTATTTTGACTTTTCCCAGACAGTATATAAATAGACTTTAAATTCTATTAATGCCAACCTCTTTGATTTCTGGGGATACAATTATTTTTAAAACCTATGATAATTCCTTAAGTATTATTTTCCTTTTTTTCCAATTATCTATTACCTCTTCATATTTTAAATAATTCAATTTTGACTAATATTCATAATTAGTCAAAACTCTAGAATTTTCATCAATTTGCTTCAGGGGTATTTTCATTATTTTTAACCCCATATAGCCTCAAAACTTCATTTTCAATTTTTCTAGAATTTTGTGAGATTTTTTCTAGAATTTTGGGCGTACTTTTCATTGTTGCCCTTTTCGACCCAAAATTTTTCAAATTCATAGTTAAGTCCCTACTTGGGTTTAGCCTCAAGAATCATCTCACTGAGGTTCTCAGAACAAACTTTGGCCCTTAATCATCTCTAATTGTCATACTCAAGCCCTTGAGACTTTATTAGAGTCTCTAACTTGCCTGTCTTGTGGTTTCAGAAAACTTTTGCTTTACAGTTTGGTCTCTAGAAATCCTCTTATCCTTCCAAAAATTTTTTTAGAACTCCTACTAAAAGGGGTCTGGTAGTCCCATTTCAATATAACTCCAGTACTTCTAAGTCCAAAATATGAGATGTTATACTTTGCCTCAACCAATCAAGATATACTTAATTACATTCCATCACTACATTTGTATCCCAATAACTTGAGATGAAACTATGCCAATTCTAGCCAAATTTTAATAAGATTTATTTATATTACTATATTATAGTACATGTATAGCTATTATATATAATTATATATATAACGGAAGGAATGATAATACTTAATTACTATTATGAAATGTAATTTTAAAATAAATTATATATATCACTTAATATTTATATTTGTATTTATATTTAGGGAAAATGACACTAAGGTCCTACAGAAGATGAAATACTCTAAAAAGGTCCCTTCAAATTTGGTAATGAATTGAAGTCTATTATTGTCCATATGATAGACACAAACCTACCCTATTCAATCTCTCTCCCTCTATGGTAAAACCAAATTGCTTTCTCCCTCTACTCTCTATGAGAAGGCCAAAACTAATTGATCTCTCCCTTTACTCTCTATCAGAATGACAAAACTAACACTCTATCATCTTATCAAAGCCTTATTCTCATTTTTGTTCAAATGCTATTTGTATTCTCTAAATTTCAATCGTGCATCTTCTTCCTTTGCTTTCAATTTATTGTTTGAAACCTCTCAATCACTCTCTCTCTCTGATAGTTCATCTTGCTTTTGCATCATATCATCAAGGAGTTTCTTATTGAGCATCGTGATCCCACTAGGAGTAGCACAAGTTCTTTTCTTTCTCAATCAAACTTGACTACATGCTGAAATGAAATATTTAGTAATGAATCTTTATCCAATTATTGATGATAGTGCTTCTACATTGGTGGTTGGAGTTCCTTTTTTGTGTTGTTTTTAAGTTGATTCTGAAATATCATCTTGAAATATATCATATTATTAACTAATAACCATTGAAAAAAAATTAATTTTTCCATGGAGTTATCTGATATACAAGACAGCATTTTATTTGCTATAATAAATAGTGAAAGAAAGTATCGTTTGATATTGAGTTTATTAAATATTTGAGGTTTGTTTAAGTAAGATCTCATGTCTCTTATGATACTTTGTGAGGTTTGAACCCATGTTTTCTTTTGTCTTGTTATTGTTATAGTGTTATAACTCAAGTTAATGGAATATGTTAATTTTTTCCATCTGATGCCCTAGGAGTTATTAGCTATACAACTAATTTAAATTAGAATTCTAGCTACAAGGTAGGTAGACTTTTTCTTTAAGAAAACATTCTTTTCAAAATTTGAACTACTTATATAGTTAAAGTCTACCTTGAGATAAAAGTAAAATCAATAAGTTTTAGTGTGAGTTTGGAGATTACTATTGAAAATCAGTTAATCAGACAAAAGAATGATGTGTTTTGTCAAAATAGACAACCTGATTGTTATCATTGGAGACAAAAATTTAACTCTAGAAGTCTGATGGGTGGTGATTAAATTGTGAATCAAATATGGGTTGCCTATTTTTCTTGTTTTCCTTAGTTTTTCTTGCCACTTACATGATGTTCTATTTTTGGAGAGTAGCAATAACTTAGCTCTTCTTGATCATCTCAGCATTGTGTTTTCTATATTTTGCTAGACTTTAGTTTAATTTAACTTTAAAAATTTAAAAAGGACTCTATAATTTAATTCTCCAAGTATAAAAAAATCTCCATTTCTTTTTGCTCTCACAAAAATTTCAGGAAAGGATAGATCACTTTGGTGTTAGTATTTTATTAGTGTATACTTCTTCAAATCGAAATACATATTATAAAGTATTTGTTATTTTATCTCATGAGATTTTGAAATATGATTCTTTTTGCTAACTAGCTATTGAAATTTGAAAATGGTATAGAAAGATGACCGAATAACATATTAGTCTATAAAATAGTTGGCTACTCCACTAATATGAAACTTATATATACATAGTAAACTTGATTTCCTTCCATTTGACTAGACTCAATGATAATTAATGATTTAATGATTGAGATTATATTGCTTTAATATATGCGAGTGCTTGTTTGAATGGGAGGCAAGTTGAATTATAGCTTGCTTGGAGAGACTAGTCCCTTAATCTCTAAACTCCTGTTCCCTTTTCTTTTTTCTTCTCCTACTACTATTAATCTTTTTTGTGACTTTATGATGGTAGAAGTGATCTATCTTTTTCATTGAATAATATATATAAGTACTTGGATTTCCTCTTGCTAATAATAATTTGTTAATAAACCAAGTCTCCGTAAATCTAATACGACTATATCAATAATATATGTATACCTCCTTGGAATTTCTCCATTTTCATTCTCATTTTTATTTCCTTGCTTGTTGTTATAGTTGTCATTGTCTACTATCATAGTTGTCATTGCCTACTATCATAGTTGTATTACTTGCTATCATAGGTGTCATAATACTTTTGAATTTAAATCATTAAGTCACATGTCATGCTTTATTTCATGAATTTAAACAAGCATATAATACTTTTGACATATCATTATGCATTTAGCCATAACACAATTCAATCAACATGAAGCAAGCAACACAAACACACTAAACAAGCAAGAAAAAAAATTAAATTATAGATTCAATGCTACACTATTAGAAAAATGCTCATACTTATCCCTAATGTTCGTCTAGTATGATGACAGAAGTGCATGAGCCCTCAAACTCGTCTAGTATGTCTACCAAATGAGTATGTAGCTCAATACTCATCTAGTGTAAAGTACCAAACAAGTATGACAAAGACACACTCATATGGTCTAGAAGACCAGATGAATATATACTTATTATACTCATCTGGTCTGCAACCAGATAAGTATAAGGTACTCGTACTCGTTTGGTCTGTAGACCAGATAAGTATGAGTCTATCATACAAGTCTGGCCTGGAGACCAGACGAGTATGAGGTGTGGCTTTTAAAAAAATTTGTTCGTCAACCTCTCAGATCCCGTCCAGATTCTCTTTTCCCTTCTCTTTTCTCTCTACCCACTGTCTCTAATAAAACCCTATTTTTATATGGTTTTCTCAAGTATTTTTTGATGTTTTGTAACACTTTTACCCTCATTATGCATGCATTTATAGCTTTTTGGTTATATTGGTTCATGCATTGCATTTTGCTGTTTAAGGGATAAAAAGGTCAATTCTCCTTCCTTAATTGTAATTGCCTTAATCTGGAATTTCTTAGTCTTTATAAAGCTCCCTTGTTATGATTTTTAGGCAATTGAAGAAGGACTTAAGACCTAAGATAAAGCATTGATTGAGCCATCATGTTACAAGGACAAAACACAAGAGTTTGGAGAGTTCTGCCTATCTAGGTCGCGACATAGATTGCTGAGGTCATGACCTGGATGCCCTTTTAATAAAACTACGCATTTTGGACCTGAGTCAAGACTGAATGCTCTCTGTCTTCCCAGGTCGTGACATGAAACTTCTAAGGTCATGACTTGGGGCCCCCAAGTCACGACCTGACACTCTTGAGGTCATAACCTGAGTGCTTTAAGTGAAGCTGTGTGTTTTGGAATAAGTTTCTGAGCTTCTACACCTAAAAAGGGCAGCTGCCAGGAGCAGACACTCTCCTATTTTGTATATTTGGATAGGGTTGAGCCACCATCACCTCCTCTCAAGTCTCCATTGATCCCATACCCAAAACCTCTATTTTTCTTCATCTCTTCATCATTTTCTGCATTTCTGAGTTGATTAAACCACTTCAACGACCTTCTTCTCCATTTTTCCAACCCCATTTTTAGCACGAACCATGGCTGTTTATTCCTAAAGTGATTGTGATCTATTTGAAGACATGAGAGGCTAAATCCTTAGCCTCTTGGTGATGGAAGACAAAGCTTGAGCTCAAGGACCTAATAGGGGAGTTATCAATCTAAACTTGTGTTTGATTCTGTGTTAGAGATTTCGAGATTTAGGGATTTCTACATCTGTTTTAGACTTGATTTATGATTGTTAATCTTGTGTTTAGACTATTGAATGTATTTAGATTGGATGCTGTTAATGTTGGATCATTCATATATATATATATATCAGTTTTGAATCCTTGTGTTTATTTAATTGTCAGTGATCATTGGTGATTAATCTATGTGCTTGGTATTTAATGATTGTCAATTAACTTTTTGAGGACATTTGCATCGTCCATTCATCTACACTCTAACTGGGTCATAATAATGTTTTAAGAGGTGTTAATTAACTTTGATTAAAGTGAGTTTTATTAATTAAGACATTGGATTCGAGTGATTACTTGGGGTTTTCTTCAGACTTAGAGACTTTCTAAAACTCCCAATCATTTTGAAGAGCAGTGATAGCTAAGTTTTCATCATCAAGAGACTATTTCACCATAATTCTCTTTTAATCCAAACATTTCTTCATTCAATTAAAACATCAAAAACATTTAATTATCTACATTTTACATTTATTGCACCACCCTTAAACATTTAAAAACCCCCTTTTTTCTTTATCCAAATCATCATGTTTTTTATTATCAATTTAGACTAGGTTGTTTTCTAATAAAGCGCTCCTTGAGAAGAATGATTGGTTGCACCTATACTACATTTTTTGGTGCAATCATAATTTTTGATGACCCGGAAGGTGACATCCCTGTTCGTTCAATGGTGCGCTGCTGGGGAGCCAAGAAATTGGTTCCCTGGTAATTGGTTTTCCATACCATTGTGATTTGGGTCAATTCTCATGGAGTTTTAGTTTTTAAACTTAGCTTTTGCATTTCATAGCATAAAAAGTTTTGCAAATAGAAACAAATATCTTGCTTTTCCATACTTTGGCATTTGCATTCTTGCATAGCATTTTGCATTTTGTTCTGACTTAATCCTAAGTTTTTTGGCCAATTGCTTGAAGTTTTGAACTCTGTGCATAGTTTGTTGAGCATCTGTTAAAGTATTTAGTGAATTTTTCAAGGGTTTTGTGAAAGTAGCTCTCTATGACCTGAAGTCGTGACCTCATATCTTTGCAGTCACAACCTCATTACTTAAGTCGTGACCTGACTTTTGGCTTGTCGTGACCTCAGCCTTCTATTTTCTAGTGTTGCTCTCGGTTTGTTCAAATTGTGACGTAGACTCTTTCAAGTCCCGACCTCAGTTTCTTTTTCTTTCAAGGTTGCTTTCTGTGACCTCAAGTCACAACCTGGATACTTCAAGTCATGACCTGAGCTAGTTTTGCATTGAAAAGTTTTTCTAAGGTCCAAACTTGCTCTTTTGCATAGCTTTACTTTCTGCACATACTTTGAGAGTGTATAGCACTTTATACACCTCAAACTCACTAAGCATTATTTGAAATCATTGAGTTTACCTTAGTTTTGAAATATAGACTTGGTAAATATCAAAGTTTTGACATTACTTTTCTCTTTCACTCTATTTGTGCTTGATTTTGAGTAATTGTGCATGCCTAGAGCACGTAAAGGCTAGAGAGGTAGACATACAGCATCTGATAGCCCACTTCTTTTACGAGACCAATCCCATTCATCTAGTAAGAGTGAGGAAGTAGAAGAGGAAGTCATGGCTGAAATATGTCACATCCAGTACTATGGTAATTAGGAATAAGGAATATTCCTAAATAATTAAGGGCTAAAAATGATAAGCTGAAGTAGAAGAATTTTGGTGAAAAATAATTATTATGATTTTCCAAGCCAATTGTGGAAATTTGACTAACTAAGGAAAATTGGTCAAATATAATTATGGAATAATATTTTCAAGCCTTAGAAAATTAAGAAAAAATAAGGATAATATCCTTTGAGAATTATATGAGATTATAAAATTATTTTTATGACCAAATTACCCTTAGAGAAATTACAAAAGAATTTGAGGGTGATTTAGGCCAATTTAAGGGATTTTATTTGGAAAATTCCAAATAAATATTTTTAGACAGAATAAAATTCCAAAAAAATTCTTATGATATCCCAAGAAATTATAAGAGATTATGGAATTAAAAGAAGACCCTCAAGTATTTAAGATTTTTCTCAATTCCTTTGAAAAGTGAAAAAATCACTAAAGAGAAGGAAATTAGTTTTCCTGTTATTTAATTAGTGAAAAATTAATTTTGAGACAAAGAGGGGAATTTGGGAAGATAAACATGAGGAGAATAAATTAGGGATCTGATAGAAAATAATTACAGAGGCCAGAATACTATAATAATAAAAAAGAAGTTAAACCCGGAGTTAAAGTGTACCGATAAAGCAAGACTAGAGTCTTGCAATTCAAATGGTTCACATTTAGCCATGTGTCAAGCTCCTAATAGAGAGGATTTGAACTTGCCAAGTGTCATTCCAAAAATAGAGAGGATTTTGACTTTTGGTAATAAATTTCATTTGGATTTAGTTAATTATGAAAAAGAAAGTAACATTAAAAGGGGTAATGACACTTGGAATTACATTTATGATGGTGGTTGGGATATTTTGACTCATTAAACAAGCACTCCTCCCCCTAATTTCAGATGTTATGTTCGGCCAAGAGGAGAGAAAGGGGGAAAAGAGAGAATTTCAAGAGAAACCAAGGAGAAAGGCATCAACTTTGAGTATACAAGTGAGAATCAAGGTTAGTTCTTGGTCCTAAATAGATCCTTGTCTTGTTTTCTTGCTTTGTGTGATTGAAAATTCTGTTTCTTCTCCTTACTAGGTGCTGGCCAAACTGATTATCATGTGGGGGAAGAAGTTTTACTGGTCAAACTTGCTAGAACACTTCAAAGCATGTTAGTTCCTAGTGGTTGCAAGTGGTTGTAGGTTGTTTTTAAAGTATTTTCTTTGTTGTTTCTCTTGAGGTTCATTTTGGCCAAGGTAGTAAATGAAATGCCCTACCTTTAACTCCTCAGAGTATGTATTCGTAAGTGTTATGGTTCAAGCAGATCATGACACAAGCCTGTGATTTAAAATTTCAACGTAATTACTCAGGTTACCATTCACTGTTTAAGTTCCAGATTATAGGTCCAACTTCAAAAATTCATAACTAATTCCATAAAAATCATATTGAGGTGTTCTAAAATTCTAAGAAAATATATTTTGATGATATTTAAGGGAAAAATATCCAATTGGGCTTATCTTTGCCCAATTCTTACAGTTTAATCAATAAATTTTACTGTTCATTTCAAAAAATCTGGAACTTCTAGATTCTGTGCCTCAATTTTAAAAATTCGTATCTCCTTGTGTACACATCCAATTGAGGTGATCTATCTCTCATTTTAAATCTTGGGATGTGTACTATGAGTCTACCAAATCTCGTGACTTAACTCATTCGTTTGCTAAGTCAAACTGGAGCTAAAAACTCACTCCTCCAGGACCTACGTTTTATCCCTTAACATCTCTTTACTTTAATTCTTTTTATTTCTTTGGCATACATAACATGGGCTTACTCTTTCCCATTCATGCTCATACACTTTCATTCATGCCATAAATATTATAATTAATTACATGGCATCATAGGCATCCATAACATAAATTACATAATAGGAGAATTACACATTGAATAATAATATCATTCATTAACATGAACAATTCTCCACTTTCTTCTCCTTGCTTCTCATGCCATTATTGCCCATCATTGATTGACCTAAATGGTTGGTTACGGAGGGAGTGAGATTCAAGAGAATCTCAGTAGCAAACAATACTATATTAATCATGCTAGATGGATCCTAATGCACTACACGTAACTTGTTTATTCTCTTGTTAATTAGTGACATATTAGCATGCTCAAGGCTAACTTCTTGATGCTTGGCCATGGAGACATAATCTACTCATCATGAATAGCAATTATAGCAGCTAAAACATGTCACATTAACATTCAAATAACATATACACAGCAACACACAAGCATACAACATCACGCAATGACAATAGGTTAGTTCACTACCTTGCACCTCAAGCTTTTCTCTTACTTTTCCTTTGATTCCCTTGACTTTTCAACCATGTGGGCATTTGGTTAACATCATCAAATGTCCTCTTGGATGTTCTAGGGTCCTAAACATAGTCATAATGATCACACAATGTAACATCCCAACTTTTGGTCTTAGAAGTACCAGAAATAGCCTGAATTGGATAGGCTACTAGACTCCTTTTGAGCAGAAGTCTCACAAATGAGAAAGGAAGTCAAAGTAGTTTTAGGGACTAAACTGCAAAGTAAAAGCTTTCAGGGGCTAAAGTATAATCAAGTTAGAGGCTCCAGTAAAGTCTCGAAAGCCCAAAGAGAGAAAAGAGGCTAGATACAGGTCAAAGGTTAAGTTAGAAATAAAAAGTTGAGGCACAGTATAATACTTATGGCATGTATAGAAATGTATAAGCATCAACGAGAAAGAGTAAGCCCTTGTTATGTATGCCAAAGAAATAAAAAGAATTAAAGTAAAGAGATGTTAAGGGATAAAACATAGGTCCTAGAGCAGTGAGTTTGTAGCTCCAGCTTGACCTACCAAATGAATGAGTTAAGTCACAAGATTTGGTAGAGTTATAGTACATATCTCAAGCTTTAAAATGAGAGGTAGATCACCTCAATTGGATCTATACACAAGGAGATACGAATTCCCAATATGATTTTTATGGAATTAATTATGAATTTTTGAAATTGGGCCTGTAATCTGGAAGTTAAACAGTGAATAGTAACCTGAGTAATTATGTTGAAATTTTAAATCCACGGGCTTGTGTCATGATCTGTTTGAACCATAACACTTATGAATACATGTTCTGAGGGGTTAATGGTAGGACGTTTCACACAATCTATTAGAACCACTAAATTACATAATATTCAAGACTAGCTCTCTTGAACCTCAACCCTTTCTCTTGGTTTTAGGATTTTCTTTCTAACTTTTCTAACATAAATCTCATCATTTTTCTTCCTTAAGATCCATTTCTTGTCAATTAGGATCACTTTAGATGGCCTTAGATTTAAGAAGATCAAATCTGAAAATTTTGCTTCACGGGTACTGTTCACACAGAAATTCCAGAATTTTTGCTCAATTTTAAAAATTCATAATTAATTCTAGAAAAATCAAAACTAAGTGGTTCCAAAACTCACTGAAAGCTCCTTAAGTTCTCTTTAAGGAAAAAATATTTTTAGGAACCAATTCTATGTCGAACAATACCAGAATTGTATAGAATTTGACACTCTTCCAAAGGTTAAACACTGTTTCCAGATTTCAAACCCTAACTTTGAAAAATCACAATAAATCGTACACATATCCAAATGAAGTGTTCTACCCATGGATTTAAAGCTTACAGAGTGTAATTTAATCATGAAAAATTTTAGAATCAGATACAAAGAGTAACTTATTCAAATAGGCATCAAGTCAGATGCTACAACCATCACAAACCTTGATCTTGAAGCTTGAATCTTGTTCCTTCTTCTTGGGCTTCACTCCTACGTTTTTCTCTCTAAATTTTAGCAGAGTTTTCCCTCTACAAATAGCTATTAAACTGCTCTTCCAAGTTGGGGTATTTATAGCCAAAACTTTGACTTGAATGGACTAAAATGCCCTTGGTGACTAATAGAAAGAGTAAGGGCAATCTTGAAATTTTATGTTGACTTTTACATCATCATTGCATCATCTTCTTGCATCATTCTTCTAGAGGGGGTCAAGTGTCACAAATGTGGTGGAGGAGAAGGGAGATTAAATCCTAGCCATTGGATCAAAACTTAATCCTTAAGTTTCCTCTGAATTTACTTGGCCCACATTTCTCCAACTCTCTTTATGGCCTTCCGGAACTCAAAAAATTCTTCTGTCTACTCCATAAATTCCCTTTAATTCTAGAGAGTATCTATGAATTTTCTTAGGTTATAACACTTCCTTTAAACCTTGCATAAAAATTCATTTACTAAAATGTCCTTTTATCGGCATAATCAGCTTTTTAATTTATTAAAGCCACTCCACTGGCCTTTTAGTTGGAGGACTAATTTTATAAATTAGTACAACCTTTCATCCATTTAACCTCATTTTTATGTACATTTTTGAGGTCTCTTGCTATTTCAAAAAATTACCTTGAACAATGTACTTTTTATCGGCTATAACCTTATAAATTCCATTTAAGCTACCTCAGGGGTATTTTCATCATTTCTCTTCACAGAAGAGCCTTAGAATATTATTTCTCATTTTCTAGGATTTTCTTGGAATTCTTTGTATACTCTTCCATTTTTATCCCTGTTGGTCATAACTTTTTGAATTTATAGTTTAGTCCCTGCTTGGACTTAACTTCATACAATCCTCTCTTTGAGGTTTCTAACTTAACCCTTGGCCTGTATCTAGCCTCTTTTTTCTTTTTGGGCCTTCGAGACTTTACTGGAGCCTCCAACTTTGATTACACTTTAGCCCCTTAAAACTTTCACTTTGCAGTTTAGTCCCTAAAACTGCTTTGACTTCTTTTTTCATCTTTGGGACTTCTGCTCAAAAGGAGTCTAGTAGCCTATCTAATTTAGGCTATTTCTAGTACTTCTATGCCCAAAAGTTGGGATGTTACAATAAATAGACCCTAGGATGAGTTTTTCAATGTTTTAATGCTTCTATGGTGCTCAAATGAAAAATAGTATAGGATAAACCTAAAGAACAAGTGTTGGAAGCATTAAAATCAAAGTTGTAATTTTTGGTTAAGGAACCCTATTGGTTTAGTCAAGAGAAAACTAAAAGGATGAGTTTTATTTTCTTAAATCTAAGCACATATTTGGAATCTACATGAAAAATTATGTAGGAATAAGTCAAGAAGCAATTTTAGGGCTTATGGAAAACAAAGTTCAAAAATTAAAGAACAAAGATGGAAGCTTTAAGGAGCAAGAGTTATGTTTAAGTTGTGTTCTTGCTTTTACTTGGTTTGGTTAATGATTCTTGCTACCCTTTTTGGTGGATTGCCATGTTAGGGCTTGATATTTGTGAAGGAAAAGAAAAGAAACAAAGAAAGCTCAAGCTTTTGGAGTAAGGTAGCAAGTTGAACCTAACTACTGACATTAACTTGGCATTATTGATTATTGCATGATTAATTGTTATTATGTGGATGAACTTTCTTGATTGTGATGTGGCTGCTCTTTGCACTTTCTTTCTTTGGCCTTTGCATAATTGAGTTTGCCAAATGATAAGCATGCTAGTTCACCAATAGTAGTTAATGTAGTTATGCATAATGATGATGCTTGTTGATGATATAGTTGGTTAGTTTGCTATCAGGATTTCAATGAAATCTCATTCCCCAAATGCAATCTAACATTTTAGTCCATGAAACTTCCAAGGACAAGCTGCAGATTGAAGGCTAAATTATGGTATCATACTATAAAAATTTGTGAACTTTTGGGTTATATAAATATTATGCTGGGCAGTGCTGTAAATCCACTAACATCGTCGCCTTTAAGCAACATTTTGATTAAGTTCCTGAATGCTTTTAATCACAAAATTTGGCATTCATTTTAATAGCTAACACATTAAAAATGGCCAACTACACGATTTTTAATGATTTTTTAAAGTTAAGGTTCAGAATCTGGAAAAAGGATTTTTACCTAATAGATGAGGTGACTTTCACAAAAACCTGATGCATTTTCTAATGGAATTGGTTCACAAGATTATTTTTCCAAAAAAGAGCATTCAAAGAGCTTTTTATAGAATTTTGAACCACTCTATTTTGGTTTTTCTAGATTAAGTTATGAATTTTTGAAGTTAGTCCAGAAAACTGGATTTTTACCCGATGAATAGTAAAAATCCGAAAATCAGCATTTTTTGGGATAAAATTGAGCCTAAGACCATCTAATATGGTCTAAAATGGTTTTAATTGAACCCTAAGATGATGCGATAGTAAGGTGTAACATTTTGGTATCAGAGCAGAGGTTCTGGCATAGGATAGAATGCTCTGCTTAAGTTATTCGTTAGATTTTGGGGTTAGTTAAGAAGAAACTGACACGTCTTTACAGGAATCAGGATGGAAACCACCATGTATTGGGACACTAGTGTTAGTGGCAGTCTCACCCAAGAGGGGGGGTGAATTGGGTGAGTTATAAAAATTTTACCAATTTAAAACAATAAGTTAACAGAAACAAAGAGTGTGAATTAGAGAGATTTCACCATAGAAAGTGGACACAAAATTTATACTGGTTCGGTCTCAACCACTTGACCTACATCCAGTCCTCAGAACACCTCTGAGTATCCACTATGTGCCAAGATTAATCGGGCTCTTGGTGCCACAGTACAGCAATTGATACTCTTAATCACTCCCCCTTACTACCCGTAAGGTTACAATCCTACTTAAGAGTCCACACTCTTAAGTTTCACACAGAGCGTGATTAATGATGATAGATACAAACTCTCTTACAGAGTGAATAAATTAGAATCACTGAAGCTTGGTGTATAGAAGAACAGAGTATTGAATGTAACAGTAAATAACCAACAGAGGGTGGTTCGCGTATTCAATATGTTCATTTAATGCTTCTTCGCGCCTTTTATAGTTGAGGCAGTTTAGTAATCGTTAGATGGAAGAGCTTCTAACCATTGGGAGTTTGGTTGCGTGTTTTACCAGTTGCAACAGTTTTCGCCATTAATGCTTCTGACAAGGTAGGTTACAGGCTACTTAGACAACTGTTGGAGAGTCGTTGGGTTTTTCTTCTTAATCTGCAATAATACTTTAATTCAATAAGTTTTTCTTTGCAGAGTGAGATCAAAACAAACAAATGATAAAATAAACATTCATAGTTTACAAGTAGAATCAATCAGTTGTTAAATGTGTTGAACAATAACCGGACATCCTTGATCGAAGTAATGATCAATGACTGGTTGATCGATCAGGTTATCGATTATTTAGAGTGAGAGCTTTTGAAACAGATAACTAAGTTTATCGATCAAGTGATGGATTAATGATTTATCGATCAAGTGATCGATAAAAGGAAACAGTGACTTCATACTAGTATGCAGAGAAAATGAAGATCAAGGTCACTTTTGATTTTGAATCTCTTTAAATAGAGAATTAAGATAAACATAAAGGCTGAGAAAAGCTTGAATGAAATAGATAATAAATTTTGAGAATCATCATGACTAGTTGAAGTTTAAACTGAAATCGCTCCATGATCGAACAAGTGATTGAATACTTGTTGATCAATCAGGCTATCGATAAACAAGGTGTTATAGAAACAGATTTTAAAGCAATAATGATTGAACATATTATCGATAAATAGATGATGGATAAACTTATCGATAAACAATAAGCAGAAAATTATTCAGTGAAAACATAGACTATGTAAATTATCGAATAGGTGATTGATTAATGAATGATCGATCAATTGATCGATAAAATAGAACAAAGAGATTTAATCTTGTAAATTCAAAGAGCTGATTTATCGATCATGTTATGTGAAAAGCAAGGCATACAGGTAAGCGCAGTGATCGATCATATTATCGATGATTTGATTATCGATCCAGTGATCGAAAAGACCATTAATTAAAAAATGAGATACCGATGATCGATCATTTGATTCATAATCCACTAATCGATCAAGTGATCGACAAGCCACTTGGATAACAACCTGCATGTAGAGTGGGATATAAAGCAATGTTCGATCACATTATTGATAAATCATTGATTGATAAAGTGATTGATAAATGGTGACTAAGGCAAAACATAGAGTGAGTAGAGCGCATTACCATTTATCTGTCCTTTTATCAATAAACCATTTATTGATCATGTGATCGATAAATGCCTATCAGATTCCTATCGCTTTATCTGACTGATGTTTGACCATTTTGATTATCGATCAAATGATTGATAATTTACTGCAGACTTTTATACATAACTAAGTTAACAATGATCGATCAATTGATCGATCAACACATTATCTATAAGGTTATCAATCAATGTTTCCACTAAGTTACTGATTGTACAGAAACATTATCTATCAAGTTATCGATAAGTCCTTGATCAATTAGATGATCGATCAACATAATAAAACACATATTCCTTACTTTGTTATCATCAAAACCTTAATGCTAACATTCTCCCCCTTTTTGATGATGAAAAAACATAGGTGAGGGATATTAACTAAGTAGCATCATATAACAGTAAAATCAAAACAACAAAGGCTCTTGATAGATCAAAGTGAGACAGAAAGGCAACGTAAGGGACAAAAACTTAACTGATAAATGTGAACTATCAAAATACATATCAGTAAGCAAATTACATAATAAGCAAATTACATAACTGTTAGAAATCAAAATACATAACAGTAAAAACAGGAAACTGAAGAAAAAAAAAAATTAAACAGTAGAATCCTTCTCTCCCTTTTTGTCAGCATCAGAAGAAGAAGGGGAAGGAGTAGAAACAGCAGGCATAGGAAGTGGAATAAGAAGAGGTGGAAGTTGAGAAAGTGGGGAGAAAGGTGGAAAATACAGAGAAGGGATTGGCTGTGGAACAGTGATAAGAGCTAAAGTAGTAGGAGGAGTGGGAGAGGTAGAGGGTACAGATGGTGAAGTGGAAATAGGAGAAGTGGGTATGGTTGAGGTAGATGGTGTAGGCGCATGGTGAGGAGGAGAGGGCGATGAGAAAGTAGATCCTTAAAGCTAAAAGAGGTGCTGGGCATAGAGAAGTTGTTGCAGAGAGAGGCCACCATGCTTTTGAGCTCTCGGATCTCTCTGTCAACATGATCAAATCTCTGAGAAACTTCCTTTTCCAAAACTACCATTGCTTGTCGATGAAGATCCAGAATTTTGGAAATGCCCTCAAATTTTCTGTCTGAGACTTCCCCACAGTCTCTTGCTATGGCATAAACTCTTCTCTCAAAGTCTTGATGTTCTGCTTGAAACATCTCCCTGATTGATCTTTCCAGAAATGATGGTCCAGGGGTATGAGAGGGAGCTGCAATGGATTCGGCCTCATCCTAGGTTCTAGAGGTGCTAGCAGCTGGTTGTTTCCCTTGATCTTCCTGAGTCATCTTTTGTGAGGGTCTAAAGGGTACAGGGATCCTCATTTTGTTGAGCTAGGTGATGCCAAAAACAGGAACTTTTGGAGACCATTAGAGTTCGAAGTTGGTGATCATGTTTTCCTTAAAGTGTCACCAACAACGGGAGTCGGTCGATCCCTAAAGACCAAGAAGCTAAGTCCGAAGTATGTTGGACCGTTTCAGATTTTGTTCAAAGCTAGACCAATAGCCTATAAGTTGGCTCTTCCCCAAAATTAAATCAGATTCATGATGTCTTTCATGTCTCCCAACTGAGGAAATACCATCCAGACCTGACACATGTCATAAGCTATGATGACATTGTGCTCCGAGACAATGAGGTTAGACCAGAGCGAATCATTGATCAAAAATTCAAGCGGCTGAGGAGCAAGCAGATTTCACTGGTCAAGGTGGTTTGGAAGGGTCTTTCCTCTGAAGAAACCACATGGGAGATGAAGACCGAGATGAAGGAAAAGTACCTTGAACTTTTCTATTAAGGTATGCTTTAAATTTTGAGGACAAAATTTATTTAGGGGGGAGAAATGTCACATTCAGTACTATGGTAATTAGGAATAAGGAATATTCCTAAATAATTAAGGGCAAAAAATGATAAGGAGAAGTAAAAGAATTTTGATGGAAAATAATTATTATGATTTTCCAAGCTAATTTTGGAAATTTGACTAATTCAGGAAAATTGGTCAAATATAATTTTGGAATAATATCTTCAAGCCTTAGAAAATTAAGAAAAAATAAGGATAATATCCTTTGACAATATATGAGATTATAAAATTGGTTTTATGACCAAATTACCCTTAGAGAAATTACAAAAGAATTTAAGGGTAATTTATGACAATTTAAGGGATTTTATTTGGAAAATTCTAAATAAATATTTTTAAAGAGAACAAAATTTCAAGAAAATTCCTATGATATCTCAAGGAATTATAAGAGATTATAGAATTAAAAGAAGACCCTCAAGTATTCAAGATTTTTCTCAATTCCTTTGAAAAGTGAAAAAATCACTAAAGAGAAGGAAATTAGTTTTTCCTTTTATTTAATCATTGGGAAATTAATTTTGAGACAAAGAGGGGAATTTGTGAAGATAAAAATGAGGAGAATAAATTAGGGATGTGATAAAAATAAATTACAGAGGTCAAAATACTATAATTATAGAAAAGAAGTTAAACATGGAGTCAAAGTGCACCGATAAAGCAAGACTAGAGTCTTGCAATTCAAATGGTTCACATTTAGCCATGTGTCAAGCTCCTAATGGAGAGGATTTCAACTTGCCAAGTGTCATTCCTCAAATAAAGAGGATTTTGACTTTTGGTAATTAATTTCATTTGGATTTAGTTAATTATGAAAGAGAAAGTAAGATTAAAAAGGGTAATGACACTTGGAATTGCATTTATAATGGTGGTTGGGATGTTTTGAGTCATTAAACAAGCACTCCTCCCCCTAATTTCATATGTTATGTTCAGCCAAGAGGAGAGAATGAGGGAAAAGAGAGAATTTCAAGAGAAACCAAGGAGAAAGGCATCAACTTTGAGTATACAAGTGAGAATCGAGGTTAGTTCTTGGTCCTAAATAGATCCTTGTCTTGTTTTCTTGCTTTATATGGTTAAAAATTCTGTTTCTTCTCCTTATTGGGTGCTGGCCGAATTGATTATCATGTGGGGGAAGAAGTTTTGTTGGTCAAACTTGCTAGAAACTTCAAAGCATGTTAGTTCCTAGTGGTTGCAAGTAGTTGCAGGTTGTTTTTGAAGTATTTTCTTTATTGTTTCTCTTGAGGTTCATTTCGGCCAAGGTAGTAAATGGGCCCTAGGATGATTTTTCAATGTTTTAATGCTCCCATTTTGCTCAAAATGAAAAATGGTGTAGGATAAACCTAAAGAACAAGTGTTGGAAGCATTAAAATCAAAGTTGTGATTTTTGGTTAAGGAACCCTATTGGTTCAATCAAGAGAAAAATGAAAGGAGGAGTTTTATTTTCTTAAATCTAAGCACATATTTGGAATCTACATGAAAAATCATGTAAGAATAAGTCAAGAAGCAATTTTAGGGTTTATGGAAAACAATGTTCAAAAATGAAAGAACAAAAGTGGAAGCTTTAAGGAGCAAGAGTTATGTTTAAGTTGTGTTCTTGCTTTTACTTGGTTTGGTTAATGATTCTTGCTACCCTTTTTGGTGGATTGCCATACTAGGGTTTGACATTTGTGAAGGAAAAGAAGAGAAACAAAGAAAGCTCAAGCTTTTGGAACAAGGTAGCAAGTTGAACCTAACTACTAATATTAACTTGGCATTATTGATTATTGCATGATTAATTGCTATTATGTGGATAAACTTTCTTGATTGTGATGTGGCTGCTCCTTGCACTTTCTTGCTTTGGCCTTTGTATAATTGAGTTTTCCAAATGATAAGCATGCTAGTTCACCAATAGTAGTTAATATAATTATGCATAATGATGATGCTTGTTGATGATATAGTTAGTTAATTTGCTATTGGGATTTCAATGAAATCTCATTCCCTAAATACAATCCAACATTTTTGTGCTTGAAACTTCCAAGGGAAAGCTACAAATTGAAGGTTAAATTATGGTATCATACCATAAAAATTCATGAACTTTTGGGTTATGTAAATATTATGCTGGCGAGTGCTGTAAACCCACTAACACCGCCACCTTTTAGCGACGTTTTGATTAAGTTCCCGAATGCTTTTAATCACAAAATTTGGCATGATTGTATATCACGTTCCGGGCTTCATTTTAATAGCTAACACATTAAAAATGGCTAAATACACGATTTTTAATGATTTTTCAAAATTAAGGTTTAGAATCTGGAAAAAGGGTTTTTGCCTAATAGACAGAGGTGACTTTCACAAAAACCTGACACTTTTTCCAAGGGAATTGGTTTTCACAAGATCATTTTTCATTGAAAGAGCATTCAAAGATCTTTTTATAGAATTTTAAATCACTCCATTTTGATTTTTCTAGATTAAGTTATGAATTTTTGAAGTTGAGCTAGAAAACTGGATTTTTACCCTATGAACAGTAAAAATCCAAAAATTAGCATTTTTTGGGATAAAATTAAGCCCAAGACCATCCAACGTGGTCTAAAATGATTTTAATTGAACCCTAAGACAATGCGATAGTAAGGTGTAACAAAATACCTTTGAACGGTAGGAATGGGAATGGCAATCATAATAGACCTAATAATAGTGGTCATGAGGGGTAAGGAGAGAATAATGGCCACAATAGGATCCTTGGACAACCTAGGGGTAGAGCTATCAAGGAATTAACTCAATGTGATGGGAATTTTGAACCTATGCCTGGTGCTTTTCCTACTTTTAATACAGATTTTGAAATTAAAGGTCAATTAATCCACTCATTGCCTAAGTTTCATGGTCTTACAAGAGAAAACCTGTACCTTCATCTCCGAACTCTCTACATGTAGTGCTTGTCCATGAAGCCAGTGGGCGCGGTCATATGGAAAGTGTTTCACCTATCCGTAGAGGTAAAAGTGAGAGAATGGTACATGAACCTACCACTCTATGTGGACAATGCTTATGAGTCATGGGCTAGTTTGAAGAAAGCATCTTTGGACAAGTATTTCCCCTCTACCAAGATCTTAGCTGCCCGGAAGAAAATTTTTGTGACTAAGCAAGAACACTTCAAATTATGGAGCCGGTTTCAAGAAATGCTTACCCTGTGCCCCAATCATCAAATCCTTGAGGAGCACTTGGTATAGTATTTCTATAATGGATTATTGCCTTATGATGCCCAAGTCTTGGATGCTGCTGCGAATGGATCCGTGGAGAATATGGGACCACAAGCTGCATGGGAGTTAATAAGAACTTTTCTCTCAACCTACAACATATAGGCTCAAGGGATCTAAGGGATCACAAAGCTAAAAGGGATCCACTTTTGGTTAAGCTAGCCCAGGATATGTCTAGGCTTGCAAATACAGTTGAAAGTCTCTGCTCTAACAAGCCATAATCTTTTGCTTTAGTGGCTATAAGTTATGGGGTTTGTGACCCTCTGAGGCATACTACACTAAATTGCCCTGGGCCGGTTGAAGAAGTTAATGCAATGTAACCAAGGTAGAGAGGGGCTATATTAGAAAAGGGAACCCTACTCGAATGCCTACAATCCTGATTAGAGAGATCACCCAAACTTCAAATAGACCAAGTCAGTTCCAAGGCAATCAGTTTCACAATACTAGAGCTTCCTCAAACAATTTTCAAGATCCTTTAAGCGTAGTAGTGACAACCATACAACATGCTATGGTATCTCAACCACTACCGAGAGGGGATGACACTTCTCAACTCTTGAAGAGTATCGCTGCACAGATGACAAACATCGAAGGACGATAAAGGAGAGTGATGACAAGTTCGTCTCCATAACTACCATCTTGGAAGGGATGTAGAAAGATAACTCAGATGTGCACAAGAAATTGGAAGAGCTTATCTTGAAGAATACTGATATCACTAGTCATTTAACCTAACTGTCTAACGTGGTCAATGACATACAAGCCAAGAGTGAGGGAAGCATTCCCTCTAATATAGTGATCAACCCAAAGGGCCTCAATGCTATAACACTACGAAGTGGTAGAAAGGTTCATTTTGAAGGTGAAAGAACTGATAGGGCTGAAAGTGATCAAGATATAGTGAGCCCTCTGCTTTCCCCAATGAGACTTGGTAAGTCTGAAAGCTCACAACAAGAAGAGCTCATGAAGAGGGCAAGAGCATAAACTGGTTCAGAAGAGAAGTCAACTCAAGCACCTGACCAAGTAATTCAAGAAGCTGTGCCAGAAGATGAAAACATTATGGAGAACTCCGCTTACAAAGGCAAACAGAAAGAAGACAAGGCAGAGACGAGCATGTAAGGAGCCTCTAAGCCTTCAGATAAGGAGGTAAGTGCTAAAGATCTCCCTTACCTTAAAGCCTATTTCTCTGGTAAGAAAAAATTTGATGTTGAGTTTGCCATTGATGCTTACACTTTATTTAATAAACTGGAAATTAATGTGCCCATAATTCAATTCTTGAGAGGAAACCCTAAATACTTTAAATTGTTAAAAGAGCTGTATAATGACAAGTAAAGGTTTAGGCCTCTTGAGAGAATTCAAGTGAGTGCCAATGTGTCATCCCTATTTAAAGCTAACTACTATTTAAGTGCCAAGATCCTGGATCTTACACTATTCCCAGTACCATAGGAAAGGTTCACGTTAAGGGAACATTGTTAGATTTAGGAGCTGCTATAAATGTTATGCCCTAGTCGGTTTATTTGGCTTTAGGGATAAATGGCATCAAAGACACAAGTGTGGTACTCCAACTAGCAGATAGGTCTATCAGGTACCCCAAGAGAATCATAGATGACATTCTTGTTCAAGTTAATGACCTAGTATTTCCTGCTGATTTCTATATTCTAGATATGTCCAATGAACTTGCAAATGAGAGTACTCTGATTTTAGGAAGACCTTTCTTGCAAACTTCCAAAACCGTCACAAGCTTAAAACATAGCTGTTTAACAATGGAATCAGGAGATCATGTTGTAACTTTTAATATGAATGAAGCCATGCATCACCCTTTTGATAATTCTGCATTTATGGGTTTAAATGCCATTGATTTAGCTATTGAACAAGCTAGGGATGAGCATGATCTGCATATGCATGATGGTTATGACGTGCATTCACCTAAATTGATTGATTCTTTCTGCTGTATCATCATATGAATTGTCTGAACTTGACTCGTCTTTGAGTGCATATGATGAATATTTCAATTCTCCAACTAGCAGATGAGATGCTATCAGGTACCCCAAGAGAATCATAGATGACATTCTTGTTCAAGTTAATGACCTAGTATTTCCTGCTGATTTCTATATTCTAGATATGTCCAATGAACTTGCAAATGAGAGTACTCTGATTTTAGGAAGACCTTTCTTGCAAACTTCCAAAACCGTCACAAGCTTAAAACATAGCTGTTTAACAATGGAATCAGGAGATCATGTTGTAACTTTTAATATGAATGAAGCCATGCATCACCCTTTTGATAATTCTGCATTTATGGGTTTAAATGCCATTGATTTAGCTATTGAACAAGCTAGGGATGAGCATGATCTGCATATGCATGATGGTTATGACGTGCATTCACCTAAATTGATTGATTCTTCTGCTGTATCATCATATGAATTGTCTGAACTTGACTCGTCTTTGAGTGCATATGATGAATATTTCAATTCTCTCTCTTTTGTTTACTCATTTTCTAGTTCTTGTGAAGATGAGATGCCATGCATTAATTCTTTAGAAATTAATAGCATGCTTTCTATTTCTCAAGACTTTTCTTTTCTATCAAGTCTTGATTCCATTTCTGCGTTTACAATTGATGTTGGCCTTAGAAAGGGTTTGTTAGCTAATGATGTAGGCATTCAAGATGTGGCCTTGACTTGAGGGTTTTCAAGTCGCGACTTTAACCTAAGCATGCTAAGAGTGTGGCTTCCGTGAAGTGAGGTCATGACCTAGAGATGTGAGGTTGCGACGTGAGCCCCCTATTTCACCAACCGACCTTCAGACTTCAATAGCTTCACCACCTCATGTCTTGAAGACTTTGGTTAAAGGGCTAACACTTTCTAACTTAATTGTATGAGTAACATTCTAAAATTACACCCTATACCTTACGATTTATAAATGATCTAATCTCTAATAATGATGTAGGTATGGAGGTGAACCAACTTAAGGTTGTTGCTGCTATAAACCAACTCAAGCTTGGTGCAACATCCGATAAGATTGAAGCAAGCATAGTGGATCCGAGTGAAGCTGGCGAGTGCATTTCACAAGGGTCTACAAAGGGGAGTTTCTCTAACTTTGTTGATTTTCCTATTCTAATTCCCTCTATTGTTCAACCCCCAATTTCAGAACTAAAAGATTTACCTCCCAACCTTAAATATGCTTATCTTGAGCCTGAGAATAAATTGCCTGTCATTATTTCTAGTTCTTTAACTAAACATAAAGAGACTAGTCTAATGAGAGTCCTTAAAAGAAATAGGGAGGCTTTGGGTTGGCAACTAGCTGACATTAAAGGAATTGACTCTACTGTGTGTACCTATAGGATTTTATTGACTGAGGATTCTAAGCCAATTAAATAAAGCCAGAGGAGGTTGAATCCTCTAATTTCTGATGTGGTTAGGAAAGAAGTGGATAAACTTTTGAGGGCTGGAATTATTTACACTATATCTGATAGTGAATGGGTGTCACCAGTACAAGTCGTGCGAAAAGAGTGGGATCACAGTAGTTAAAAATGAGAACAATGAACTCATCCCAACTTAGGTACAAAACTCAGAGATTTTACTTTGACTATAGGAAACTGATAAGCCTCATTATTTGCATATATTTCTAGTCCTAAACTTATGCTTTTGGCATTTATAATTGTATATTTTGGGTATAATTAGCTTTCATTGTGAATAAGAGTTGGTGAAGGGGGTTATGAGGTTTTATTTGTGTTTTTGCATGATTTTATTTATGTGTACTTTTGATTCCTTGTTTGGTGTGAATTTCATGGAGCTTCACTAGCATTTTGGCTATCCTGTATGAAGCGCCGTGGCACATCATCTCAGGCGCTGTGACGGATTTAGAAGTAAAGTTTCTCTAACAGGAGTCATGGCGGATGGTTAAAAGCGCTATGGTAGATGCACTTAACAGGAAGCTCAGAGTCCCTAAATGAAACAACACCGTTTTGGATAGGCGCCACGGTGGATTATCATATGTGCCATGGCAGATTATGAAAATTTGTAAATTCAATTCGAGAGACACATGAATCAGAACTAGAGCTTGCATCGGGTCTTGGAGCTCCAAGATTAAAGGATGCAGATCCTAATTAGATTTCAATTGGGATGGGTGTTGGTTACAAGGAGAATTCAGCTTGGAGAGTAAAAAAAAAAAAACCATCTTCATCTTCATATTCATATTCAGTTCTATTTTTTGTTTTTTCTTCTTCTCTCTTCTGAAAATACCTCCGTCCAAGCTTCTTGAATCCACTGTCATCTCATCTTCCTTCAAGCTTCTGCCATAGTGATTTGGGAGTGGCTCGGTGCAGTTCTTCTTCCATCCATGAGTAGTTAGGCATTCATTCTTCCTAAGACATGAAATTGAATCGGAACCATGGCTATAATAGGGGAGTTTATCTGTTTCTGAGATTCATGATTGGCTTATATGGTTGTATTGGTTATTTTTTATTCTTTGATTAGATTTGAATTTTAATTCGAAAGACATTTTGTATTCAGATTAAGTCTGATTGAACCAACAGTGTATTCCTTGATTTTGAGTAGATTTAGTCAAAATGTTGGGTCAGGTGTGCCTTGATATTATGATTGAATTAATTAATACATGGTAGCTATCTGTCGATGCTATTTTTGGGAATTTTTGGTCCAACCATTCAGAGTTTGATGTGTGTATCTTTTTTAATGCAATTAGCTCCATTATTCTGAGGTAATGAAGGTAAATTCTCATTCTTAGGAAGATTATCATCATCATCTCACATCTCATCTGTTTTCAACCTCTTTTCACCCTTGTTTCCATTCTTCATAGCAGAGAAATTTATAAAAAATGATTTCTACATCAAAAGCCTTTCATTCCAGATCTGTTCTGTCTTAATTTGTGATTTAATTACCTAATAACACTAAGAGAAATAAAAAGCTCCTTGAGATTGACCTCTGGTTAAGCATCATTTACTGCATTAATAGGAGTAATTAAATTTGGTTTAAAGCAACATTAGATCAAATTTTTGGCACCGTTGCCGGGGGAGCTCTGTCTCCCTGGTGTTAGTGAGTAGTTTAGTTATAGTTAGGATAGGATTAGATAGTTTTTAATTGATTAGTCTTGTTCTGTCATAGAATTCTATTGCTGCATAATTTCATATTCCTGGAGATTTGGAGCTTTAACTTGTTAGGTATTCATCTTGTGATTGCATGTTGTTGTCTCTTATAGCTTTGATTCGTGAGTTCTCCTATCCTAAAATTTAAGTTGGATCACGCTTTAGTCATTATATTTTAGTGTTCTTACATTTCTGTATGTGTTTAGAGTGTTTTTGACTAGTTTTTAAGCTTTCTGTCTAGAGCACCGCAGCATATTTCACAATCTGCCACAGCATATCCTTCATTCCTGCTTTTACAACTCTCAGTCTCAAAGGCCGCGGTGCCTCAAGAAAAAGGCCGTGGTGCCTGGACCATATTTGTACTATTTTTAAATCAATTCTTCTAGTTGGTTCGGTGCATGACTAGGGATAACACATATTATCCATTTGATAGGGAGAAAAATAAGACATACAGACTTTTAACAAATATAAAAATACATTTGTACTTTTGTTGTTTTACTTGGGTTCATTTAGGATTAAGTCTATCATCAACTTTTTCACTGCATAATTCTTGTGCTCTGTAAAAGTTCCCTCTTGTTTTATCGAGTCATGGATTGCTATTGGAATGATGAAAGATTTGATTCTCATTATTCTAGACTTAATGATGATTTCCCATATTATGCCTCGATGTATAGGAATTCTTAAGAGGAATATGGGTATGCATCGAGCTATTCTCATTTGCAGCATAGAAGCTTTTACCCAGTACCTTAAAGATCATTGTTGCTATTACAACTCACCTTGTCATAATGGATGGGATTGCCCTTGTAAGAATCTTCACATAAATCCTAATTGGATAAATCAGCCTTACTATGAGTCAAGTCATCAAAATTCTACATGAAGGGAGGAATTTCATCGAATCCCTATTCAAGCTCATTTTTAGGATAATGAGTCACCAAAGAAAGAGAAATTGGCTCAAATATTTGAAAGGATAGAAGCCCTTGCTGCTAGAATGGATGCTAATACAAGAGCATTATCATTTAATTTGTCCTATGGTAATAACAAGTCAACAAGATATAAAGACTATTCCCCAGACAATTTTGACAATGTTCCTTCTAGAATTCAAGCCAACTTTGAGGTTGCTACCTATTCTGAAACCAATATGACTCCATGCTCAAAGACTACCTCTAGTGCATCCATACAAGCTAAGGTAGTAGAAAAAGTGAGGTTTCAACCTCCCGATGAATCTTCCCTTTCTATAGCCTCCCAACAACCTTATGAACCAATCTGTGAGCTTCAAACCAATGGAATTGAATCCCTTCTTTCAATTCCAAACCATGATGATCGTATACATGCTTTGAGGTAAGCAAATAATCAATTGGAGGTGAGATGTGAAAGATCGCTCAATGATGCCACGAAGTGTGGGAAATTGGAAGAGAAATTAGAAGAGCTGAATGAACTTGATGAATTGTCAAACAAACTGATAATGCATATATTTTGGGAGAAATCAAATGGTGAAAAGGGTGAACCTTGGTTTAAAGCTCAACATTTGAATAATGAGCAAGAAACTCAAGCTATTGTTACAACTGTAACTAAATCAGAAGGTGAGACATCCTCTCAAGAATCTAAAGATACTCTAGAACTAGAATTGAGTAGTTAAGCAACCTAGAGTGGAGACTTTGATACTCTATTACTACAATTCTGTGATAACTTTAGTGAACATTTTGGAGTGGAAATAAACCTTGGAATTAATAATCATGTTACATCACAAATTGATAATGTAGATAGTCATAGTACTCTAGTTAATGCTATTAACTATGATGAGCTTGAGGTTGAAGTAGCTCAGGAAGAAATTTCTAAGCAGCCAAGAAGGATCAAGCTATTTGGGTTTAAAATAAGGAGAAAAAGGCACAAACTAAAGAGATTGAGCTACTACAAATCATGTGAGCAATCCAGGAAATCGAAGAGGAAGAGCTAACCCTATCTTTAAAGGTTGCTTCTGTTTCTATCCCTTTTTCTTGTGAGACTTTGGTTGATGATATTCCTTGTGTCATTGATGTTATGAGAATACCTTAGAACATGATGTGACTAAACCTAAACCTCTTGCACAAAAAGATGATGTTTCTCTTGTTTCTTGTCAAACTTTGAATGAATATGTTTCAAGTCACTTGTGTGCTAGATTGTATGATAAGCAAGAATATATTGAAAGTAGTGAACCTTCTTCGAGCCTGAATTTTGAATGTCAATTTTATGATGTTAATGAACATGTTGATTGCATGATTCCTATTTCTCCTAGTATCAAAGTGGATGATATTGATCTGTGTAGTGCTAATAAAGATTCTGATTCCCTGATTGATGGACTTTCATGTGTACAAGAGTCATTGAATAAATTGGAATTTTCTGATAAAATTGAATTTGATGATGAATTCACCCCACTCTCTTCTTTCCACACTCCTTATTTTTATGCATGCGAAAATGACGTGTCATGCCTCGTTTGTAAGAAAATTGATTGCTGGCTTTCCACTTGACATGACTTTGATTCATCATTTAATTCAATTAAAGATGATATTTCTCTTGTTCTACTTGATGATGGCCTTAGGGAAGGTGCTTCACTAGATTCTACAGGTTCTGGATCGTCAAAAGAAAATGAAGACCCAACTGAGGAGCAGAGTTTCTTAATGCCAAGGGATGTTGAAACTGTAGAGGATGTTGACAACATTACTGTCACTGCTATTCCTTCCTCTAATATTGCATTATCTGGTGTTTGCTATGGTGATTTAATAAAAGATGATGCTAATTCTGATTTGTCTAGGATACTTGATCATAGGAAAATAAAAAAGGAACCTAAGAATAGTCTTGATCTATCAAAATTTCCTTTTGCTCCCTCTAATGCCTATGATTGTTTGCATGAGCTTAAATATCCATATATTCTACACTGTATTATTTCTATACTCAGTAGTGGAAATCCAATTCAATGGCTCTTGCATCCCACATTGTCATGTGATCTTCCACTTGATATTGAGGGTTTGGAAATTCATGGTCCTAAATTGTATGATAATAAGCATACCACATTTAGACTTATGCGTGACTCTAATATTGAAATTGATCACCATAGATGTGCACATGTTTTTCACAGCTTAGGTACTAACAGAGGATTTGTACATAACCAAATTTTCATTGTTATATATGCTCATTGTTTTTCACTTGAGATTCTCTCATGTGATTTAACACCAGATTTATGTCTTTTTGGTTATGAACACACAGTAAATTCTCATCTTTGTGCATCCTCTTATGCAAGTACCTATTCAGTGAATTTCATTGATTGTTTTGATAAGTCTAATCATGCTTCTTTGTTGAAGGAACTATATATTATGAATCCTTTGCCTATTGACCCAGAACCACCACCCAACGTGCTGGAGCTAAAAAATATCTTAGATACTCATATGTTCATCATTAGAGATGCTACCTTCTCATTCAGGAGCTTAAAGCAGTTGTCCCTTTCCTTCCTTTACTATCTTGAATTGCTTGTTAGATCATATGTTGGACTGCTTGTTTGGAATAAGTATGGGGGAGGGGACTAACCCAGTAAAATATATATATATATATATATAGTAGTTGACTATTCAGAATAAGCTCCCTTTGTCTTCGTAATGCCATTTCTTGTCTCTCGCTCCATTTTTTATCTACCTTGTTGATATCTTTAGTCTATTTGCATTGAGGGCAATACAAGGATCAAGTGTCACACCTTCATTTTAAACCCCATTATACGTCCTTTAGAACTATTTGGAATCGTTACACGATGCTCAAAGTAGGTAAAAACCAAGATTTAAAATTTTGATTTCGGTTACTATTCATGTAACCCTTAAAAATCAGGTCAACTTTGAAAAATCATAACTAAATGTAGAAAAATTGAAACAGAGTGGTTCCAAGTCTCACGCGAAGCTTATGGAATTCTCTACATAGGAAAAATGTTCACAGGTATCAATTTCTCACAGATCAATGCTAGTTTCCACGCAATTATGTCCTGTTCATTTGGAAAATTCTAAAATTCCCAGTATTTTTATCCAACTTCGAAAGGGCATAACTCTTTCTACAAAATTCCAAATTTAATGATCTACCACTTGATTTAAAGATAACAATATGATCTATTAGTCTGCCAAATTACAAATCCATATTCGAACATTTGATATTTATTTCGTATGCACCAAGTTTGGTCCTTTTTAGTCAAATGTTATCCCCTAATTACCTTTGTAATGACTCTTTCATAACCTTTTACCCATCCTTAATTATTTGAGGCTTAATACAAGCTTGAACATACATTCTACTAGGCTTTCACATGTTTAAACATAGGCATACATGCTTGGCTCCCCTTAGGAGCTATTATCCAACAAACATTTCCAAAGTCATAATATTACATAACAAGTTCCAAAAATTTACACTAGGGTACATTAATTGTTCATTAGGTCTCCGGGACAATTTCTTTGCCTTTTCCCTTGCTTGAACTCCCTCCTAAGTGGTGTTAAACATAAGAGTGAGATTTCAAAGAAATCCCAGTAGCACAGAATCACAATTATCATGCATTCCTGCAAACACTACGTGCAATGCTTTTGTGCAGATATCTTGTTCATATGTTCATGCTTTTATGCCATGGAAAGTAAGCTATCATACACATATTCAATGGACATAATGCCAAGGCAACATAATTCAAACATTGTAATCAACATTTGCAATAAAGCTTAGTCACATCATGGCATACATTGCACACATTCACATTAACACATCAATGTAAGCAAGAAAACAATCAAAGTGTGATTCAATGCTACCTTTTGGTACTTGGTCCTTGATTTCCTTTAAGTTCAAGATGTTTTCTTGAGGATTTGGCAAGGTACCTATCAAACCAACACCAATGCCAATCATTCCACAATTATTCAAACACATTCCCTATTACTTAAACATTAAACCCTTCTTTCTTGGGATTTTTGGCCTAATTGTTTTCCTTTTGATTCAAGAAACCTCCTTGGCCATTCCTACATGGTTTTTCATATAGAATTCAAATATCAAATCAAATTTTACAAAATCAAATCCCTTCCTTAAGTTCTGGTCAAAACAGAAACGAATTTTCCAAGGAAAAATGTCAAAATTTCCAACTTTGATTTTTAATGCTTCCAAATTCAATTCCTCCATATAACCCTACACAAAAATGCCCAAGGAGTTCAATGGAAGCATCAAAACCATCAAAATCCAATCATAATTCCATATATTCAAGATGGCTGAACACTTCCTCTTAGGTTCATAAATTTTCATATTTGATTCCAATGAATTTGAACACACTTCCTTAGCATAATCCTACATACCATCACATTTTAAATCCATTGGGACCATTAAAACTTATTGAAACAATTCCTACCCTTGAGTTCTTGAGTTGGCTGAACTGAAGAGTCATAGTTCATAGGGTAATTTCTTCCATAACCCATTCAAAACCGCACCAAACATCAACAACACAACTCATACTCAATTTCCTATCCTTTCCTAGCACTTCCAACACAACAGAAATGAAACAGCACTTCCCCCTCAAATTAAGTCACGGTTTGACCATGGAAAAAGCATCAAATTAAAGCCTAAACATACCTCAAGGAGTCTTGGATTAAAGCTTGATGATTAACCTTGGATTGGAGGTGATTTGAGGAGTGTTTGGAAGCCAAGAAGAAAATTGTGCAGAACCTCCCCTCTATTGTCCCAATTCTGTCTGAATTTTGAGTGCCTTGTGGGGGTATTTATAGAGCTCATTTGCTTCCCAAAAACCTGCCCTTGGGCAGCTATTTCTGCCCCAAAATAAGTGCAAAGGTCGGCCAAAATGAAGAACAAATCCTACCCACACATGCTTTGACTCACTTTCCAAGAGAGTTGATCCAATGGTTGAAAATTTGCCCAGCACACAAGCCAGCTGTTCTGATCATGGTGAGCACGAATTTGGGCCTTTTTGGATGCTAAATAAATGTTAAAAACTGGTTAGGAAGCAATGGAATTAGTTAGGGTAATTTAAAAATTCATTCGGTCACATAATACCCGATTTCTTGCCCTCGACTAGGAAAAATAGCTAGGGGCTTCAAAAATTCCATTTATTTTCATGATAATTCCCTATTTATTCCAAGAGTGTGATCTGGAAGTTTTGGGAATTTTTTAAGACCTCTAGATATTTATTTCACATTTTCTCCGAAATCGGGTCCTTACCGATAGGAATTCGGAAATAAATTCCCCATAAAGTATTTCCTGTATTTCCAATGCTTGGAAACAATTTTATAAATTCATATATATTCCTAGGGAGTGTATCCATATTTTTCATTGGATTTTTGGAGTCCTTAGGTAATTAAAATAATTTTATCACTTTAATTTCCCTTTATTTTTCCCTATTTTCCCAAAAATAATTAATTTTTTGGGAATTTTCACCAAAATTTATTTTGGGCTATTCTCACTCCCAAAACATCATGTGTGACTCAAAAACCTCTAATTCCATTTTTTTTCTATTTTTAAGTAATTTTTGGAAACTTTTTTCAAAATTACCGTTTTGCCCCTAGGGATCCGATAAAGTCGGTTTCGTCCCATTTTGGGTTTTCATGCTTTACTCATACCTTATGCTTATCAATCATATCTCATTTCGCACACTCCCATTACTAGGGTTCTAAATTTTGGGATGTTACATCAAGTGTGGGGGAGTGAATGCTGTGTTTTTGAGTTTATGTGTCTTTTGTAAGTTTTTGAGTTTTTGTGTCTTTTGTAAAACCCCTTTTTTCAAAAAATCCTCTATTTTTAAAAACTTTTTAAAGGATTAACCTTCTTTTAAGGGTTTAATACTGCATCTGTGATTGATTTTGATTTGGAAATTAATATCATGAGGTGAAATTTTCTAGTACGTTAAGATTAAGCATGATGTATTCTTTAGCCTAAGTGAATGGATATGAAGGACAAAATCTAGTTGGAAGGATTCTTTGGGCCTTTATATTCATTCCTTGTGTGTGTATTCGCTTATCTCTTATACTCTCTAGAACTTGTCTTAGTTCTTAATCAAGACTACATGTAACATTAGTACTCTTGAACATGATTGAGGCATTCATTCAAAATAGCTACTTAGACCAAATGGCCAACCCCTACATGATTTATCCCTTGCTACCCATTTGAGCCTTTTAGTTGAATTTTCCATTCATTTCATTTCCATTCATATAACCTCTTTCATACAGGAATGCATATTTCATTTCATTCATTCCTTTTGGAATTCACTAGCATTATGATGGGTTCACTTGATGAATTGATATGAGAAAGTGCATACTTGAGCACGGGTGCAAAGAAAAAAAGAAAAAAGAAAGAGAAGAAAGAAAAGGAAATATTAAAAAAGGGAAGAAGAAGAAAAATAAAGGAAAAGCTGCAAAGAAATAAAGAAAGCAAATAGACAAAAGAAAAGAAAATGAGGAAGAATGAATAAAAGTACCCTTACAACTTTAGAGTTCAAGATCAAGAAATCGAACCTTCAATTGAAATTGCTAATGCTATTAAATTCTACCCATTGATTTACACTTCATACTCTCTATCACATGCATTCTTGTGCATTATCTTCCTATCCTTTACATTATAAACCACACAAAAGTCCTCTTGATTCTTGAGTGCTCATGTGTTTGAGTGGTGGAGAGGTAGAACCATTACAAGCATATGGTAGAGCATTTGGACAAGTGAATCAAGCAAAAGAACCCTAAACACTTATGAGTTAAGTGATACACTAATTTCTTTGTATAGTCTTCTATATCTTATTCACTTGGATTAAATTATATATCATTGATTGATTTCTTTGTAGTAGAAATGTTTTATGGATTGATATTAATTGAAGAGTCATTGTTGGTTGTAGTGTAGCTTGGACTCTTGAGCATACCTTTTCCTTCCCTTTCATCTTTCTCTTTAGCATTATGTTTAGATTGAATTTTGCCTAAGAGTGCAAAAGCTAAGTATAGGGGAGTTGATAAGCCTCATTATTTACATATATTTCTAGTCCTAAACTTATGCTTTTGCCATTTATAATTGCATATTTTGGGTATAATTAGCTTTCATTGTGCATAAGAGTTGGTGAAAGGGGTTGTGAGGTTTTATTTGTGTTTTTGCATGATTTTATTTGTGTATACTTTTGATTCCTTGTTTGGTGTGAATTTCAGGGAGCTTTACTAGCATTTCGGCGATCCTGTACGAAGCACACAACACATCATCTCAGGCGCCGTGGCAGATTCAGAAGTAAAGTTTCTCTAATAAGCGCCACAGAAGATGGTCAAAAGTGCCATGATGGATGCCTTGATTAGATTTGAATTGTAATTTGAAAGATATTTTGTATTCAAATTATGTCTGATTGAACCAACAGTGTATTACTTGATTTTGAGTAGATTTAGTCGAAATGTTGAGTCAGGTTTGCCTTGATATTACGATTGAATTGATTAATACATGGTAGCTATTGGTCGATGCTATTTTAGGAATTTTTGGTCCAGCCATTCAGAGTTTGATGTGTGTATCTTTTTAAATGCAATTAGCTCCATTATTCTGAGGTAATGAAGGTAAAGTCTCATTCTTAGGAAGATTATCATCATCATCTCACATCTCATCTGTTTTCAACCTCTTTTCACCCCTATTTCCATTCTTCATAGGAGAGAAATTTATAAAAAATGATTTCTACATCAAAAGCCTTTCATTCTAGATCTGTTCTATCCTAATTTGTGATTTAATTACTTAATAACACTAAGAGAAATAAAAAGCTCCTTAAGATCGACCTCTGGTTAAACATCATTTATTGCATTAATAAGAGTAATTAAATGTGGTTCAAAGCGACATTAGATCAGAAACTGAATGAATCCACTAGGAAAGATCACCTTCCCTTGCCCTTTATTGATCAAAACTTGAACGCTTAGCAGGGACGAGTCATTGCTGCTTCTTAGATGGATATTCTGGATATTTTCAAATTCCTATAGACCCTAAGGACTAGGATAAGACCACTTTCACTTGTCCTTTTAGAACCTATGCTTACAAAAGAATGCCTTTTGGTCTTTGCAATGCCCCTGGTACATTCCAACGCTGTATGCTATCCATTTTTACTGAATTTATTAAAAATACATAGATGTGTTCATGGATGATTTTATTGTATATGGGAATTCTTTTGAAGATTGCTAGAAAAGTCTTGATAAAATCTTAGCACGATACATTGAGAAAAGGCTGGTTTTGAATTATGAGAAATGCCATTTCATGGTTAACCAAGGCATCATTCTAGGACATTTGATCTCTAAAAAAGGAATAGAGGTTGATAAAGCCAAAGTAGAGGTGATATCTTCTTTACCCTACCCTACCAACTTGAAAGAGTTGAGGTCCATTTTAGGACACATAGGGTTCTATAAAAGGTTCATCAAGGATTTTAGTAAAATTGCTTTACCTCTTTCCAAACTATTGCAAAAGGATGTTGATTTTCAAATTGACCATGCATGTGAGCTTGCTTTTGATAAATTGAGGAATAGGCTAGTTACTCCTCCTATTTTGATCTCTCCCAACTGGGATTTGCCTTTTGAAATTTCTTGTGATGCTTCGAAGTTAAGTGTAGGGGCAAGTTGGGTCAAAGGGAGAATTATGTTTCCAAAGTGATTGCTTATGCCTCTACAACCCAGAAAAACTACACCACTACTGAAAAGGAATTATTTGCAATTGTTTTTGTACTTGATAAGTTTAGACCCTATCTCATAAATTCCAAGGTGGTTGTATTTACAGATCACGCAGTAGTGAAATATCTCTTCTACAAACCTCAATCGAAGCCGAGGCTCTTGAGGTAGATGTTACTACTACAAGAATTTGATGTGGAAGTAAAAGATAGAGCCAGCAATGTCAACTATATAGTAGATCACTTGAGCAGGCTACCACTAAAGACAAGGGGAGTATTAGATTATGACATAATTTGTGATTCCTTCCCTGACCAATCTTTATGTGTATTATCTGTTTCTCAGCCATAGTTTGCTCACTTAGTTAACTATCTTGCTACTAGTCTAATCCCTTCTCACCTGACTACTTTTCAAGCTCAAAAGCTTAAGAACGAAGCTTCCTACTATATTTGGGACCCACCGCATCTATGGAGAATATGTACTGACCAAGTGATTAGACGATACATTCCTGAAGTAGAGACTTGGCCTAACCTGGAAGCTTGCCATGACACCTTATGTGGGGGGCACTTTAGTACTAGAAAAATAGCTAGGATGGTGCTAGATGCAGGTTTTTATTAGCCCACCCTGTTTAGGGACACATTCACTTTTTGTAAGGTATGTGATAAATGCCAATGATTTGGGGGGGTTAATAAAAGGAATGAAATCCCACAGCAACCCATCGTGTTTTGTTAGATCTTCAATACTTAGGGAATAGACTTTATGGGCCCCTTTCCTCCTTTTCACAGTTACACCTACATCCTCTTAGCTGTAGATTACCTCTCTGGGTGGGTAGAAGCCATCCTATGAAAGGATGATGCACATACGGTTTCTAAATTTCTAAAGTCTACCATCGTCAGTAGATTTAGAGTGCCTAAGGTGCTAATCAGTTATCAAAGAACCCACTTCTGCAACATGTTACTCAATAACTTGTTAGCTAAATATGGGGTTTCCTACAAAGTGTCTACCCTATACCATCCTCAAACCAATAGTCTGGCTGAGGTGTCAAATAGAGAAATTAAATGCATCCTGAAACAGATTGCAAGCCTTCTAACAGAGACTGGAGCTTGTGAGTAGATGATGCACTGTGGGTCTACTGCATTGCCTACAAGATGTCAATAGGAATATCTTTGTACTGGATCATTTATAGGAAGTCCTATCACATTCCAATACAGCTGGAGCACAGATCATACGGAGCGGTTAAGAGCTGCAACACTGATTTAGAGAAAGCTGGCCTGAACCGACTCCTTCAAATTCAAGAACTTGAATAAATGTGGTTAGATGCCTACCACAGCTCTAACATTTACAAGCAGAGAACCAAGCTTGTCCATGACACCAACATTTTGAGAAAGAAATTTAAGGAGGGTGACAAGGTGTTAAGATACCAGGCTCGATTCAAATTCAAGAAGGGCAAATTCAAGACAAGCTGGGGTGGACCATACACTATTATGAAAGTGCATGACTTCGGGATGATAGAGCTAAGGGAGGGAGCCACAGGAAAACTGTTCTAGTGCAGCGGTCACCTCTTCAAGCTCTACTAAGAGCTTGCCCCATCTTCTTAAGGCTAGATCGTCCCTTTCCTTTATCTCTTACTTGTCACATGAATTTACTTGTACTCAAATTATCTTGCTGTGACTGCTTGGGATTGTGAAAGGGATGTTCTCAGTAAAAGTAGTTTTAATTTTTGTTTGTTTTGAATAATCTCCCCTAGCCTTGAATTTGATGTGATTGTGATTATGCTTTTATTTTTTCATCACCGCACACTTAATTGCATTCTTTAGTTTTCCCATCCTTACACTTAGCTCTTTTCTTCTATCTAGATAGGTGATGTGTTATGCTTCAATCTTGAATTGAATTTCACAACTTCCACCTTTGTTGTTTATGTTTTTGAGCTTTGTGTTTTGGTATGTGACTGTGTTCTGGAATGCTGATATTGCTTTAAGTGTATGGGGGAGGGAGGTTTAAAAGTGGTTTTGTGTTTGGTTTATTGGGTTATTCCTTGTTATGGGTGGTTTTGCTGAAACTTGCTAAAGTTTTTTAAAAATTTTGAAACTTTTGAAAGTTTTTCCTAATCTTCTATTACTTGTTTTTTAGTTTTGTATTGAATTATTGAGAAGCTAGTGATAGATTGTTGATTTGGGTTGTTTTGATAGGTATTTTGGTGAGTGGTTTTGGTATAGGGTCTTAAAGTTAAGGTTTTTCAAGGTATAGAGAGTCAGAGAGCTCTCTGTGACCCCAGGTCAGAACTTCGCTGCCTCAAATCTTAATCTAGAGGTTAGTCTGAGGAGGGGAGCTCTCAGTGTACTGACATTGCGACCTCACTATTCCAGGTAGTGACTTAGGGAGAGCAACTGGGTAAAGGCTCCCTGTAAGTTGAGATCGTGACTTTGCTGTTTTTAGGTCATGACCTGGAGCCTTTCTAAAGCCCTAAATCCCCTTTGTTTGCTGAAGTCCGTGACCTTACTAACCTCAGGTTCCAATCTGACAGGAAAAGTCAGGTTTTTTTTGCGAGTTTACCTCTTTACCCTTACTTATTTCCACCCTAATTACTATTTTACCCCTTGAACGTGCCTAAATTCAAGCTTTATACACTGCAAGGACCCAAAACCCTAATCCTTCTTTGTAAAATAACACATATCCTCCCTTCAGCTTCCCTCGCATGTTCATCCTCTCTCTACGACTAAACTTCTGCCCCCTAAAGTCGTGACCTTCTCTTCCTCTGTAACCATCTTTCCCTTTCAGTTTCCTCAAGTAAAACTGCCCTTCCTCTTCAAAAACCTATCTCTTCTCTATTCTATCATCTCTCTAAATGCTAACCTGCTCTCCTACGCTTACTGTCGCATTCTTGCCTCTGGAAATGCTCTCTTGTTTTCTGAAATTCAAGCCATTCTTGAGTGAAATTTGTCCTTCCGGTACGTTTTCAAGGTTTACTTTGTTTTTTCTTTTTGTTCTTTGTAGTTCAGTTTAGTTTTGTATTTTCTAGGTTTTTAGTTTTTAGGGTTTTGATTTTGATTAAGTAGAGTTTCGGCTGGATGTTTAAAATGCTGTTTAACTGGTTTTGTAACTGCTTGGGATCATTTTTTCTGCAAAACATTTGGTTTCTGGAAAACTGGTTCGTTTTGTGTTTTCTGAAGTTTCTGGGTTCAGGTCATGACCTCATCATTTTCAGGTTGTGACCTCACTGTTATTACTAAACTCAGTTTGTTCCCTCTGTCAGTTGAAGTCATGACCTTGATGCCCTAAGGTGGCGACCTGGGCTCACAGAGGAGACTCTAAACTTTACCCCTGTTGATCCAAGCTTAATGGATTTTGACTTTACCTATTAAGGATTTGTAAGAAATTGATTTTGGGTAATTGAAAATTATAAATGTTTAGGTTTTCTCATGATTTTCCCAATAGTTTTAAACTGTAAATGTCCCAATTAAAAATCTTTAACAGTTTTGCTAAAGTAAGTCTAGCAAAGGCTAACTGTAGGTTAGTGTGGGGGAGTGCTTGGTTTCTAGGCCTAATGTAGGTTTTATTTTCCTTTGTAGGGTTGTTTATTTTGTGTGTTTACTTTGGTTGTTTATTGTTTGTTCACTTTGCGATCAGATACGTCGCACTAAGGACCCTAAGTCTTCAAGTTCGAAAAGGCTTCACCCTCGTGAGGAGACCAGACTTACAAGAGAGAAAGCAGTAAAGATGTTTACCAACAGGGGGTAGTACAAGAATGACATTTCCCAGAGACTAAGGAGTATGACTTTTATAAGCTCGCCATAGCATGAGGTTTGGGGGAACTTATGAAGAAGAGGAACAAGGCTAACTTAACTTTAGTGAGAGAGTTCTATGCTTGCTCTGCTATAAACAGACATATGGGGATCACTTTCAGAGGGAGTGAATGTTATTTCAGCTGAGATGCTATTAAGAAGTTCTACAAGCTTTCTAAAGCCCCTGTTTGTGAATACCAGTGTTAAAAGACTAGACTTGATGAAGTCAACTGGGACGAGGTTTTCCAAACCATCGGCGTAGAGGGAGCTGGTTGGACTGTGAAGGAAAGTGGGCAGAAAGTCTTTGAGCACAAGAACATAAATAATGAAGCCAAGATTTGGCTAAACTTCATGACCTACAACGTGATGCTATCAACCTATATTTCTGATGTTTCTGAAGAGGGCACACTCCTATTGCATCTCCTCATAACCCAACAGCTGGTTGACATCCCTATCATCGCCCTGGACCAGATTAAGCATTGTGTCAATAATGTCCAGACTCTTTTGATATTTTCATACTTGATCACGGATATGTGTGTAGAACACGGGATACCAACACGCAAATCTAACTCTATCTTGGACCTTACCATGACTAGGTGCTAAGCCACCTCCAAATCTAACAGAGAGAGGAAGAGAGGAAAAAGGGTGATAGAGGAAGGTCCAGAGGAGGAGGCAGCTAAGGATGGCTCTAGTTTCAACCTCACCTCTTTAAGTGAGTAGATTATTGAGCTTGTTTAGCAAATGACGAATCTAAGCGAGGAGTTTGATGCATACAAAGCTATTTCTATGTCTCATGAGTTCAGAAGGCAGAGGTTTATGGATCCTCTAGTATTGGAGATGGCTAGGGCTCTCAAGATCAACTTTCCTCAAGAGTATGAATAGGCTTTCTAGGAGAACACCGTTCCTACCACAAGGTACTTCAGTAGGGGTCCGGAGCAGTCTTCTGGCAGTACTGCTACTGCTGATGCTAAAATGGGAGAAGTGAATGTTGAAGCAGGAGAAGATGTCAGGGCAGAAGAGGAAAGAAGAGCAGAGGAGGATTGAAAGCTTTGCTGTTGGAAGTCTTTTGTTTTATTTTGTTTTTTTCTATGTTTTTCTTTTTATTCTGTTGCTCCTTCCTGCGAACTCAATACTTAAAAGTTTCACTTTGATGTATTTAAACTTTATTACACTGAATAGTTGGTTTACTGTGTTCTTATTTGTGGTTGTTGCTGTTCTTTTCCCTTCCCTTTGATAGTGAGGACACTGTCAAGTTTAAGTGTAGGGAAGGGATTCATTTCGCTTTGCTGTTTCCTATTGTTGCATCATTTCTGTGGTTGTTTCAAAATTTTTAGCAAAATTGTTTTGAAAACCCAATCTTTTATCATCATTCTTTGGCTTTGAATTCATTGTGGATGGTGAATTGCTGTGAATTAGATCATCTTTGTCTGTTTTGATGCTTGCTGAAAGGGTTTTTGCTTGTTAAATTTTGGCCAAGCTTTGAAAAATTTTCATTGGTAGTTCTGTGACCTCAGGTCACGACCTAACTGCTTCAGGTCACAACTTGCGATGTGGCTTTAGAAGGGAGGGTTTTCTGTGTATTCAGGTCGCGACCTCACTAATTTTGAGTCGTGACCTCAACCCCTTTCCTGGCTGAGTGCTTTCTGTGTACTCAAGTCATGACATCATTAATTTCATGTTGTGACCTAGCCTCTTTTATTGTGCACCGCTTTCCTTCTTTTTTCTTTTTACAATGCTGTGTAGAAGGAACCTTTTTAGGCTACCTTTGCATGTTTTTCAAGCAACCCGTTGCCTTTTTAATCTACCCTTATTGCGTCAAACAATTTTTCTTGAAAACCATGCCCATCCTTGAATTTTTAAGAGCACTGGATTTTGGAAATGATTTCTCTAAGATTTTATAGTTACTTCTGAGATTCAAGTATGTTCTTAAGTGATTATTTTGATCTTTTTAATCATCATCCTATGGGTTACTTTTGTGAGAAGTGTTCTAATGCTTCATGACTAATGCATATTGATTGAAACTTTTTGTATGAGCAATTGAGATATAAAATCCTTGTTGGAAGGATATTCTTGAGCCTTAATTCCTATATTGAGTGTCCTTCATATGGTTTACATTCTCTAGAACTTGTTTTAGCTCTTGATCAAAATTACGTGTGCATTTATGATTTCAAATATGATAGAGGCATTCTTTTCTACAACTTTTCACCAAACACAATCCACAAACATCTATTCGTTAGTTAACCATTTTGACCCTGCACTTCCTCTATTTTGTCTATCATTTCGAGTGCTTTGAACAACGATGTTAATTGAGTTGATTTCATCTTGACAATTGCAATTCCCTAAACCTCATGGGTTTTAATGGGGAAGTTTAGTTCTGTTTCGAAAAAGGAAGAAAGAAAAGTTGAAAAAAAAAACAGAGAAGAACAGAAAGAGTAAAGAAATACTTTTTACTTACGCAAGCTATAGCAACAAAATAAAGTTGAATAAAGAATTCGCTCGATGGTAAAAGGTTGGGATCTGAACTTTCTTGTTTAAGAATAGAGGATATTTGACTTACATTTCTTTAATTCTTGGCACTCGATTTCACTATTTTCTGTTCCATCTAGCCTTTTCATCACTATAACCTTAAAAGTCCTCTTGATTCTTTACATAAATGCTGAGTAGTAGTGGCGATTTTAGAGTTACTACAAGCTTACAGTAGGATGTTTGCTACTTGGATGTTTGAGAGAAAAGAACCCTAAAAAGGAGAGATGAGCGAATCAAACACTTATGCCCTTTGAGCAAATCTCTCCTGTTCATGCATTTAAAGTCAATTGCACTTTGTATCTAATTACTTGGCATTATTCATGTTATCATTCTTGCCTCCCTAAAAAATGTTGATTGATTATTGAGGTCACTTTTAAACATGCTAATTTCCTTAATTATAGCTGTACTTTCTTTCAAATGATTTAAGTCTTTATCTACAAGTACAGAGTTCAAGTGTAGGGGAGTGATAGAGCCCTATCTTTATATAGTTTTCTCAAGTATTTTATGATGTTTTGCAACACTTTTACCCTCATTATGCATGCATTTATAAATTTTTAATTACATTGGTTCATGCATTGCATTTTGCTGTTTAAAGGGTAAAAAGGGTCAATTCTCCTTTCTTAATTGTAAATTGCCTTGATTTGTAATTTGTTAGTCTTTACAAACCTCCCTTGTTGTGATTTTCAGGTAATTGGAGAAGGAGCCATAATGTTACAAGGACCAAAACACGAGTTTGGAGTGTTCTGCCTCCCCAGGTCATGACATGGATTGTTGAGGTCCCGACCTGGATGCCCTTTTAATGAAACTATGTACGTGTTTTGGACCTAAGTTAAGACTGAATGCTCTCTATCTTCCCAGGTCGTGACATGAAACTTCTGAGGTCGCAACCTAGGCCTCCTAAGTCGTGACCTAGCACTCCTGAGCCTGCAACCTAAGTGCTTTAAGTGAAGCTATGCATTTTGGAATAGGTTTCTGAGCTTCTATACCTAGGGGGCAGCCACCACGAACAAACACTCTGCCACATCCGGTATTATGATAATTAGGAATAAGAAATATTCCTAAATATTTAAGGGTAAAAAATGACAAGGAGAAATAGAAGAATTTTGGTGGAAAATAATTATTATAATTTTCCAAGCTAATTATGGAAAGTTTGACTAATTAAGGAAAATTGGTCAAGAATAATTATGGAGAAATATTCCAAGCCTCAAAAAAATTAAGGAAAAATAAGGACAATGTTTTTTGAGAATTGTATGGGATTATAAAATTAGTTTTATGACCAAATTGCCCTTAGAGAAATTACAAGGGAATTTAATGGCGATTTAAGCTAGTTTAAGGTCCTTTATTTGGAAAATTCCAAATAAATATTTTTAAGGAGGATAAAATCCCAAGAAAATTCCTATGGTATCCCAAGGAATTATAAGAGATTATGGAATTAAAAGAAGACCCTCAAGTATCCAATATTTTTTCCCAATTCCTTTGAAAAGAGGAGAAATCAATAAAGAGAAGGAAATTAGTTTTCTTTTTTATTTAATTATTGGAAAATTAAATTTGAGACAAAGAGGGAAATTTGGAAAGATAAAAATAAGGAGAATAATTTATGGATCTGGGATAAAATAATTACAGAGGCCAGAGCACTATAATTATAGAAAAGAAGTTAAACCCAGAGTAAAAGTGCACCGATAAAGTATTAATCAGAGTCTTGCACTTTGCTTGGCCCACAAGTTACCACTTGTCAAGCCTTCAATGGATGATAATTAAAGCTTTCCAAGTGTCAAGCTACCAATGGAGAGGATCTTGACTTTGAAATTTAATTACATTATGATTTAAGTTAATTAAGAGAGAGGATTAAGACTAAGTAGGCTTATGACACTTGGCAACTCATTAATGATGGTTGGTGGGATATTTTGTGAGCATTAAGTGAAGTCTTCCTTCCCCATTTTTAGATCATTGTTTTGGCCAACTGAGAGGAAGAGAGAAAAGAGAAGGTTTTGAAGGAGAACCAAGGAAAAACTATCAACTTTGGTCATTTAATCAAGGATTCAAGGTTAGTTTTTGTTGTTAAGTTATTCTCCACCTTATTTGCTTGAGTTGTATGGTTGAAAATCATAGTTTCCCTTCTCTTTTGATGCTGGCCGAAACATATATGTTATAGAGGAGGAAGTTTTATGGTTCAATCTTGCTAGAACACTTCAAAGTATGGTAGATCCTAGTGGTTACAAGAGTTTGTAAGTTGATTTTGAAGTGTTTTCTTTGCCATATTGCTTGAGTTCTATTTCGGCCAAAGCTAGATATAGACCCTAGGATGAGTTTTTCAAATTTTTGAGGCTTCCATTGTGTTCAAAATGAAAAATGGTGTAGGGTAAACCTAAAGAACAAGTGTTGGAAGCCATAGAATCAAAGTTGAGATTTTTGGATAATCAACCCTAAGGGTTCGGCTAGTTCAAAACTGAAAGGGGAAATTTTATTTTGTTAAATCTAAGTAGATATTTGGAATCTACATAAAAAACCATGTAGGAAAAGGTCAAAAAGGAATTTTTAGGGTTTATGGAAACCGACTCTAAAAATTCAAGAACAAAGATAGAAGCTTTGAGGGGGTTTAGGAGTTACTTGAGTTATGTTATTGATTTTTATGAGGAATGGTTGATGATTCTTGCTGCTATTTTTGTGGATTGTCATATTAGGGTTTGACATTTGAGGAAGCAAGAAAGAAGGACAAGAAAATCAAAGAGCAATGGATTAAAGTAGTAAGATTTAATTAACCTTAATGTTAAGTGTTGCATTGATTGCTATGCAATTTCATGTGCTATTATGTGGTTGAACTAAATGATGATGATGATGATGATGATGATTGTGTAGCTGTACTCCTTGGTTTATGTGCATTAGCTATTGTATGTTAGAGTGCTACATGTATGAGGTAAAGTAGTTCCCTATTAATGGCAAAAGGTTGAAATGCTAGTAATTGATGCATGTAATGTTTTGGTTGATTGATCTTGCTACTGGGAGTTTCAAAAATCTCATCCTCCAAATATAATGTAACATTTTAGGGCTTGAAACTCTCAAGAGCAAGCTGCAGATTGGAGGCTAAATTATGGTGTTACACCATAAAAATTCGTGGACATTTGGTTATGTATAATTATCAATGGTTAGTGCTGTAACCCCCAAGCAAGATGTTAGTTTAGAGCCACGTTTTATTTAGTTGCAGAGTGAATTTCTGCACAAAATTTGGCATGGTTAGAGTTGACGTCCTGAGATTCAAATTGATAGGCAGAACGTTAAAAATGGCCAAGTATACAATTTTTAATGATTTTTCAAAGTTAAGGTTCAGAATTTGGAAAAAGGGTTTTTGGCAAATAGATAGTGTTATCTTTCACAAAAATCTGATGCTTTTTCCTAAGGAATTGGATCATAAGATTATTTTTCCTTGAAATAAAACTTAAAGAGCTTTAAGTAGAATTTTGAACCACCCTAATTGAATTTTTGTGGAATAAGTTATAAATTTTTGAAGTTGGACTAGAAAACTGGATTTTTACCCGATGAACAGTAAAAATCCAAAAATCAGCGTTTTTCATGAATTTTGAGCCCAAGACCATCTAATGTGGTCTAAAATAGTTTTAATTAAACCCTAAGTGGATTTGATAGTAAGGTGTGACACACTCTATCATTCTGTAAATTTGGATAGGGTTGAGCCACTAATCGAGCCTGGATTATTGCCTCCCAGATCTTCAAGAAAGTGAATTGCACCAGAAAAATACAGTATATGGTACAACCAGTCATTCTTCTCGAGGAGCTTATTATTGGAAATCCTGGTGTAGATTGGTTATCGAAAGCATTGTAAATTTGGGTGAAAAAAAGGGGTTTCAATTGTTTAAGGTGGTGTAATAAATGAAAAGTGCAGAGGATGAACTGTTTTTGGTATTTTAAATGAATGAAGAAATACTTTGGATTAAAAGGGAATTATGGTTAAATAGTCTCTCGATGATGAAAACTCAGCTATAACTGCTCGTTAAAATGATTAGGAGTTTTAGAAAACCTCCAAGTCTGAAGAAAACCCTAAGTAGATCACTTGGGTCCAATGTCTCAATTAATAAAAACTCACTGTATTCAAAGTTAATTAACATCTCTTAAGACACTGTTGAGAACCACATATAGTGTAGATGAATGGATGATGCAAATGCCCTCTGAATGTCTATTGACAAGCACAGAATACCAAGCACATAGATTAATCAACACTAATCACTGATAATCAAACTGAACACAAGGATTCAAACTGAAATATTATAAAGATTAATCAATATTAACATCATCCAATCTAAATACAATAGACTAGTCTAATCACAAGATTTACAATCATAAATCAAGTCTAATACAAGTACAGAAAGTTCCTAAATCTAGAAATATTCAACACAGCATTAAGCACAGGTTTAGACTATAGAAAAACTCCTTGATTAAGTCCTTGAGCTCAAGTTTCGTTCTCCATCACCAAGAGGCTAAGGAGTTTAGCCTCTCATGCCTTCAAACCAATCGCAATCACTCTAGGAATAAACAGTCATGGTTAAAGCTAAAAATAAAGCTGGAAAAATGGAGAAGAAGGGTGTTAGAGTGATTTGATCAGTTCAAAAGAGCAGAAAATGATGAAGAGATGAAGAAAAATGAATATTTTGGGTGTAGGATCAATGGAGACTTGAGAGGAGATGATGGTGGCTCAACCTTATGCAAATCTACAGAATGGAAGAGTATCTTTTAGTGGTGGCCGCTCTCCTTAGGTATAGAAGCTCATAAACCTATTCCAAAACGCACAGCTTCACTTAACGCACTCAGGTCGCGACCTCAGGAGATTCAGGTCGTGACTTAGGGGGTTCAAGTCGCGATCTCAGAAGTTTCATGTCGCGACCTGGGAAGACAGAGAGCTTTTATCTTTACTCAGGTTCAAAATGCATAGTTTCATTGAAAGGGCATCCAGGTCGTGACCTCAAAAGTCCATGTTGCAACCTGGGGAGGCAAAACATTCTAAACTCATGTTTTGGTCCTTGTAACGTTTGGGCTCCATCTATGCTCTATCTTGGTTCTTGGGTCCTTCTCTAGTTGCTTGAAAATCACAACAAAGAGCTCTGTAAAGATCAACTGATTGCAGATCAAGGCAATTAGAATTGAGGAGAGAAAAAATAACCCATTTTACCTCTTAAACAGCAAAATGCAATACATGACTCAATGTAACCAAATGGATATAAATGCATTCATAATAAAGGTAAAATTATTGTAAAAGATTAGAAAACACTTGAGAAAACCAAATAAAGATTGGGTTCTATCACTCCCCCACACTTGAACATTTATACTCCTGAACAAAGGCTTGAATCATTCTAAAGAGACTACAGCTACAGTTAAAGAAACTAGCATGTTTAAAAGTGATCTCAAGAGCTAATTGATCAACATCTTTCAGGAATACAAAAATGATAACATGAACAATGCCAAGTAATCAGATACAAGGTGCAATTGACTCTAAATGTATGAACAACAGAGATTTGCTCACAGGGTATAAGTGTTTGATTCACTCATCTCTCCTTATTGGGGTTCTTTTCTCTCAAACATCCAAGTAGCAAACATTCTACCATAAGCTTGTAATGACTCTAAAATCTCAACTACTATCCAGCATTCTTACAAAGAATCAAAGGACTTTTAAGGTTATAGTGATGGAAAGGCCAAATGGAATAGAGAAAGGTGAAATCGAGTGCCAAGAACTAAAGAAATGTGAGTTAAATAACATCTAGTTTTAGACAAGGAAGCTCAAATCCCAACCTTCTACCACTAAGGGAATACTTTCTTCAACTTTATTTTACTGCTATAGCTTATGTATATACAAGAAGTATTTCTTTACTTTTTTGTTCTTTTCTTTTCTTTTCTTCTTCTTCTTCTTCTTCTTCTTCTTCTTCTTCTTCTTTTTAAACTAAAATAAAAGTAAAATTCCCGACTATGACCCATAAAGATCAGGAAATCATAGTTGTCGAGACGGAATCAACTCAATCAATATCGTTGTTCAAAATACTCGAAAGGGTAGACAAAATGAATGAAGCACAGGCTCAATAATGGTTAAGCAATGGATAGATGGTTGTAGGTTGTGTTTGGGTAAAAAGATGTAGAAAAGAATGCCTCTATCATATTCAGCTCGCCGTAGGTACCTTTTTCTCCTTCCAGCTCACTGTAGAAACTAGCCAACCATTTTCCTAGTTTATCATAATGACATATATTAGTAGATGATAAGCTAATAATATAGGAATGTCAATTGTGTGCATTAAGTTCTTCCTGTTCTCATTTTTTTTCCCTTGCTAAAAGTAACTTCTTTAGTGCTAATTTGTTCCCTCTCCTAAGCTAGGCACAGAACCTCTCCTATGCCTTTCCTTTCTCTTACCATCCTTTTCTCTAATCTTCTCCTTCCACTTTATTTACGACTAACAACACGCCTAAAATTGCAGCATCAATCTGACATAAATTGCAATATCTTTATTTTTTTTTATATGAAAATTAATACAAACTGCAATATCTCATTTTTTATAAGAAAATTAATATAAATTGTAATATCTTATTTTATCACAAAATCAATCTTATAAATTGGTTATTTGTTTTTTTCTTGATTTAAAACTTTATTAAGTTCTATTTTAAGATGAATTTTAATTTTTTTTAATTATCAACTATAGAAAAAAAAATTCACATGAATTCATCACATAGCGTCCAATGAATTAATTTGTAACTAATGCTATGCGAATCAATAATTTATGCATTGTGTAAAATCTGTACTATGAGTATTTAAAATATAAAACATATCTTGTATAATTCGGCATAGATGAAATGGAGGGTGAGGATTAGGGAAAAAGAGAGAAAGAAGAGGGGAAGACATAAGAGAGGTTTCGTGCCGCTCCCAAGCTAGCCTATTGTGAGTATTGACTTAATCTGATTATTTAAAATATCTGCTTGGAACTCTTGAAAATTATTCATTTATAATCTCCTACAAAATTTATTTTAAAGTCTAGACTTAAAATAAAAAACATATGTCCATAAATAAATAAATTTCAATTTCAATTTGTGTCATTTTATCTTTATTTAGATGTAAAGTTAAAATTTTGTGCATCAAAATATTATTATTAACAAAACTTAATTTATACCATGTAGTTCGAATTAACTCAATTTAGATTTATGGGTCAAACTTATAAAAACTAGTTGCTGTTTAAACAAAAATTAAGTTAACTTTTTTTAACAAAAAGATAAGATAAAATTGCACATATCTTGACAATAATATTATAGTAATAATATTATTTATATTTAAATTCAATTTAAATTATATTTGATAGATAAAATTATCTTGATATTTTTGCTTTAATTTTGTTGAGATTAAACTAAATTGAATTGAAATATTATTGAATTTTGCCTTGAATTCAATTATTGAGAATTGTCTATGCATTAACAAAATGGATCGTAGTTGGATGAGTGCCTTAAAAATAGGTGAGGAATACAAGAAAGGGGTTGAACAATTTATTGAATTTGGTAAAAAGAATGCTTATAACTAAAAAAAGGAAAGTTTTTTTACCCATGTATCAATTGTTTAAATGAGAGACGATTGACTATCAATGATATAAGGGATCACTTATTTTGTGAGGGGATAAATCTTTGATACACAAGATGGATATGACATGGCGAAAAAGGAAAAGCGCCATTAGTTGAAGAAGAGGAAGTTGTGAGTGGTTTGTGTAACACCTTATATTTATACCAATTAACTTACCTTGCAGAAGCATTTGGAATCACTTTTGAAGGCTACAAGTTATGAAAAATCAAGTTTGAAAATTTTCTTTTACGGATTACTATTCATTGTAACCCAAAAATGTGGCAAACTTCAAAAATTCATAACTAATTGTAGAAAAATCAAAATCAAGTGATTCCAAGTTCTATGGAAAGCTCTTTGGATAAAATTTTGAGACAAAATAGTTTCCGGACTGATTGCCTTAAAATTTGAGCCTAGTTTTTCTTGGAAAAGTTACTGTTCATATGGTCATTTTTCCATTTTCCACTTATTTTAGCCCAACTTTAGAAACGCATAACTTCTTGTGTGGTTATCAAGTTCAGGTGAACCAACTCTCATCTTAAAGAGAAAAATCTCATCTATTTGCTCACTGAATCTCATGGCTATACTCACTCAATTGCTTAATTTGACTTTGGTCAAAGTTTAGGTCTATAATGTTGACTTTTATCCCCCTTGGAAAGATAAATTGTCTTACTTAACCAAGTACTTGCATACTAATTCTCTTACCATATAATCATGCATATTGGACAATACTAGCATGCTTTCACATATTAACACATAAGCTAGCATATATCCATAACTTAAAACCTTAAAGCATACTCTTAATTACATTCATCCAACATAAGGTTTTTCTTCATTCTTCTTCTTCTTCTTGAGGCAAACTTAACTCTCTACTATAGCCACTTCTTTTCCTCTGCTCTTGGAGTTGAAGGTCCTAGGGTTTGTTAAGTATGGGGGTAAGATTCTTGGGGAATCTTAGTAGTACATTGCATACATTACTATGGTTACACATCACAATGTAATTCAAGCTACATGCATACATACATACTTGAGTATTATGTACTTGCCATGGAAAAACATAACATATCATCTCAACCTTGCATAAACCAAGGTATACATGCATGGAGGCATCATGGCATAACATCATAACACCTAGCAATGAACATACAATGTATAGTAACTCTAACAAGCAATAGAATGCAAAAGCTACCTTGTTGGCTTTCCTTCCTCTTGAACTCTTTTCTCTTGACTAAATCTTTGCCCCTTTGTTTTGTATAGCCAACCAATGACACAACATTAAGCATTACTTCAACTCCATAACTTAACATAACCCCTTAAACCCCGTTTTTCTTGACTTTTAGGGTTTATTTTTCTAGCTTTGATCTTTGAACTTTCGTGGGCCTTTTCTACATAATTTTCCATGTAGAATCCATTTATCATATTAGTTTTATGAAAATCCAATCCCTTCCCATTGAACTTGACTTGGCCGAACCATAGGGATAAATAGGTTCAAAATTTTCATTTCAATTTTTAATGCTTCCAACATCCCTTTCTTGGTATATACCTACACTAAATCATCATTTAAACTCATTGGAAGCACCAAATTGAATTGAAACATCTTCCCTCCTACATTTCTTAATTTGGCCGAACCATATATATAATTATAGGGAAAAGGATTCTCAACAAAACTAACATGTAATCACTTAATCCTTAACCTTTAACCATGCTTAATCTTAACCATACTTCATCTAAACCATTTCCTATCATTTTGATAAAATTTGGACAGCACTTCCCCTTAGGAAAATGACTTTCCATCATCATTAAAATAGCACAAAACCCACATATCATTATTATACTTGAAATAGGAGAGTTGTAGAAGCTTACCTTGCTTCCAAATGACTTTCTCTCACTAAAAATCTTCTCTTTCTCTCTCTAAACAAAAATTTACAAGAGGTTTCCTACTTGAAAGGCTTCACACAAAATGAACATGTGGGAGGGGGTATTTATAGGCTTTCTTTTTCATTAATTCCACATTTGCCCTTCTTGCATAAGACTTAATCTTAGCCCTTCAATTTTTATCTCTTTCCACATGTACAAATCTTAGGCTATGTGGCTTAATATGTTGACACTTAGATGGTGAGTCATTAGGGCTTATGTCATCTTTCTTATCCATTAAGATTAATTAGGCTTTAATCAAGGTTAACTCTTTTAATTCCTTGATTAACTTGGCTAATTACCCTTCTAGAAACTTTTGAATTTTCAAAGATAGATGGCTAAATCCTAGCCATCCAATGAACCATGTTTGCCACGTGTCACGATCCTACGGAAGATTACTTAATCATAATCATTTTACTTATCCTTAATTAAATTTTAATCTAACTTGATTTAGTATTTTCTTTTCCTTTTTCTTTTTATTTTCTTTTTCCCTTTCTTGGCCAATTTGGGTGTGACATGTCTCCTTGACATTCTGTCAAAAATTTTACCACCCCGGTTGTCCTAACAGTCTATTGAATCGTAATATAATATTGGTTTATTTTATCTGATAGCCGAAAAATTCTAGTATCTCAAAATTTTTATATCAAATCACCATTAATTATATCTCAGTAAAGGAAACTTTCTTGATTAATTTCATAATTTTTCTCCCCATATAACTCTTGAAATTGTCGTTTCCGTAAAAACAGACAATCTATCAATATTAATTTAGCTTTAAATTCAATTAAAGCTAACCTCCTCATCATTTGGGGTTGGAAATAATTTTATAAATCTCCATAATTCCTAGATTAATTTCCTTTAATTTCTCATAATTTTCTGAGATCTCTAGGTATTTTTAATAATTGATATTGGCCAATAAAAGGCACATAGTAGAAATTTTGCTCTACCGAGTAGATAGGGAACTATCTAACACTTACCAGTATTGCATTCTAATTTTTCTACTGCCCATAAAATATCTTCTGGTGACTCATATGATGACTCATCACCCTCATAAATGAAGCACATGGGAAAGAAGAAGAGAATTCAAGTTGAACTTGTCTTCCTCAAAATATCAAAGATATTTTCTAACTTTGTCTCCTAATTAAGGGACATTAATTATTTAACATTTGACTGGAGCATTTTGTCCAATCCTAAACTCCAAAAATTTATCTATTTATACCATAAAATTTGTTTAATTCTGTAAAAAATCTATGAATTTTCTCAGATCATAACTCAGACCATAAGTATTTCTTTTTAAACTTCTCATAATAAACCCATAAACTGCAGTTTTGGCCTTAAAAAAATGTTAAAGCCATTCTGCTGGCCTTTTGGGATTGAGACTAATTTTATAAATTCTATAGCCTCTTAGATCATACATCCCCATTTTACCATAATTTTCTAAGGTTTCCTTATGGCTCAAACAATTAAATCTACCTCTACATCTCAAACTGAGCCATAAACTTATAAATTCCTTTTAAGTCAACTCAAGAGCATTTTCGTCATTTTTCCTCCTATACAGGCCTTAAAATGTCATTTTTCATTTTTAGGAATTTTCTAGAATTTTTGGGTATTACTTCCATTTTTACCCATTCCTGGCCTGAAACTTTTCAAAATTACGGTTTTGCCCCTGGTCAAGTAAACCTCATAAATCACCCTATTATGGCCTCTATCATAACCTTTGGTTTGAACTAACCTCTTTTTCCAATTCCGGGCCTTGAGACTTCACTAGAGCCTCTAACTTTCTTTACATTTTAGTCCCTAGAACTTTCTCTATTTACAGCTTAGTCCTTGAAACCCTTCAACATTCCTTTTACATTTCTAGGACTCCTGCTCATAGGGATTTAGTAGCCTACCTATCTTAGGCTAATCCGTGTATTCTTAGGCCCAAAACTTAGGGTGTGACAGTTTTAATGATAGAATGGATGATATGATTCATGATGTTGGATTAGAGTTCTTTGTATGATCACGTATAAATGACAACTTACAGAGTGATGTGGAGATAGCATTATGCCTTAGGTGTTCTAATTATACACAGTTGACTGTTATGTTAAAATTATTCAATTTAAAGGCAATTAATGGGTAGACTGATAAAAGTTTTACAGAGTTGCTTTAATTACTAAGTGATATGCTTCCATATGATAATGTTCTTCCAAATAGTATATATAAGGCAAACAAAATATTGTCTCAGACAGGTATGGGGTATGAAAAGATACATGTATGTCCTAATGATTACATATTATACAGAAAAAAATATGTCGATCTAAGTGAGTGCCTAAAATGTAAAACCTCACAATACAAGGTAAAGAAGAACACGTGTTGTAATGGCACTATTAATGAGATGGCTAAAGGGCAACCTTTAAAGGTATTATGGTATCTTCCAATAATACCATGATTTAAACGTCTTTTTTCTAATGCAACGGAGACTAAAAAGTTGATATGGCATTTTGATGAGAGAATATCAGATGAAACATATCTCTGGCATCCTACGGATTCTCAGCAGTGGAAGAAAATAGATAAAATGTTTCCAGAATTCGGTAGTAAGCCAAGAAACCTTCGTCTTGGCCTTTGTACAGATGGAATCAATCCTTGTGGCTCTCTGAATAGCACACATAGTGCATAGCCAGTTTTGTTGGTGATTTATAACTCACCTCCCTGGTTGTGCATGAAACACAAGTATATGATACTATCTATGATGATTTCAGGACCAAAGCAGTTAGGAAACAATATTGATGTCTACTTAGCACCTTTGATTGAGGATTTGAAGAAATTATGGGAAAAAAGGTGTGGATATATTTGATGCATATAAACAGGAGTCCTTTAAGCTGCGTGCAATAATTTTCACCATGATAAATGACTTTCCTGCCTATGAAAATTTGCCAGGGTACAGTGTAAAAGGGTATAAAGCATGTCCTATATATAAAGCAAACACACATTTTCACCAACTCAAGCATGGAAGGAAGACAGTTTACCTCAGTTATAGGGGGTTTCTTGATTGGTTCCACCCATACCGTAGATTGAAAAAGTTTTTAATGGTTTACCATACATGGAATGGCTCCAAAGCCTTTAACTGGACATGAAGTTTATAAAAGGTGGAGAGAATTGATGATGTTGTCTTTGGAAAAACAAGAGGAACGCAGGTGAGAAGAACATTTGGAAGAAAAGGTCCATTTTCTTTGATCTTTCTTATTGGTACATTCTTGATGTCAGACACAGTTTTGATGTGATGCATGTTGAGAAAAATGTTGACATAAGAAAGTTAGATGAATTGGAGAATAAGGGGTATGTTATTCTCTCTCAACTGGAGATATACTTTCCTCCAACATTATTTGATGTCATAGTGCATTTAATAGTTCATTTAGTAAGAGAGATAAGGCTCTGCAGTCCTATTTATCTAAGGTGGATGTATCCACTTGAAAGATGCATGAAAGTCTTAAAAGGTTATTCTAAGAATCCTTTTCGACCTGAGGCATTAATTGTTGAAAGGTATATAGCTGAGGAAGCTAGGGTAGTTAGCTAGGGTAGAGGTGTAGTCTCGACATGATAATAGGATAGGTAAGGGAACACGAGGGCTCAAAGTGAAGAGAATAGGATGTGAAGAAGTGTTTCAAGTGCACTTATACATTTTGAATAATATGGAAGAAGTTCAATTGTACCTAGATGAACATAAAAGGATCTTAAAGGACAAATATCCAAAGAAAAGTGATATACATATCGCTAATGAGCACAATAAGACATTTATAGCATGGTTCTATGAAAAGGTCTTAAGAGAGATTAATTTGTCTGATACAATAAAATGGTCAGCTTAGGGGGCCTCAATTTGATGCCACCACTTGGAGTGGATATGATATAAATGGGTATTCTTTCTATACAAAGACTCAAGATGACAAAAATACTATACAGAATAGTGGGATAATGGTAATAGCTGAAGCGATGTATTTTTCTAGCTCTAATGTTTAAAATCCCAAATTGGCATCTATGACTTATTATGGAGTTGTTGAAGAGATATGAGAGGTAAGTTACACCAACTTCAAGGTTCCTATCTTCAAGTGTAAGTGGGTCAATAATAATAGCATTGAAGTTGATCAATAGTTTGGATTTACTTCAATTGATCTTCAAAGGGTTGGTTATGCAGATAAGCCATTCATTTTAGTAAGCCAAGTGAAACAAATATTCTATGTCACTGATCCAGCAAACAAAAAAAATGTCTATTGTACTTCAAGGTAAAAAAACAAAAGAATGGTGATCCAACTTTGAATCTTGATAAAACACCACCTTTCACAACAACAAATCCACCTATAATGGATGAAGTGGACTTGCTAGATGATAATGAATACGCCGTTAGAAATGATCATTGTGAAGGGATATGGGAAAATGCATAAAATAAGCCCCTAATGAAAAGGTTAAATGACTCTAACTATAATGAAATTTTGTATTCACTTTCTATCTTTTTAAATTCATTTTACTATAATTTACTAACCTATTTCACTTTTACTTCTTAATAGGGACATAGAGGACAATAATAGGAACAAAAAGGACAATTCTGGTAATGATTAAGGGAATGATGAACCTAATAGAAAAAGGGATAGAGGTACCATAAGGATGCCAAAGCTTACAGTACGTAATGGGCATATTTAGAAAAAGCATGTGGATTTTGATAATGATATAAATCTAGTTAGTCCAAAGAGAGATAAGTTTATAAGCTATATAGGCCTTTTGGGACGAAGCAAGGTGGACATTTTATATCCTAGCTGGAAAGAAGTACCAAAAAATACAAAGGAAGCTATTTGGCAAGATTTATTGCTATTTAACCTTATAACTTTCGTAATTCGAAACAGTTATAATTGTTATGTTTAACTTGATTCCACATAAATTTTACAGCAAACTTATGATGTCCCTCCTACCCCTAAGATGAGGAAGCGCTGGTTAGACTAAGTACGTGAGCGGTGGAAAGATTTTAAGACAATTCTCACTTGCACCTACATTCAAGGGGCCAACCAGAATGAGGATCCATGTGACATATACTCCTTTCTTGAGCTAGAAACTTGGAGAAAATTTGTGGCGTCACAACTAGACTTTGAGTTTCGGGTAAATTTTTTCTAATCATTGACTTTGGCTTACAAAAACTAATATTATTTTATTTAATTAATTTTATTGTTTTTTCTTTTTGCAGAAATTAAGTGCTTCAAATAAAGAGAAGCCAATTTGGCCTTTTCAAAGGGTTTATGTTCTCCTTGATTTTTTTCCAAAAAACCTATCAATTCAATTGTAATTACGAGCCACATTAACAACCATTTAAGCTTGAACATGAACACTTAACCTTAAACCTACTTAATCTCCCTTTTCTTTGATTTTTAACATAATTATTCATCCTTTGATTTCAATAATCTCTTGGCTCATTCCTACATAATTTTTCATGTAGAATCCAAATATCAATTCAAATTTATCAAAATCACACTCCTTTCCTTTCATTTCATCATGGCCGAATACGGTGTATATTTTTTCAAAAATATTATTTTTCATTCCAATGATTTTAAATACTTTTCTTGGTATTTCTCTACATAGAAACACCTTTTAAACTCATTAGAATCAACAAATCATAGCAAAACAAACTCCTACCCATAAAACACCTCTTGGCTGAAATATATATATATGATCTTTAACTTGGTTTTCTTCCAAAATCAATCCAAACACCATTTAACCATGATAATTCTAACTCATTTTCAAGGCTTCTATCCTTCCTTAATGCATAGACATTTTAATCGAAATATGGCAACACTTACCCTTGGGAAACAACTCAAATTTTCAACTAAAACAAGCTTTAATCTTAACCAAAACAAAGCTCAAACATACCTTGATGAATCCTTGACTAAAGCTTGGTAATTCCTTGTTCAAATGTACTAACTAAGACCAACTTCAAAACTCAAGAAGACAATTGAACAGCACCTTCCCTCTTTTGTCAATTTTTTGCCTATTTTAGTGTATTTAGAAGGGTATTTATAAGCAAAATTTAGACCCCTTCCCTCCTGATTATTGGCATGATTTAGTGCCACATAAGGGGATACTTGGCTACCATCACATGCTTAAAAATTCTAGATCATATCATGTGTGAAATGCATAGAATATTCCATTGATTTTTATGTGAAAATTGGGCTTAAATCCAATTTAATCATTGGGCCAAGCTTTTGCATGAATTTTTGGACTTTTCTTGGGCCAATGTGGGGCCCCACTGTGATCTGGAAAGTTTCAAGAATTTAGCCCAGCAAAAAAAAAAATTAATTCCGAGCAATATTGAAGCTTGTTGGTTATTATTTACTTGTAACTTTTCATAATTTTTATAGACCTCCAAAATCACATTTTTCTTCATAAAAAAATCCTATTTTAATATTAGAATATAATCTAAAAAATTTTAGAATTTTTCTCTACCTCTAACTATTTATTTTGAATTTTCCCCTAATAGGACTTTATTGATAAGATTGTTGGAAATAAATTTTCTAAAATAAATTCCTGTACTTTTAGAGTCTAAAACCAATTTTATAAATTTTAATAAATATTTATATAATTATTTCACATTTTTTTCTAAAATTATTGAGGCCTCTAAATAATTATAATAATTATTTTCACCCAATTTTCACTATTTTTCCTGAAAAACCTCAGTTTTCAAGAAATTCCGTAATAATTTATTTTCACACCATTTTCACCTTTAGGACCTCCATTGAGATTCCAAAACCTCTAATTTATCTTTTTATTATTTTTCAAAAAACTTTTAGAATTTTTCCTAAATTTTTCTATTTCGTCCTTTCTAGACTGATAATTCTAAAATTATCAATCCAAATCCTATTGGGGTTTCACATCAAAAGTTATTTTGTTCTTCTATCTACTTTCTATATTGGCACACCACAAGATTTTTAACTCACAATACTGGGATGAATTTTTCAGGTTGTGACATTTTAAATGCTCCAACAAAATATGTAATAGAAATAACTCCTACCTATTTTCATATTATATTGTTTGTAAACAAAGAATTTGGAATACACCTGGAAATAAGATAAAATCAAAATACTTATCAAAATAAGATATATTAGTAGCAAAATTGACTAATGATAGTGCCACCATTAACATGTGAGCGTGCAACCATTAACAGGCAAGGGTGTAGCTAATGATAAATGACTTCACATCGGTGATATTTCATTTTCAATCACAATATTATATCATATTATAAGCAAAAAGTATTACTACATTTTATGTAACTTCAACTCACTTTTTTTTTCTCAAAAATACCATATTTAATCAGCAGATAAATTAACAAGTAACAATACCACCATTGATAAGTAAAAGTGGGAGTATTGACAAGTAAGGATGCAGCTAATGACAACTAACTACATATTAGAATGTAACATATCATATTATTGTCAATTTTTATTTATAACTTTATATACATCTATAAATTTCACAAATGTACTTCTATCATACCTAGTTGTGAATTTTGAAAGAAATCCATTACTTTTTTGTCCAAGCATTGATGATATTATAAAATGATTTGTCAATATCAACTAACATGTTACAATTACTGGCCCCCGAACTTGTCATTGTCATGGTACTAACTCATCAATAGTGGTTAGATACTAACACAATTTTCTAAAACTGTCATTTTATTCTTGATCAAATTGTTTATACAAATAAAAAGTATATCATATCTACATTGGCCATACAAAAAATCCAATGTTGCACTGTCTTGTCAATGAAATTACAGAGAAACTAATTCCTAGTTACAAAAAATAGGTCATAAGTTAGGCATCTATGTTATTCACTCTTAGACTATGCTCATCTATCTTGTCCCATTGCTTTGATATTATCCAAGATAGTAAGCAAGTGTTGAAGTCTAGATGATTGCTGAGCCATAATATATCACTCCAAATGCTTCATTGCTCTCTTGCTCCATAGTTTATCTAAAATTCCAAGAAGCTACTGGGGCAAAATCACCCAAGCTCTCAAGAAGCTAGTAAAGAGGAATTCATTACACAAATATACATGATCAACCAAAATACTCATAACAATTTTCTTTGCCCTATATTAATATGCATCAAAGTTTTATGTCTTTCCTGTTCTGCATTAATAATAAAATTTAAAATTAAAGTTAACTTACAAAAAGGCACAAAAAGTGATAGAGGAATATGGAGCCACTTACTCGAGTGACAAGGAATTATGAATTTACAAATCAAAACAAAACAATATCATTCATGATTAAGTTGACTCATAATTCATATTCCACTATTCGAAAGTGTTTTTCGAAGTAACGAACACAATAATATAGACATTTGCATTAGAAGTGTCTTTTGTAAGGAAGGGATGATTTTAAAGTAAAATGAGACATATAATCTTTTTTTAGTTTTCTATAGAATGTGTCATAATAGTGTCATCTTTTCAGACGAAGAAAACTAATCTAAACAGGGGTGTAAAGCATCAAAAATCAATATATCAAAACAAAATATATAGCAAGTGGCGGCACATCTAGTTTCTGTAGTAGTAATTGATATATCTAAACAATTATAGTGCACATTCATAGTAATGAAGACCTTATCCTATATCGCCTTGGGGTTTGTCAAAGAATTTATCAAATTGTAAGGATTGTAGCATAATAATATAACTTAGGTCGTGTTCACTTTTGGGAGCTTTTATTGATAACCTAAGCTAGACTAAATGTCATACAATGCAATGAAAGAGGTCTAGGTTTTAAAGATTTAAATTGAATTATGACTAAAGTATATGCAATGAAAATAAACCTAAACTACTATATTTTTAGATTTTTGGATAAAATGATGATGGAATAGAAATGGATGATAGGAAACCTCTTGAAAATGGTTTTAATGGCAATCATAGTTTACTTAAGATATTGGGAGTTTCATAAAATCATTAGGTGTTTTTGAATAACAACCTCAATGACCATTGAGTCCATTGTTTAAATCAATGAACCTCATTAATGAAAACATTGTTAAGCTTTCCTAATGAGCAATTTAAGAATGATCAATACAATTGGTTCGATGTAACCCAAAATTAACTTAATATCAAAATATAACCATGCAAAATAGAGAGAATCAAGAGGGTTCTAAAGAAACATATATGTAACTATATATATTGAAGCACAAAATTCAACATTGACCAATTCAAACTACAAATGATAAATCATTAAACAATAATTACAGCAATAATCCAAGTGTCTAACTAAGAATTTACAAATCTTAGACCTAGGAAGCCATAAATACATAGTTAAAAACTAAAGATTGAAGTTAAACCCCTCTTTAAAGCTTGAAAACTCATGCCACTCCACCATTTTCAAGAGTTGAAAAATCCTAGCCCTCCATAGCTTCAAGAGCAACTCCAACCGGAGTGAATTTGTCAGCCATAGCAATTGGGAGCGTAGAAGAATGAGATGGAATAAAGGAAAAGATACAAGAAATTGATGGGGAAGAAGATGGAGATGGAGAGACAAGAAGATGAGAGAATAGAGGTGTTAGAGATGAGAGGATGGAGTCTCTTTTTGAAAATAGGGTTTCCAAGAGTTTAAGGGGTCTATCTGGGTCCGATCATATGAGTAGATGCTCTATTTTCATGTTCTGACCCGAATCTGGCATTACTGATACGAGGACTTTGTCGCGACCTAAAATTTTTGCGTCATGGCAAAGATGTCCTGAATAAAACACTGTTGTACATTTTCATACTTGCATCGTAGTGCAAAATTTCTTAGCCACAACAAAGATTTCCAGAATAGACATTTTCACACTTTGGCTACAGCACAGAATATCTTGGCCGCGACAAGGAGTTCCAGAAGCAATATTTTGGATCTTGTGTTGTATAATCCCTTGGTCTTTAATCATGGCACTAATTCTTAAGTGTCTTGCAATAAAAAGTAATAATTTGAAGCATTAATTGTCCTAGAAATTAATTGAATACAATTAATAACTAATTACGATAATTTTATCCTCAAAAAGATACTATTTCAAAGCAAAGACTCTTGATCTAAATTAATCATAATTATCACTAAAAGGCCCACTAACCCTGATAAAAACCCTGAAAATGATATGAAAATACGTAGAAGAATTGGGTTCAATCACATAACCGAGACATTTATTGCAAAATAATAAAATATCATAACTGAAGCCGCTTACTCAGATATAACTCTTTGACAAAGACAAATACCAATTCAGTTCTTTTAGTTCATAGTTTACCAAATGCACATTGAAACTAGTTAATATACACATATATATATTTACATTTCATATATTCATTTCTATTCCATGGAGCAAAGACTCAAACCATTAAACAACTAAATCCAAGACAATAGGGACTGATCCCTTTCGAAGTAAGGAACACAATAATATAGACACTTGCATTTCTCTGATAAATTATTCTTTTTCTAGTTTCTTCTTTCCACCAACCACAACTAACTTCAAGCTTTTCCATATCATCAAACGTGAACCACGCGTCATAAAATTTCAGAGTAATGACCAGTAAGCAGAGAAGGTTAAAAATGGCAGAGTAGCCACCAACAAGCATAGGAAGTGAACTAAGACAGACTGACTTCTTACCAGAGAAAATAACCAAATTTGGGTGGAGATGAAGATGCTTCATAAGATCCATGGATGAAATTGCACAAGGAGGACGAACAATGAACACCCACCATGAGAGGAGAGATTTCGAACCAGAAATTGGAAGTAAAGGGAGAAGAAACATTGCTGAAATTCAAAGGAATTGAAATGTTATACGTAGAAAATGGGAATAGGGCTTCTATGAGATCATGGAGGGTGTCGGTTTTACCATTCACTGATAGAGAATGGAGAAATGGAGCATCTCTTGGGTGAATATTATTAAGGGCTATCAAGTCTTTTCATATTAAGGAGTTTTAACTAATTTGCAGGATTTTTTTATTGTTTTTTTTTTTTTGGGATCTCAGTGTAATTTTCTCTTATATTTATATCTGTACGCATATGTTATAAAATTTAGATAGGCAAGCCTATTAGGCTTTAAATAAGCAGGCTTGGCCCATTTACTTCGCAAGGCATGTGCATGGATTTAATGTTGTAATGAAATCCAAGAATGTTGTCTCCGCAGTTATCACATTGGAATGCTCATCCCCCAAGCACCGTTGGAAATGGGATACCATTTTTTTTTTTTATTTGTTTATTTTGGTTAAGCTATATTTAGAATTCTAAAATATTTTTCTAGTAGCACTCAGTATCACAAATTAACAAATTTTTAGTGCATTTAGAGTATTTTTTTTCAGTTAATATTTTCTTAGTAGCATCAAGTATTCTATATTAATTAATTTTTTGTGCACCTAGTATCCAAATGCACTAAAAATTAAATCAATACAAGATACTGGGTACTCCTGAAGAAAACTGTAAAATACTAAATGCACTAAAAAATAATTAATTTAGCATGCTATATGCTGTTGAAAAAATATTTCAGGATATTGAATGTGCTATAAAATAATGAATTTAGGATATTGAGTCCTCCTGAAAATATATTGTAAGGCGATGGATACACTAAAAATTAATTAATTTAAAATATTAGATGCTGCTAAAAAATATTTCAAAGTACTAATATGGCTTAGCCCAAATAAATAAAAATAAACACTAATAACTTCCTTTTTAAGGGGCCCAAAAAAAAAAAGTGGGCCTCAATGGTGCCGTTTGGGCGAAGAGCATGCCCTGCTCATCTGTCAAACTGAGTTGAAACTCAATGGAATACAGAATGATGGGTTTTAAGCAAGATCTATGGGATACTATCAAAACTAATCTTCTAGAGTTGTATGATGCTTTCAGCTCAAAAAAAAAAAAAAAAAGAGTTGTATGATGCTTGATAGTGAAAGTTAATGGAGCAAGTAGCGAGAGTTGAAAATATGCTTGCACAATATTATGGAGATAAGTAGATTGCAATACAAACTACTTATAATATTGGTATCATTTATCTTAATGTTGATATTGGTTAGCATCAATGCACTTGCTCAGTATGAAAGCTAGGTGGATTATCTTGTACACATCCATGTACTACAATCTAACTATTTTATGGTAATTATGAATCACCGATATAGACTGTTTTCTCAAGAAAATCTATGCAAGTAGCATGAGACTTGCAACACAATTGTCCATGTCTCATGCCCCCATAGCAACATATGATGACACAAATATTCTTACAGCTGCCAATTCTAATTAGAGGCCAAAAAGCAAAAGGAGGAAATCTCAAATTTCAAAAAAAGATTTACCATTGTCTAAAGTGCCAAAACTTGGGGTAAGTACATAGACGATCCATATTCAGTACAGATAAGCCTTATGATTATTTTGTCATTTTATGCGAAATTTTAGTTATTATATTCCTTTCTTGGAACTCTACAATGTTTTCTCTATATAATAAACATAAGGCTTTAAGCATCCTATATAATACTACTTCCAATCCTAATTATAAGTACTAATTGACTAATTTGAGGAGATTAAAAAATACATTAGGTTAGTTATTTATAATAAATGTGTTATCTTTCCTAAAATATCTTTGCTAATCAAGTATATTGGCTATAACTACCAATATTAGAACTTAAGGAAAAAATTCATAAATATGAAAGACAAAGTAAATTGAGGTTTTATATTTAAAACTAAACTAAAAATCAAATAAGATCTTATATTAAAGACTGGAGGTAATATAAGTTTATGGGCCTTAACACTCAAAAACTAGCATATTTCTCAGCTTCAAGTTTACACTGTCTATTCTTTATATGTTCCATATCAAATTAGAGTAACATCACCAATTCCATTTTAAAAATAATGATCAATGATGCTTTAGTTTGAATGAATGATTTAATCACACTTTTGATCTCTCCAACTCCATAAAATCTCTTTTTCTCAATTGGCTCACGGATGTTTCTCTCTCTCTCTCTCCCTCTCTAATGCAATTTTGTTATTTCTTCAAAAATCCATCCAAAACTTAATCCTAATTCTAACAATTTGGTGTAATAATCACCCACTTACCGAACAATAATTCATGTTTGGACCATTTTGGATGGAGATGTGGCACAAGGAAAATAACCGGATGGTTTTACAGCATTGGTGAAAAATGCTTGGGTCCTTAGTCTTGATGGACAATTTAAGATTTGGGAGAAGTAACATTTAGGTCTTAAAAGAAAATTTTCATGACATTTAAATTCTAAAAAATTTAAGTAAAAAATAAGTTACAAATATCAATTCAAGACAATTAGTAATATGAGAATCCTTATTACAAATTAGACATTTGAATCTCATAGGTCATCTCTAATAGTTTGCAACTGAATTCTATATATGCAATTATCAACGTCAATATTTGCATTTCATCTTTTAACAAAACTTTTCAAGACCTCGTTATTCAATTGAACTTTTGGGATCATTCCTCCTTTAAAATTTTCAAGGAACTAGAGAAACAAAAGCCATATTTAAACCTAAGTTAACGGTATTTGCCAAAACATTTATGGGGAAAAAATAGTTGGAGATGTGCCATGTAGGATTGCAAAAGCACTACATCAGAATTCTAATGTCCCATGGGGTCATATAGCCCTATCCACAAGCAAGCAAACAAGAAACTTGCCTCCAAGCTGTAGTAATCCCCAGACGTGAAGGGGTGACCAGTATGATGAACGACACTCAGTTGAATGTACAACAAATTTAAGAGCAAATATATGAACAATGACCAAGTTCAATCACTATAGAAGAAAAAGCAAGGCACAATCAAAACCCAAACAATCTACTCATGCTATGTTTCTATAGACATCCTTGCCACGAAGAACAAGGGATTAGGGTACAAATTTGATGTCCTTAAAGTACTCATGCTCAAGAGCATTCCTGGCTGTAATTCTTTTGCTGGGATCCAAGCATAGCATGTTCTGAAATAAGATTTTACGCACTTTAACAATTTGTAGACAAAGTTCAAAGGATATAATTTAAAGGATTGAGATGACAATTATTTGTTTATATCTGACTTGGATGAAACTTCCATGCACAAAATGAATTGAACAGGAGTATATAATAACGAATGAGTAACCTCAGCGGATGGTAAAAACAAAATTTTTGTTGTGTGTGTGTGTGTGTGTGTGTGTGTAATAATCTCACCATACAGCAGAAGCAAATCTGCTACAAAGAAGTTAAATCACTACCAGGGATAACTGGAAGAAACATACCAAATGAACTAACCTATAAATATCAAAGAAAGGAATTTTTTGACCTACACTCAGCTGATACGAACCTTTAGTAGAAGCTGCCTTTTGTGTTGGTTCTTTTGGTTAATGGGAGTATGGCTCTCCTAAAGGCTCAAATCAGTGGTATTGGGGCCTTTCACTATCCTCCACTTTTGTTTTCTCTCACTTTCAAATGTGGTATAGGATACGTGAAACATGGGGACATATTATCGCTTATTGCAAGTTGTGAAACTTGAGTCCCACACAATAATAACGGGGTTCATATAAGGCCATGTTTGAAACTTCTAGGAGAGAGAAAATAGGGAGATAGACCAATGGAGGGTGAACTAACAAATAGGGTCTAGACATATTCTACGTGTTCCCGAAGATTCTACAAGGAGGGACCGTTAGAAGGTCTAAAGAAGCACTGCAAAGGGAAGAATGTGATAACTGAGTGAGGCATCTTATGAGCGGGGATGAAATGGAAAAGTAGAAGAGATGGTTAGCAATGGAATATTTCAGGGTGATCAGTGAGTGGATGATGCAAGGAAATTCCGAAGGAGTGCAGGGAGAAAGCAGAAACTCTAAATTCTCAAAAGCTAAGGAGTTTTCTGCCTGTGTTTGTTATTTGCCGCAGATGTGTATTTCGGCTGCTGTACTTATTCCTCTGGCGCACTGCTTGTGATAATTGCTGCGCTACTTGCACTGAAAATCATCGTGGGACTTATCTCATCACTTTCTATGTTCAAATAATTCTGCGAGTTCTTATCAAATTCTATTGTGGGGTTAGCTCTCAGTTTTCCAACCTTAAAAGCTAGCTATTGGAGTGTAACCATATCAAAAGTCCACATCATCACCATTTCTCCATTGGTTAACATTTCCAAAATATCCTGACCTTCAAGATTTCATCATTATCATATTGGTTTCGCTTAAGTAAACCCTTGTGACAATACTATCTTTTACGTAGTCCCCATATTTTTGCTTTTTTATTCCTTTACCTAATTTTGTCCTAGTTTCTCAGGTGTCAGTAGAATGGAAAGCAATTTAACTAACCACTGATGGCACTGAATACAAAATATCTAGTTCCATTTTTATTCCCATAATTATCTGAGTGATGATGCACTTACAGAAAGAAGATCAATGCCAGCTGGCCCAAGATTTGGAACAACAGTTGCCAGGTCCTGCACAGTATTTAAAAAAAAAGTAACTATAGTCCTTGATGCAAGTTAACAATGCAGATAATAACAGCAGCAGCACGTACAATTAATTACCTTTGGCGGCCACTTGGGAAAGGATGTTTTAAAATCGGGCAATGAAATCACTCCGGGCCACATATCCACATTTGGTGTACCCATGATACTTCACACAAGCAATAACACGTTTATTTAGAAGATGCATAAACTTTATTATGTAATTCTGCACAGTTGGTGCAAAAGTTCTCTGAATCCTTTCACAGTTGTTCAATACTTCAAATATATTTGGCTAGTTTTTATATGTCAGTAAATATTACTAAACATCACGACACAAACCTTGCCCTAACTTTGTTTTTTTTAATTTTTTTAATTTTTTTTCTTTTGGCCTGACAAAGGTGTCATATATGCTTTTCCGCACAAGATGTCCATTACCGGGAAGACCCCAGTCAAGCAGAACTGAGAGCAACCTCAGCCAGGATAATAGCCCCAAAAATATTCACTAAATTTTCAAATTTGGGTCGTAAAGTTCTCCAGGTAAACTTTTTTGAACGTCTTGCCTCAACTAAAACTCTCAGGGCTGTAGCAGTAACTGATAACCAATAAGGACCTATTAAATGAAAGTCACAGTGCAATAAGCAAATTATAAAGATTTGACATTCGTTATGAAAGACTGAAACTTCGTAAGAGATAATTTAGGTAGTAGATTGCAGTACCCTGCGATATGAAGGTCTCCATACTTTTAAGCCATGAAAATATTTCATTGGTTTGACCTCTCATAATAATGCAACAAAAAGTAATCATACCTACGAACGAATCCGTAGGGTAGAAAGAACAAGATGGAATAAGGCTTATCCCACTTAGGGGGTTAAGGCTTGTTGTTGTTGTTGGAATAACAATGTATACTCTAAAGCATCCACAATTATAGTAACATGCTTCATCCCTCATGCAGATGGTTTTATTAATAGAAGAATTCATTAAGATTCTTTAAAAAAAGGAAAAACAAAAACAAAAACAAAAAAAATAAAAAAAACAAACGAAAGTAACAAGAGGGAGGATAAGAATCCTCCTAGAATAGCAAGCAGCAAGCCTCATGATAATGATTCCATATTCACATCGTAAAAGCGCCCACCTCCATTCAACCATGAGCCTTTCATATTGATAGGACGTCAGAATTAGTATATCTCGACAAAACCTACTACAAAAGGAAACCTATTTTACTTTTATGTTTTATGTTTTCATTTTTATATATTTTAGCAACTGGCATAATGTGTACGCTTTATGCTTTTAGTGTTATTTTATTTTGAATGTTTTCTTCCTAAGAAGAAAATCCTACAACACATCTTTTGACTTTCCTTCATGAGAAGGAAATCTGGCTTTATAAATAGCTACCAGTTAGCATTTGTAACAAGAGTTTGAAGGATGATAATTTGCTGTCTATGAGAATTCAGGTTGCTCTTTCCCCCGCTAAGTTCTGTCTTCCCCCACCATTTTGTTCTTCATCTCTCTCCTCCCCCTCTCTGTTTCTGTTTCTCTCCACCATATGCCTCTGTTGGCATTAGTTGAAGGGTGTTAAGTCGGTTTTGCATCATATATATGCTGGGATTTTAACCCATTTGCACAATACCATTTGCTCCATTAACAGAGTTTCCAATTTAAAGTGGCTCATTTACAGAAGAATCAGTGTTTACATTAGCCTGGTCATAAAGGAGATTCTTTGATGTGGAAAGGGTATTATCATCCTATGATTCCTTGAGATCACTTAACAAAAGGGAATTTCCCGTGTGTGTGCTGCTCACGGTTTAGGGATTATTAAGGGATTCACGTACGTGGTCAATAATTGCTAGAAGGCATCATATGCCAAGGTCTAAGCAAACAGGTGTTCATATAATTTCCCTACAAAAATGGTAAGAAGTCATTATAAAAAACCCTATACCTGAATATTTTAAATATTTCATCAATCTCAGAGTCTCCAGGAAACAGTGGTCTTAGGTTTACCATCTCTGCAAATATACAGCCCACAGACCAAACATCCACTGGGGTCGAGTAATGGCGAGATCCAAGCAATATTTCTGGAGCTCTGTACCATAGTGTCACCACCTGCAAACAACCACCAATATTATATATGAAGAAACATGACTGAATCAAATATAACCACAAAGCCACCGTAATGAATTCTCGCCACTGGATTCTGATACCCCCCCCCCCCCGGCTCTATAACATTCTTATATATCAATTTTTGTCAATCTATCAATTTAGTAAATATACAATCCAATAACTTTAGGAGTAAATTACTCTCCTTTTCCTAACAAAATACAGCCCCCCGTTCTTTTATAAATATATACAAACATATATCTAATTCTGAAACCATCTGTTTGACTAGAATGCCCCTAAAGATAAGATTGGTTTCTTTAACTGAAAACGTAACTTTGAAATAATATATTTGTAAAAACATTTTCAAAACATTAAAGAAGATTTATTCAATTCTTTTTTCCTTTTTTTTTTTTTGCTAGTAATTACACGGATTAAAATATTAATTTCCATGTTAATATTAATAGTTACTTAATTAACTTTTAATTGGTTAAATTTACTTTAAAAACTATTTTGTGAATGCATTTTTTGTTTTTGCCATTTAATTTTTTTTTCATGTATTCAAATAAAATTTTCTAAAAAATAAAAATTCGTTATCTTACATAATCTTGGAGAAATAATTATCAATATGAAATATAAAGTATATATCAAGCCACAATGTTTATAAGCCATGAACAGTAGATCTAATTCCTCGAAGTCCATGATAAACAAGACCTAAATCTAATTCAACTATGTGGAGGTATCTTGGACAAAATGGATTTAAATGTAGCATATCTTCCGGCTTGAAGGAGTGGGAGAGTAACTATCCACAGATGGTAGAACCATGTCATTAAGGTCATCCCTGGGCAAAAAAATGGAAAAGAGAACTGCAAATATCACAATGCTATTACTAATGTAAGCAATGGTAACAACATCGAACCAATTCAGTTTGCACACTATGTGAAATACATACTGCCATATCATTCATTTATCTCTTCAAATTATTGTGGAAGTCAGCATATTGACAAGTTATCTCAGACAAGTTTAAGAGTTAAGACTAGAAAATGAAGTCAACTTCCAATGTTCTCAATTTTAGTTTCACCAGCTCTTTCCTTTCTCTGATTCTTAGCCAACCTAGCTTAAAAGTGAGAAATCATTACAATCAAACTTCAAAACAGTCACCTTTGTTTAGGTTAGATCACCCATCCCCCCTTGCAATATCTCTGCAACAAGCAAGTCCTCTACAATCTGCTTCAAATTCCACCTTTCAGCAAGCTTCCGCTCCCCTTATTTGCAACAAGTAGTTCACCAATTAGCAGAAACCATCCCTACCTCCATATCTCTCTCTAAAAGGAGTACTCCATACCAAGATCTTCAATCACAAAAGCAAGCCTATCCCCTTCTTCCTCTTGTCTCCCTCAGCTCCCTTATCTTTCTCAACATCAAGCCCATCTATTGTATGGCTTTGAACTAAGTTTCTCTATTTTTAGATCCTTATTAGTTTACAACCACATCATGAATTTATGAATAACTGTATATGCTATTGCCTTCCACTCTCTTAACTAGTTTTTCCCATAAATGATAAACTTTAAGTGCTTCTTTATAAGCCTAACTATTTTCTTAACGATTAGTAAAAGACATAACTCATAGCAGTTTATAATTCAGCTTCACTTAAACTAGGACTTTTGACAGCCACTATTACAAAATAATCTCTCTCAATTTTTTCATTATGCGTTCCAGATTTCCCCATTGCAGGATGACAGCATGAACAACGTCTTGTTGGGATTTTTATGAGAAGTGAAGTTTTCAGCCTCTTTTAGGTCACTTCTCAGCACTGAATTTAGAAAAGGCTTAGGCAAGATAAAGGAACACGATCCTCTGGCAGTATGACATATCCGTTGGCTTGTAGCTTTTTATGATGAGAACTAAATACAGGCAGGGTTTCAACCAGAGACTTGTTCTCCGCACCATCTTTGGGAGATGGTAATTTATTTGGCATCTCTTAGGATTTCAACTCTTGGTTTATCAGACAATTTTCCCTTATGGGCTTGCCCAAGAATTTTAAATCTAACCAACCAATGTCTACATAGATGAAAAAAAAGCATAGATACGGTGGAACATAGTCAAACCTCATGTGTAAATGTCTTGACAGGAATGCCAAATGCCCTGGCCAATCCAAAATCTGCAAGCTTTACTGAATTATTGCGGCGATCTATCAACAAATTCTGTGGTTTCAAGTCTCTATGAAGAACCCTATGTGAATGACAGTAAGCAATGCCACACAGAATTTGATATAGAAACATCTGCAGAACAAATAATTAACCCACTCAACTTCAAATAAAGCTGGTCCTTTAAGCCAAGATTAGTATTTTTGTTGTTCAATCAATGTTCATAACACTAATGAAGAACAGAAATATCGTGAATGAAGAAGCTTACACAGACAGAACTCTCTCACTCTCTCTCTCACGCATGCACGCACAGTGTTGTAGTCCCTCTCTTCTTTTTATGTATAATAATAATAATTCAATTGAAGTGAGGAATTAACTACAAGATAAACTTCTAGATGATAAAGAATTAAGACTCTAGATTATGTTAATAATAAACCTCTAGATAATCATAAGACCCTAATCCTTTAGGAGTTTCCCTTGCATAGACTTCTGAATACTCCCACTAAGCGTAAGATCAACACATGCTGCAGCTTGTTACAACTAATATTAAAATTAAATATGAAAACACATCTGGATTCTAGATTAGAAAACTGAACACTGCACCCAAAATTGAACAAGAAAATATATCAATACTGGGACAGCTGCATAAGGCAAACAATTTAAAAATGAAAATGCATCTAGACGAGAACAACTAGACACTATGCAGCAACTTAGAATCTGTTTGGATCTCCGTTTTGAGGGGAAAATGTGCATGGGAAATTGTAAAACGCAGGTTGAAGAATTATTGGGAGAGAAAAGGTTGTTTGGGTTGGCTTCTTTCCCATCTAGCTTTCGCAGCAAAAGCTCAGCATGGTGAGAAGCTAGAAATTACTGTGTTGAGCGGTGGAAAAGCCCATCTGCAATTACCCTTCCCTCTCTTCTTCATTACACAGCATTTAAGGCTCACTTTTTTACCCTTCTCTCTCTTCTTCTTCTAGTTTTTGCAGCGAAAGAGAGGAAAATTATTTCAACAAGGAGTTCCTACTTTGTGCATCCATGGCCATTTTTATTTTTATAAATTTAATTTTAAAATTATATAAATTTAGTTTATATTCATATTTATTCATTAAACATATTTAACTAACTAAAATGAATTTTCAAAATTTTCCCATTAATAAATTTTGTGTGCTAATTTTAATTGACATTATATATAAACAATATAAATATGTATTAACTCTTCTTATTTTTATAATTTTTAGTTTAATTTATTATTTTTCTTAAATTTATCAAATTATATATACGAGATATATGCCATAAAATTCATGGCTTTTTCAATTATTTTACATGTAAACTTACTTTTTCATTATTTATCCAAACAAGTTTCAATTTAACAAACTGACTTTTATAAAAAACCAATCCAACCATATACTAACTGACTTTTACCCTAATTAACTTTTGCAAAAGTCAGATGAAATAAAAGTTACTTTTGCCCCTGCTAATCCAAACACACCCTTAAAAACTTAACATTAGCTAGTACTGGCTCTGACAATGTCCCTAGTAGATAAGCCACAGATCCAGAATTCTTCAACCTATTTCCCATGTGTTACCTACTCAACACTCTCCTAGCTGCTAATCTCAGCCACAGGATCTAATCACAATGACACAGTTTCCGAAAGACTTTGATCTAGTTCACCTAAGGAGTACTCAGCTAGTTCCGTTTCTTGGGTTTTCTTGGTTTCCTCATTGAGGTACCCGGTACCACACAAATCCAGTAAAGAAGTTTACAACTCACCATGTTGTTTTATAATGTCAAACAATAATAACAAAATTGTGTCACCTGCTTCAGTCAGCAATTCGCAGTCAAAACAACAATCCGCAAAGCTCAATCAAGTGACGAGCTTAACCAATAGACAACTTTAAATAAACAGAGCAACTAACACTTATACCCCTGATTAACAAGCTTTAGGTCAAAAGCAGTACTGGAACCTGATCAAAGAATTACTTGGAGCTCCAATATAAGCTATTCAAGGTATAGTTTTCTCTCAAACCAAGTTTGCTATCATGTATATTTTGAGAGAAGAGCAGGAAAAAATATGGCTTGCTCACGTAAAACTTACATTGTGGCAGGCCCTCTCTTCTTTTATTCATGATAACATGAAAATAAAGATTAACTACAACATAAATTGTTCCAGATTATAATAAAGGATGACTAAGTAATAATAACTAGGTATGACTCCCTATAATCATACACTCCCAATCCTCTACTTACCCCTAATCCTTTAAGAGTTCCACTTGAATTCGCCTCTCATCAGAAATTAACAAATTACAATAACATTTCATTTAAAATGCCAATGGCCAGTTGGCCAAACTTTAGAAACAGTACACTTTTACACAAAATAATACCAATCAGGTAATATCCATAAAACCAAGTCATTCATCACAAAACTTTATGAATCTGCGCTCGTTTTTCCCTTCATTTGTTATATCGAAACACAAGAAAAGAAAAGCCAAAACATTTCTTGCTAATTTAATTTCCTAGACAAAACATTACATATTTTCATTTTCTGAGTGAGTTCCAAACCTATAATTAGAGTAATCATTAACTTAGTCATACAAAGCTCAATCACATCCAAATATAATAAAGTAGTTACACACTTTTATTTGTCGATGATCTTTAGCAAAATCAGGAGATGAATCCATGTGCTTCTTCAGATCTAAGTCCAGGTGCTCAAAAACCAGATACAAACTCTTCTCACTGTGTACTACATCCTGTAACCTGTCATTCACATAGCCATCAAGCATATGCCAACATGGAAATGGCTGAGAAGGTAGAAGAACAATAGGGCAGCAATTTACTGAAGCAACAAATTTAAGACGAAATCTTATATGGTGAAAATTGTAAGATTCTAGTTGGGCTATCCTGTCTTATTTTTCAGAGCTCAGCATAACATCATTAAAGTGTGTCTTCTATATAGCCCTTCAAAACAACCTGAATAGAATTTATGTTGCTTAAATGGGATCATCATAAGTGGGATGTGGGAAAACCATTTGACAAAAAACCAATAACCACATAGATCCATCCATTCAAGACTAAGTGTCATGTGATAGTGTTTAAATGCAACATGAAGCGTCATGTCACGTATAAGCATCAGATATGCATTGTGCACAATAAGGCAACAAAATAATCTTTTGGTCAACAAAATAATGAACTTGGTGTAAACATCATTTTTGAAATCTACTTCCACCTACACGAGCAATTCACAACAGTCACCAGTATACCAAATCGAAAACAGGTTGTCAACAGATGAACGCCGAGTTATAAATACGAATCAAACGATGACAGTAATATCTTGATGCCACATTAAGTATCAGCTTATAAAATGTCCTGGACATATCCACGATTATAATGGATATATTAGCTGAATTCCTAACTACCGCAGCATTGATTCACCATAGACACCGTAAAACGATCCTCATGGTCAAGCTCACTTTGAACATTCACAGTTTTCTCACGGTCCCCAGAGAAAATGTTCTTGCTTGACGCATCAATGTCATAACTGACAACCAGTGGATGCACAAAATAATTCAGTAAAAGAACATATTACCAGGCAATAAATGACTTATATGTAAGTTGTAAGTATACTATAATATGAACTATCTCATGGATCAAGGTGAATTACCGAAATTAAAAAGACTCAGACGCAAGTATACCTTACAATATTCCTATGCTGCATTTCTTTCAAGAGCGAAATCTCTCGAATCGCCGTGCTAGGCACTCCCTCATCGTCCTGCTCCAGTCGAATTTTCTTCAATGCTATGGTTTGATGTGTGACGCGATCACGAGCCTTGTAAACCACACCATAGGTGCCTTCACCAATCTTCTCAACTTTCTCGTACTTGATAATCAGAGGAAAAAAATAGAGATAGAATCCGCAGATATTCGAAGAGAAACACAAAACTGAACTCGACGTTCAGTACATTATGCTAACCTGTTCCATGAAACAAGCTCAGAGTTCGCGGCGAAGTTCTAACACCAGAGAGAGAAATGAACAAAGATTAACAGAGAAATCGGTGAAGAAAGTAGCATTAAAGTGGACGTGGAAGAAGTAGCAAGTTACCGGCGCCGAAAAAGGAGGGAGTCTGCAGTGTGAGTAACAGTTGTTCCACTGCCTCTCGCCGCCAACGTCCTTTCAGGCTAGAGACTTGCGTCTCGTGGGATTCACTTTGTTTGCTTGCTTCTCAAATGGCTTCGGATGAAAGCTTTTTTCTTTTTCTTTTTCTTTTTCATTTTTAATTAATAAATTAACTTTTAAAATAGGGAAAGAGAAATGAAAATTTAAAATTGTAGTGATTTTACGATGTTTTTGTCCTCTGCCACGAACAAAATTTATTACTATAAAAAAAATAACATTTACAAAGATATCAAAAAGTAGGGATGTTCAATTTGTCCCGTCTCGGTCGTTCCGTGTCGGTTCCAATGAGTTCGGGACGGAACAAAAAAAAAATTCAGGACGGGACAAGTATAAGACAGGACGAGACGAGGGACAGGGTTGTCCCGTCCCGGGATATTTTTTTTAAAAAAAATCATTTATTAATAATTATTATTAGATTATTCAATTTACTTCTTAATAATAATAATTATTTTTATAGTAATTTTTAGCTCTTAAGTTGTAGTATCATCTTAACAATATCTCATTCCTCAATAAAATAATTCATAAAGCTATTATATAGTGTTTCTTTTACCGTATTTTTTTTTACAGTATTGTTTTTACACCTTTTTTATACTATATAATTGAGTTTTCTACATAATATTTTTTATAACGTTTTTATCTTTAGAAGCCCAATAAAAAATAAACATTATAACATAAAAAAATTTCATATGAAAAATTATAGTATTTTTTAAAAGAAAAAAGAGGGAACGGGACGTCCCGTCCCGTCTCATGGGGCAGAACCGGGACGGGACAGGATACGGGACTAAAACATTGTCCCGTCCCTATCAAAAAGCATAAAAGTAACAAAATAAAGACACTTTTTGACTAAAAAAACATAATAAAGCCACAAGCCACAATCTTTAAGTACTGCTTGGTATGAAGGAAACGGGGGAAGGAAAAGAAAAGAAAAGTTTGAATGAGCTCTATTTAAAAACTTAGGAAAGTGGGATCTTAAAATTTTAATTAAAAAAAAGAAGTAATATAAAAGGGTAATAAAAATTAATTAAAAACTTTTAATTTAATTTTTTAAATTTTTTAAACAGAGCTTATTAAATTTTTTCCTTCCCTCCCCTTTTCTCATTTTTCCCGAACCAAACTGACCTAGGAATATTACTACCATCAAGGTCAAGAAGATGCCGCAGAGCAGGATGTGGTTTGGAGACCCAATCGGAGGGACATGAGCCAGCCAGGAAGCATCCAGCAATCTGGTCCGTAGTCAAGTTAGCTTCATGCGAAATCCGTACACAGGAATGGTTCCTTGAAAAACCAAGGTTCTCAAGGATGATTTGACTTCTCCAATCAGGTAAAGAGGAGCAATTGTTTACACAATCCACTAGAGTCTCATTGTCTCACTCAAAGATAACTTCATCCAGATCATTTTGAATAACATAATCAAAAGCCTCTTGAAGTGCAGCACCCTCAGCGAACAACACGTTTTGAGCATTAATTTTCCTCTCCACACCATCCCCAAGAAAACCATTACAATCTCAAACCAGCACCGCAATAGCTGCAAGTCCCTTCGAAGTGTTGATGGCACAGTTAACATTTATTTTAATAGCATTTCCAACAGGGGCTATCCATTCAATTTTGATTTGCCTATCCACACAGGGATTCTGGAGACATATATCTTTATTTAGGCTCCATCCTTTTGCTTCCCAAAACCGCTGGATAAGATTACCTGCATTCAAGAAAGTATGAACAGGCTCAAGTTTGAGATTTTCACAGATAAAACTATTTCGGCTCTTTCAAATGGCCTAGAGGGCAGAGGCAAGCACAACTTTATGCCTATGGGATAAACGCATGTTACAGAGATACTGATCCGGCTATGGAGGAAAATATGGGGGAGGTGAAGGGTCAAACTTAAAGGAAAAGACGCTTCCAAACCATGTCGTTTGAGCCCAGTGAAGTTCAGGTAGAGCAGGGGAAATAGTCCCGGATTTTTCCTTACAAATCAAACACAGATCAAAGACACATGATTTTCTTCTACGCAAATTATTAAAAGTAGGTAAAGCTTTATGCACAGTTCTCCAAAGCAAGTTTTTAATTTTATTTGGCACTTTAAATTTTTCAAATTTCTTTTCAGAGAGGCCTAAGAGTTAGTAGAGCGTCCCTGTAATTCTCTATTGTTCAAGGAGCATTTAACTTTAGCTACATGCTAGCCCTATTTAACTGCATGCACGCCTCTTTTTCCAACTGTCCAGATCCACCTGCCCTCCCTCAATCTTGCACTCATGATAGTATTATAGACAGCACTCCTCTCAACATCACTAATTGATATATCCCTATTTTATAACATATTTTTATATACAATTAAAGGATTTTATAATGTTTAAAAAGTTTAAAATGTAAAAGATACTCGTATTTTAAATTAAAAAAATTATATAAATTAATGACATAAAAGTATATTTTTTATTATATTTTTATAATTTTTCTTTTGAAAGGTATCTTTGCTTTGATTCTAAAGAATATTCTATCAAGCAAAACATAAACACCACGAAAAGCACATTTGTAGCAGCTACTCGGCATTTAAAAATTATTCAAAATATCCGGTCGAAATATCTCTTATTTTTCACCATAAATTAAAGGGAAAAAGACAAAAAAATGTTACTTAAACTTCATAATCCCCAAATGGTATGTTAAATTTGAAAAATCCCAATTTGGTCTCAAGAGACCAAATTGGGATTATTATGTGAAAGCAAAAGACCAAATTGCCCTTCACTTTAAATATTATTTTTAAAATATCACAGCCCCTACTGGCCAGCCGGTTACCGGAGCTCCGGCGGCGGCGGTCATTGGAGCTCCGGTGACCAGCCGACAATTGGTCACCAAAGCTCCGTCAGTCGAAAAAAAAATTTTTGAAATTTTTTACAACTTCAATATAACGGTTAACAACTTTTGTAATGCTATTAATAACTTAGTATAACAATTAACAACAGGTTTTCTAAGAAATTCAACAAACTCCGGCGACCGGAAACAATTTTTTTGAAAATTTTTACAACTTCAATATAACCGTTAACAACTTTTGTAACGCTATTAACAATTCAGTATAGCAATTAACAACAGGTTTTATGGGAAATTCAACAAACTCCGGCGAACGGAAACAATTTTTTTGAAAATTTTTATAACTTCAATATAACCGTTAACAACTTTTATAACGCTATTAACAACTTTAGTATATCAGTTAATAACAGATTTTTCGGGAAATTCAACAATTAGTCGTCGGAGCTCTGGTGGAGGAAAATAATTTTTTTTGAAAATTTTTACAATTTCAGTATAACGGTTAACAACTTTTATAACTCTATTAACAACTTCAGTATAGCAATTAACAACAGGTTTTTTGGGAAATTCAACAAACTCTGATGACCGGAAACAATTTTTTTGAAAATTTTTACAACTTCAATATAATCGTTAACAACTTTTGTAACGCTATTAACAACTTTATTATATCAGTTAACAATAGCTTTTTTGAAAAATTCAACAATTGGTCGCCAAAGCTCCGGTGGAGGAAAACAATTTTTTTGAAAATTTTTACAACTTCAGTATAACGGTTAACAACTTTTATAACCTTATTAACAACTTCAATATGGCAATTAACAATAGGTTTTCTGGGAAATTCAACAAACTCCGATGACGGGAAACAATTTTTTTGAAAATTTTTACAACTTCAATATAACCGTTAACAACTTTTGTAACGCTATTATAAAATTTATTATATTAGTTAACAACAGATTTTTTGAAAAATTCAACAATTGGTCACCGAAGCTCCGGCGGAGGAAAACAATTTTTTTAAAAATTTTTAAAACTTCAGTATAATGGTTAACAACTTTTATAATCTTATTAACAACTTCAGTATAGCAATTAACAACAGGTTTTCTGGGAAATTCAACAAGCTTTGATGACTGGAAACAATTTTTTTGAAAATTTTTACAACTTCAATATAACCGTTAACAACTTTTGTAATGCTATTAACAATTTTATTATATCAGTTAACAACAGATTTTTTGAAAAATTCAACAATTTGTCGCCAGAGCTCTGGCGGAGGAAAACAATTTTTTTGAAAATTTTTACAATTTCAGTATAATGGTTAACAACTTTTATAACCTTATTAACAACTTCAGTATAGCGGTTAACAACATGTTTTTGAGTTTGTTAAAGGCATTACTGAAGTTATAAAAATACCACTTTTTGAATTTTTTTTAAAAACCTGTTATTAACTGCTATACTGAAGTTGTTAATAGAGTTACAAAAAGTGGTATTTTTATAACTTCAGTAATGCCTTTAAAACTCAAAAACATGTTGTTAACCGCTATACTGAAGTTGTTAATAAGGTTATAAAAGTTGTTAACCATTATACTGAAATTGTAAAAATTTTCAAAAAAATTATTTCCGGTCACCGGAGCTTGTTAAATTTCCCAGAAAACCTATTGTTAATTACTATATTGAAATTGCTAATAGCATTATAAAAGTTGTTAACCGTTATACTGAAGTTGTAAAAATTTTCAACTTCAGTATAACGTTAACAATAACGTTTTTTGAAAATTTTTACAACTCCACTATAACGGTTAACAACTTCGGTATAGCAGTTAACAACAGGTTTTTTAAAAAATTCAAAAAGTGGCATTTTTATAACTTTAGTAAGGTCTTCAACAAACTCAAAAACCTATTGTTAACCGCTATATAGAAGTTGTTAATAGGGTTACAAAAGTTGTTAACCGTTATACTGAAGTTGTAAAAATTTTCAAAAAAATTGTTTTCCTCCGCCGGAGCTCCGGCGACCAATTGTTGAATTTTTCAAAAAATCTGTTGTTAACTGATATAACAAAGTTGTTAATAGCGTTACAAAAGTTGTTAACGCTTATATTGAAGTTGTAAAAATTTTCAAAAAAAATCGTTTCCAGTCATAAGAGTTTGTTGAATTTCCCAGAAAACCTGCTATTAATTGTTATATTGAAATTGTTAATAAGGTTAGAAAAGTTGTTCACCATTATACTGCAGTTGTAAAAATTTTCAAAAAAATTGTTTTCCTCCGCCAGAGCTCTAGCGATCAATTGTTGAATTTTTCAAAAAATCTGTTGTTAACTAATATAATAAAGTTATTAATAGCGTTACAAAAGTTGTTAACGGTTATATTGAAGTTGTAAAAATTTTCAAAAAAATTGTTTCCGGTCATCGGAGTTTGTTGAATTTCCCAGAAAACCTGCTATTAATTGTTATATTGAAATTGTTAATAAGGTTAGAAAAGTTGTTCACCATTATACTGCAGTTGTAAAAATTTTCAAAAAAATTGTTTTCCTCCGCCAGAGCTCCAGCGATCAATTGTTGAATTTTTCAAAAAATCTGTTGTTAACTAATATAATAAAGTTATTAATAGCGTTACAAAAGTTGTTAACGGTTATATTGAAGTTGTAAAAATTTTCAAAAAAATTGTTTCCGGTCATCGGAGTTTGTTGAATTTCCCAGAAAACCTATTGTTAATTGCTATACTGAAGTTGTTAATAAGGTTATAAAAGTTGTTAACCGTTATACTGAAGTTGTAAAAATTTTCAAAAAAATTTTTTTCCTCCACCAGAGCTCCGGCGACCAATTGTTGAATTTTTCAAAAAATCTGTTGTTAACTGATATAATAAAGTTGTTAATAGCATTACAAAAGTTGTTAACAGTTATATTGAAGTTGTAAAAATTTTCAAAAAAATTGTTTCTGGTCACCGGAGTTTGTTGAATTTCCCATAAAACCTGTTGTTAATTGCTATACTGAAGTTGTTAATAGCGTTACAAAAGTTGTTAACGGTTATATTGAAATTGTAAAAATTTTCAAAAAAATTGTTTCCGGTCGCCGAAGTTTGTTGAATTTCCCAGAAAACCTGTTGTTAATTGCTATACTGAAATTGTTAATAGCATTACAAAAGTTGTTAACCGTTATATTGAATTTGTAAAAAATTTCAAAAAAATTTTTTTCGACCAACGAAGCTCTGGTGACCAATTGTCGGCCGGTCGCCGGAGCTCCGGGGACCGGCCGGCCAGTAGGGGCTGTGATATTTTAAAAATAATATTTAAAATGAAGGGCAATTTGGTCTTTTCCTTTCACATAATAATCCCAATTTGGTCTCAAGAGACCAAATTGAGATTTTTCAAATTTAACATACCATTTGGGAATTATGAAGTTCAAGTAGCATTTTTCTATCTTTTTCCTAAAATAAAGAGCTTAAATAATTAATTTCTTTTCTAGATAATTCTTTTATCATATTTTGAATTTGAATAAATATTTTATTCATATTTTTTATTAAATTTCGTGCCATACCCACCATATATATTACCTATTGAATATCTCAAATATCCACATTATCACCTTTATCTTTCCCCCAATTCCTAACCTTAGTTAATTCCACCATCATATCTTTATTCAAATTTGAAATATTATTGTTTTATTTAATATCATTTAAATTCAAAAGCTCTTTCTTTTAGCTGCCAAAAAGATCAAACAAATCAAGAGAATTCAAATTCAAAGTTCTATCAAGATTATAAGATAAAAGAAGATAAAAAAAAATTAAGCTAGAAGTCTCAAGGGTTTCCCGATCTAACTAGGACTCATTCAAGAGTTATAAAAGGAGAGCAAGGGAGCCTTGGCAAAGCATGAAGCCATCTACACTTACATGATCACAAGCATACACTTGGCTCCTTCTTATCGAATAGTTTTCCATATCTTCTTATTATTTTCTTTTATCATTATGATGTCATCTAGCCATATGTATGGCTAATCCTCTTTGTTCCTGAAGACAAGATCACGTAGCTTGAGTTCTTATTTATACTAGGGTTTGTTAGTCTCTTCAATATATGGATTTGTTGCTTTTATGAATTTCTTAGGTTAGGACTTTTATTTCTTTTGTTGATTGATACTTGATTTGTATTCCAGTGAAACAATTATATTGTGAAGCTTTTAATGAATATATTTTAGTTTCATTATGTTCTATAGGTGTTTATCTTTATAGATTTCTATTTTGATTTGCACAAGTAATTCATATTCTAGAGTTTTTGATAGATAATTCTCTTCAAGAAAAAAGATATAATTATTTAATTGAATTCACAAGCTAAGTGGTTTTTAAATGATTAATTGAAAGATGATTATATGCTAGCTCTTTAGGTATAATTATTAATTAATTGATCATGATTTAGATGTTATCTAGGGTTTTTCCTTTTGACATAGTAATTGATTTTATATAAACTGCTCATCCTTTTGAACCGTGATAGCCACTTATCAACGTCCTTGGGAAATGCACCATTCTGGTAAAATCTTTATTCCTTTTGCTTTCTTTTAATTATTGCTATCTTCAATTTATTTTCTTAAAAAATCAATCAATTTTCTTTCCTACTCCTTCCTTCTCTACATCATGTTTTCTTAATTAAAAAAGTTTTCAAAATTTTAACAAAGCTCCCACAGAGAGAGACGACCTAAGTTGACCTCTATATTATAAAGGGTTAATTTAGTTAATTAATTTGAGAGTTTACACGATAGGGCGATCAAATTTTGGCATCGTTGCTAGGGAGCCAAGTTTGTTTTGACTTATTTTCAATTTTTTAAAATGTGATTTTATTGTGCAGTGAATTTATGTGCATGCCTAGGGATACTAATTTAGTCCCTTTTGATTCTGAGCCTAAAAGAACATTTAGGTCGCATAGGAAACAAATTTTACATAAAATCAAGCAAGTTAGAACTTCTAGTAAAAAGGAAACTAGTCAATCTAGCTCACCTAGAAACTCTAGTTCTAAATCTATTGGCTCTATGCAAAAGTATAAAATTGTTTATAACAATCTAATGGATGGTGAACATGATCCTAAGGATAGGCCTACTAGGACTATAAGAGAATTAACATCTTCAATTGTTGATTACAATCCTAGACGCGCTGCCTATCCTACTTTTAATTCTAATTTTGAAATCAAAGGTCATGTACTAGCTAACTTACCCAAATTTCATAGTCTTACTGGTGAGGACCCATATGAACACTTGGTAAGCCTACAAATGAATTGTGCAACCACAAAACCTAGTGAGGCCAATATTGATGAGATTCAATGGAGAGTATTCCACTTAATCGTAGAAGGAAAAATGAGAGCATGGTATCTTAGGCTACCAAAACACCTTGCTAATACGTTCAATTCATAGAATAACTTGCAGAAAGCCTTCTTAAAGAGATTCTTTCCCACATCACACATGGCCATCTTGAGAAAAGAAATTTATTCGGTCAAACAAGATCCATAATAGACATCTTATAAGTTTTGGAGCTGCTTTCAAGCAAGTGTCCTCATCATCAAATCCCCGACGAACATCTTATGCAATACTTTTATGAGGGATTATTAGGGCATAAGCAACCTACTATTGATGCTACCTCAAAAGGATCTTTATTAGATCTTACAATACAAGATGCATGGGAGACACTTGAGAAAAGAGTAATGAAAGTCAACAATATGGCACTTTAGTCTAAAGTGCTCGGACAATAAGTCAAGCTGCCTCTTCTACATCTAATCATGAGATGAAAAATGTAGTTGCACAATTAGCTGCTTTAACCATTGTAGCGAATGATATTAAAGCTAATATGGTCTCCCCTTTTAACACTGCAACACATGAACTTATACCTACTAGTTGTGAAATAGGTGACTCTTTCACGCATGTTACTGTCACATGCCCCTATAATGTTGAAGAAGTTTCTGCTATGTACCAAGGGAGACCCAATCAAAAATGAGACCCCTTTTCTAATATCTATATAAGGGGTGAAAGATGAATCCAAACCTTAGGTATGTTGGAAGAGACAAAAAAAATAATCATGAAAAGTATCAGCCTCCTCCAAGGTAAACACAACCATATGGGAACTTTCAGCAAATTCCTTATGAACAAACTCCCAAGACAAATGATCAACTTACCTTTCTCTTGAAAGCTGTGCAAGATCTTATTAAAAACCAAGTTGCTCTAGAAACGAAGGCTAGCAATATTAGGGAATTTATGACAAATTTTTCTAACAGCTAGAACGAACAGCAAGCAAAGGAGGAAGGATCTATTCCTTCTAATACTGTCATTAATCTCAAATGTTTAAATGCTATCACATTAAGGAGTGAAAAGCAAGTACACTTTGACGAAGGAGATGGCAAAAAGGACACTACTAAAGGTGTCCAAATTGATGCCACTAATCATATGATTGAGTTAAGAAATGACACCACTGAAGATGTCCCTACTATTCTTGTTATGCAATCTGAAAGCTCGAAGGAAAAAGGCACTCAAGAAGCAAACCCCCTCCGCTGCACCTAATAAGGTAAGCATTCAAGACATTCTTTTTTCTAATTCTTATCTTTCACGTAAAAAGATTTCTAAAAAAGAACAAAATAAAGATGTATTTGAATTGTTGAAAGAGGTTGAGGTTAATATTCCTTTATTAGAATTAATTCAAACCATGCCTAAATATATTAAATTCCTTAAGGATTTAGGTACTCATAAACAAAAATTTAAACCTAATGAATGAGTATAAATTAGCTCTAATGTTTTTGCAATATTTAAACCTTAACTACCTCTTAAATGCTAAGACCCCAAATCTTTCACTATACATTGCACTATTGGTAAAATAAATATTAATTAGGCTCTATTAGATCTGGTGGCTACAATCAATTTTATGCCTAAATCTATCTATACATCACTTGGAATTAAGAATATAAAATTAACTAATGTGGTGTTGCAACTTGCTGACAGAACTATTAGGCATTCTGATGGCATTTTGGAAGATATTCTTGTACAAGTTAGAGGTTTGGTATTTTTTATTGATTTTTATGTGTTAGATATGTCTAGAGAAATATCACATGATGGCATACTAATACTTGGCATACCTTTCTTATGCACTACATGTACTATGATTAATATAAAAGATCAGTCAATCAACATGAAAGTAGGAGATAACAAAATTGGTTTTAACATGTATGAGGCTATTAAACACCCTTATGAGGATTATTCACTATTAGGGGCAAATGCAATTGATTTATCAATTGATGAAGGAACTAATGGACATGGTTCTAATTTTAATAAATGGTTGAAAATTTGTTCTCTACTATCTTCCTCTACTTCTTGTTCTTGTGATGATGAGATTATATGCGCTGCTTGTTTGGAAATTTATAATTTTCTTTCCTCATGTGATTCATCTATATCTTTATCTCTTTCATTGCCTTTTACAAGCCATGATTTCGAGGAATTTTTTTTTAATTTTGCAGATTTGAAGTAGTGGGTAGAAGATCAAATTGTAAGCAAATCCCCTTATCCATCTATTCCACCTTCCTATAAATTTGAAACACAAAGACAACCACATATTGAAGGAGGAAATATTACATCAATTCCTCTTGATTCCTCCTCCTTTTCTTCATCCCCCATAACTTCCTTTTCATCCTCATCTCTCATGTCTTCATCTTCATCTTCTTCTTCCTCCTCTTTGAATGAAAGGATTCCTATTCCTCTAGATATATTACCTTTCATGCAGCAAATTGCATTAGAAAATAAGGAAGGATCTAAACTCAACAAATCTTTAAACGAAATAGATTCAATACTTGAGAAGGTAGAAGAAGCAAAAGACGCCTCCTATGATAATTCATCACACCATTTAAAGCCAAATGTCTAGGGGAGTACTTATGTTTTAAAATTAATTTCTTCTATTATTCAACCCTTGGTTTAGAATTAAAGCCTCTACCTTTTAATTTAAAAAATGTTTTTTGGAATTAAATGAGAAGTTACCTGTAATTATCTCTAATTTTTTAACTGCAAGTCAAGAGGCTAAATTGATTTCTGTTCTTAAAAGAAATAAATATGCTATAGGTTGGACACTAGCTGACATTCCAAGAATTAATTCTTCTATTTGCACTCACGGGATCTTATCAAATGAAAATTCTAAACCCGTTAAGCAAGCTCAAAGAAGATTTAATCCACTTATACTTAATGTTGTAAAGAAAGAAGTAACTAAACTTCTAAGTGCTGGAATTATTTATCTTATTTTTGATAGTGAATACGTTAGTCCTTAAGAATAAAAATAATGAATTAATACCTACTCGAGTGCAATATTCATGGCATGTTTGTATTGATTATAGAAAGTTAAATGAAGCCACTAGGAAAGATCACTTCCATTTGCCATTTATTGATCAAATGCTTGAAAGATTGGTAAGAAGATCTCACTACTGTTTTCTTGATGGCTTTTCAGATTCCCATAGTACCAGAGGATCAAGAAAAGACAATTTTCACATGCCCTTTTGGTACATCTACTTATAGAAGGATGCCCTTTGTGTTATGTAATGCTCCTAGAACCTTCCAACATTATATGATGTCTATATGTTTTGACTTCTTGGAGCAATGCATGGATGTGTTTATGGATGACTTTACGATATATGGGGATTCCTTTGACACATGCCTTGATAGGTTAGATAAGATATTTGCTAGATGTGTCAAGAAAAAATTGGTTTTAAATTACGAAAAATGCCATTATAAGGTTAATAAAGGAATTGTTTTAGGTCACTTGGTATCTAGTAAAGGAATAGAGGTAGATAAAGCAAAGATTAAAATTATATCTTTATTATCGTATCCTACAAATTTAAAAGAAGTTAGATCATTTTTAGGACATACAGGAGGTCCATAGAAGATTTCAATAAAATTGCTTTAGCTCTATCTAAACTTTTGTAGAAGGATATTGAATTTACATTTAATGATGCCTGCAAGAAAGCATTTGACATGCTGAAAGACAAGTTTATAATGCCTCCTAATTCTCACCTCTCTTAATTGGGATTTACCATTTGAATTATCTTGTGATACATCAAACAATGCAACTGGTGCTATGCTTTGACAAAAAGATGGTAGGAATTCCAAAGTCATATCTTATGCATCAAGGACTTTGGATAGTGCTCAAGCGAATTAACAACCACCAAAAAATAATTATTTGCAATTGTTTTTGTACTCGATAAGTTTAGACCATATTTAATAAATTCCAAAGTTGTTATTTTTACTAACCATATAGCAGTGAGATATTTATTTAAAAAGCCTCAATCTAAACCACGGCTTTTATAATGGATGCTGCTTATCCAAGAATTTGATATGAAAATCAAGAATATAATAGGAGTGAAAACCTTTGTAGCTAACAATTCTTCTAGAAAACACAAAGGGAGTAGATGGCTCTAATTTTAATTGTGATGATTTCCCTGATGAAACTCTCTTTGCTCTAGCTATGAAAGAGCCTTGGCATGTTTATATATTTAATTATTTGGTTACAAATGTGGTTCCTCATAATATATCTCCTTTTTAGGTTCAAAAACTAAAGAAAGAATCACATTATTATGTGTGGGACACCTCATATCTATGGAGGATCTGTAGTGACCAAGAAATTAGAAGATGTGTACCAGATGATAAGTTCCAAGCCATATTCAATGCATGTCACTCTTTACTTTGTGGAGGACATTTTAGTGCCAAGAAGACTTCTCAAAATTTAGTAGATGCTAGACTTTATTAGCTATCACTATTCAAAGATTCCTATACCTATTATAAAGCTCGTGACAAGTGTCAACGATTTGGTGGGTTGAGTAAGAGGCATAAGATGCCACAATTTCCGATGTTGTTTTGTGAAGTCTTTGATGTTTGGGAAATTGACTTTATACGACCTTTTCCTTTATCTTACCGCTTTAATTATATTTTACTCGCTATTAATTATTTATCCAGATATGTGGAAGCTATTCCTACATGCAAGAATGATGCTTAAACAGTTTCCAAATTCCTTCAATCAAATATTTTTTGTAGATTTGGAATACCAGGAGTAATAGTAAGTGATAGGGGCACACACTTTTGCAATAACATCTTAAATAAGCTCCTTGCAAAATTCAAGGTTGCACATAAACTTTCCACTACTTACCACCCATAAACTAACAGGCAAGTTGAGGTATCAAATAGAGAAATAAAACACATCTTACAAAAGATCGTAAAGCCCTCCAAAAGATCGTAAGTGATAGGAGGCTTTATGGGCTTACATAACAGCATATAAAATCCCTATAGGGATGTCTCCTTATAGAATCATTTACGGCAAATCTTGCCACATCCCTGTAGATCTTAAACACAACATACTGGGCTATAAAGATGTGTAATATAGATATGGAAGCCTCTAGCTTAGAAAGGAAGCTACAACTACAACACCTTAAAGAGATGAGATTGGAAGCATATGAGAACTGCTGCCTTTACAAGGAGACAACAAAGTTATTACATGATAGAGGTATCTTAAGAAAACAATTTGAAGAAAGGGATAAGGTGCTATTGTTCATAGCCAGATTCAAATTTAAATTTGGAAAATTCAATACTAGATGGGATGGCTCTCTTATAGTCACTAAAGTTCATAAATATGGCATAGTGGAGCTTATAGATGATGCCACTAGTAAGCTTAAAAAAGTCAACTGGCACCTCTTAAAGCATGAGAATTCACAACCCTTCTAATTTTTAGGTTGTCTCTTTCCTTTCCTTATCTATTTTTGATATATTTTGAGCCTTATTGCTTAGGATAAGTATAAGGGAGAGACAATTTCAGTGGAAAAAATAGTAGTATTTAGTTTTTAATTAGTCAGTAATTTAGCTTTTCATAATTAATTAGCAATTAGTTTCAATAATTTTAACTAGTTTTGATTAGCTTTCTATTCCGTAGACTCTCTAACACATATATATCCTTCTGCCACTAAATTTCTCTAGCCATATTTTAGCTTTGTATTGAGGACAATATAAGATTTAAGTATGGGGGAGGGATTGATTAATAAAATCTTGATTTTTAAAAAATATGCCCTAATTTTTCTCAAATTACCTTATAATTAAGCTAATGCACTACTTGTTTTTAGAAATAAAAGAAAATAAATCATTCAGATTATACTTTATGTAATTAAGAAGTTCTACATATTCATTGTTAAATGTAATAATTTGATTAATTATTATTCTTAAGGTCAGTAATTGAAATAGGTGAATTAATGTCTAGTGATTAATATGTTATTCAATTTATTAATGTGAATTACTTCATGAGAGATAAACCTCCTGTTGGAAGGTATTTTGAGTCTAATTTTTTTTAGGGTATGTTTTTTACTTGTTTTTTGTTTTAATTCTTTTCAAAGCTGCCTAATTCATGTGCAATTCTTTAAAATGATTAAGGCATTCATATTCTAAGCCCTTTTATTCCTAACACAAACCAAATTTATATTTTATCTGTAGTTACCCCTTTTGAGCTCAACACTTCTCTTAAATTCCATCTAATAAGCCTATATATATGTGTATAACCCATTCTCATGACATCTTTTTCTACAATTCATTAAAGTGCATTATTTTTTTGTATTGTTGCTATTGCTCTTATATATTATGGGGTGCAAAAACAATGGAAAACACAGAGAGAGAGAGAGAGACAAAGAGCAAGAAAAGAAAATGAAAATTATACTGCTCCAAAAGAAAAAAGAAAAAAAGAAAAAATAGAAAAAAAACAAAAAAAAGGAAGGAAATACCCCTTTATTTCTTATAATTAGCAACATATTCATCTTATACGCACTATGCATATATAATAAAGATGTCATCTATTTTCTTTTGCATGCATATTACTTACTATTTATCGTCTTCTACTCCATGCAACCTATTTCCAACATTACAAGCTATAAAGACCTGATTTCTAAATGCATATGTAATATAGCGGAGGTAAATTAGAATTATTACAATTTTATAGTAGGGTGGCTAAACAAGTGAACCAATGAAACAAATACCCTATATAGGAGAGATGAGTGATATAGATGTATCCTAAGTGTTCTCTCATGTTTTATTCTGATTAATTTAATTGAATATTGATAAAGCCCAATCTTTATATGGTTTTCTCAAGTGTTTTCTAATGTTTTGCAACAATTTTATCCTCATTATGCATGCATTTATATCCATATGATTACATTAAGTCATGCATTGCATTTTGTTGTTTAAGGGGGTAAAAAGGGTCATTTTTCTCTTCTTAATTTTAATTGCCTTGATCTGTAATTAGTTGGTCTTTACAAAGCTCTTTGTTGTGATTTTCAAGCAATTGGAGAGAAACCCAAGAACCATGATGGAGCATGGATGGAGCCAAAATGTTACAAGGACCAAAACATGAGTTGGTAGTGTTCTGCCTTACTAGGTCGCGACATGGACTCCTGAGGTTGCGACCTGGATGTCTCTTAGTGAAACTACCCATTTTGGACCTAAGTCAAGATGAAATTTCTCTGTCTTCCTAAGTCGCGACATGAAACTTATAAAGTCGCGACCTGACCCCCATGAGTCACAACTTGGCATTCCTGAGTTCGCAACCTGAGTGCGTTAAGTGAAGCTGTATGTTTTGGAATAGGTTTTTGAGCTTCTATACCTTAAGGGGCAGCCACCATGAGAAGACACTCTTCCATTCTACAGATTTGCACAAGGTTGAGCCACCATCATTTTCTCTCAAGTCTCTATTGATCCTATACCCAAAACTTCCATTTTTCTTCATCTCTTCATCATTTTCTGCATTTTTGGACCGATCAAACTACTCCAACTACCTTCTTCTCCATTTTTCCAACTTTATTTTTAGCTTTAACCATGGCTGTTCATTCTTGGAGCGATTGCGATTTGTTTAAAGGCATGAGAGGTTAAACCCCTTAGCCTCTTCGTGATGGAGAATGAAGCTTGAGCTTAATGACCTAATCAGGGAGTTTTTCTATAGTCTAAACCTTTGTTTAATGCTGTGTTGAATATTTCTAGATTTAGGAATTTTCTACACTTGTATCAAACTTGGTTTGTGATTGTAAATCTGGTGTTTAGACTATTTTATTGTATTTGGATTGGATGATGTTAATGTTGATTAGTCTATATAATATTTCAGTTTGAATCCTTGTGTTCAGTTTGATTTTCAGTGATTATTGTTGATTAATCTGTGTGCTTGATATTCAGTGTTTGTTGATTGACATTCAGAGGGCATTTGCATCATTCGTTCATCTACACTCTAAGTGGTTTTCAGCAGTGTCTTAAGAGATGTTAATTAACTTTGATTAAAGTGAGTTTTCATTAATTAAGACATTGGACCGAAGTGATTACTTGGAGTTTTCTTCAGACTTAGAGGTTTTCTAAAACTCCTAATCATTTTAAAAAGTAGTGATAGCTGAGTTTTCATCATCAAGAGACTGTTTAACCATAATTCCCTTTTAATCTAAAACATTTCTTCATTCATTTAAAATACCAAAAACAGTTAACTTTCTACACTTTACATTTGTTGCACCACCTTTAAAACAACTAAAACCCCCTTTTACTCACTCAAATTTACAATACTTTTGAAAACCAACTTAGACTAGGATTTTCAATAACAAGCTCCTCAAGAAGAATGACTGGTTGCATCCTATACTGTATTTTTTCTGGTGCAACTCACTTTCTTGATGATCTGGAAGGCGACAGTCCGACCTCGATCAAATATCTATTTAATCTATTTGCATTAATTTATCCTGCGACTCTTGCTAATATGAGGGATGTAATTGATTAGATTATTATTTTTTGCTCAAATATTGTTTGACTTTCTACCTGCTGAGTTGATTTAAATGATTTAACATTTTACTACTTTGCTTATGAGTGCAAAGGTTTAAGTCTGGGAGAATTTGATGTATTGCTATTTTATAATATATTTTTATATACAATTAAGGGATTTTATAATGTTTACAAGGTTTAAAATGCAGAAGATACTCATATTTTGAATTAAGAAAATTATATAAATTAACTGCTTAAAAGTGCATTTTTTATTATATTTCATAATTTCCCTTTTGAAATTACTTTGATTCCAGGGAATATTTTGTTAAGCGAAATATAGAGCTCATGAAAACTACATTTGTGGCAGCCACATGGCATTAAAAGAGAATTTTCCAATTTTCCAATTGGAAATTATTCAAAATGTCCAGCCAAAATATCTCTTATCTTCCACCATAAATTAAAGAGCTTGAATAATTAATTTCTTTTTTGGATAATTCATTTATCGTATTTTGAATTTGAATAACTATTTTATTCATATTTTTTATTAAATTTCGTGCCATATCCACCATATATCCATTACCTATTTAATATCTCAAATATCCACATTATCACTTTCATCTTCCCCCCAAACCCTAGCCCTAGTTAATTCTATCATCATGTCTTTATTCAAACTTGAAATATTATCCCTTTGTCTAATATCATTTAAATTCAAAAACTCTTTCCTTTAATTGTCATAAAGATAACACCAAATCAAGAGAATTCAAATTCAAAGTTCTATTAAGATTACAAGATAAAAGAGGATAAAAGATCAAGCTAGAAGTCTCAAGGGTTTCCTGATCTAACTAGGACACATTCAAGAGTTATAAAAGAAGATTAAGGGGGAGCCTTAGAGAAGCACGAAGCCATCTACACTTACACAATCACAAGCATACACTTGGCTCCTTCTTTGCATCTAGTTTTCCATATCTTCTTATTATTTTCTTTTATCATTATGATGTCATCTAGTCATATGTATGGCTAGTCCTCTTTGATCTTGAAGACAAGATAACATGGCTTGAGTTTCTATTTATACTAGGAGTTTATTAGTTTCTTCAGTCTGTGGATTTGTTGCTTTTATGAATTTCCTAGGTTAGGATTTTTATTTCTTTTGTTGATTGATATTTGATTTATATTTTAGTTAAAAAATTATATTTTGAAGCTTTTAATGAATATATTTTAGTTTCCTCATGTTCTATATGTGTTTATCTTTATAGATTTCTATTTGGATTTGCACAAATAGTTCATGTTCTAGGGTTTTCGATGGATAACTCTCTTCAACGAAAAAGATATAATTGTTTAATTGAATTCACAAGCTAAGTGGTTTTTAAATGATTAATTGAAAGATGATTATATGCTAACTCTTTAGGTATAATTATTAATTGATTAATCATGACTTAGATTTTATCTAGGGTTTTTTCTTTTGACTTAATAATTGTTTTTATACAAACTCCTCATCCTTTTAAACCATAATAGCCACTAATCAATGTCATTGGCAAGTGCATCATTCTGGGGAAGTCTTTGTTCCTTTTACTTTCTTTTAATTATTGTTATTTTCCTTTTCTTTTTCTCAATTTATTTTCTTAAAAAATCAATCAATTTTCTTTCCTACTCCTTCCTTCACTACATCATTTTTTTTAATTAAAAAGGTTTTCAAATTTTTAACAAAGCTCCTTATAGAGAGAGACGACCAAGGTTGACCTCTATACTATATAGGGTTAATTTAGTTAATTAATTTGAGAGCTTACAAGACAGGGTGATCACTAATCCAATCATCATTAAAATATTTGTCATACATGTTTTTCATGCTTTCAAAAGGGTACGTAGATAAGATTTCTTACTGGGAAGATTAAACAGGCAGGGGTCCTACCAAACTCTAGTATTTCTACCACCACTAATGCTTTTGCAAACATTTCCTTTAAGTATTTCTCTGCCAGCAAGGATACTACACCCTATCCAAAAAGCTGAGGCACCCTTAGTTGCATTCAGGAAGTCACCACTAGGGAAATATTTTGCCTTCAAAATTTTTACCCAAAGCTGATTAGGATTTGTCAAAATTTGCCAACCAAGCTTAGCCACAAGAGGGACATTAAGGCCTCAAAATCTCTAAAGCCCAAAGTGAAACATCCTTCCTTAAACCCCTTTTAGTGTGTGTTTAGAAGCATTACGGTTCAAGTGGAATACGAAACAAGCTCGTGGATTGAAATTTTAAAAGTAAATCCTTATGTTACTATTCACTGGTTAATTCTAGATTTTTAATTCAACTTTGAAATTTCATAACTAATTATAAAAAACTTGTATTGAAGTGGTTCAAAATTATATTTGAAGCTCTTTAAATTCTCTATGGGGAAAAAATATAAATCTAGCCTTGACCCTTGCTAATTCATATAGCTTATTGCATGAATTTCACTGTTCATTTGGTAAAAACTGTACTTTCTACTTTCTCTACCCTAACTTTAATTAATCCTAACTCTTAGTACAAACATCTATTTTAAATGATTTACCACTTGTTTTAAAGCTCATGATATGTACTTTAGGCATACCAAATTTTACATATAGAATCAATCATTTGCCTCACTTTCAATTTGCTACCATTTTGTGGCTCATTTAGGGATAACTTATCCCCCTAACTTGCATTAATAATTCATAATAAATTCAGTACACATGCAATACCAATCTAACATTGCATTAATTATTCTTATTTATCATTATAGCCAATCATACATGCCATCATCATCATATATCATCACATAACATTAGTGACATGTTCATAACATACATTGGTATACAAATTACACAATGTAATATAATACATTTCCTTACTTCTTTCCTTTTTTCCTTGCCTCTGCTTCATGCATCCTTTTGCATCCTTAAGAGAGGATGAGATTCGGGAGAATCTCAATAGTAAACATTACCATTTATGCATGCAAGATGGATGTAAGTGTATGACACGCTTACTTAACCTAGCTCATGCTTGCTTATAACATGTTCTCATACTCAATGTTTCACATTAACATATATGGCCATAGAAAATATAAAAGAAATAGAACATTATACTTGCATTTGCATTTCATATCATCATCAAACAACATAATGCACATCAACACATAAGCATACACAACAAGCACACAAGAAAGGTCAGTTCACTACCTTGTATCTTTAAGCTTTTCTTCTTTGCTCCCTTTTATCCCAACCCCAAAGATGGCTTGAATAATCTTACCATTCCTCTTCCTTCATATCTCATGGCCCTAATTTTACAATACAGAATAATAACCAATCCATCAAGACCATGAAAAGCCATTAACCATCTTAACTCTTATACTTGTTCCTCTTTAACCTTAACTTTCACTTTCTTTTCCATAGCCCTTAAAATCATTCCCTCAGTCATTTCCTACTCAATTTTTCATCAGGAATCCAAATATGAGCTTGGATTTATCAAAATCCAACTCCTTCCCCTATTTCTTGACTTGGCTGAATGGTATGCTTTTAGGGTCCAAAAGTTCTATTTTCAATTCTAATGCTTCCAAACTTATTTTCTCACCTTTACCCTTTAAACAATTTTTCATTCTAAAATGATTGGAATCATCAAAATTATCAAAATCTAGCCCTAAGGCATAGAATTTAGCTTGGCTGAATAGTTTCTTTAAGTAACGCAATCATGAAATTCAACCAATTTCAACATAAAACCAGTTGATTCTCATTCCTTTTTAGCCTTTAAACATTATTCTAACATCAATTTCATCTTCCTTTTAACTTAAGAATTTCATGCAGCATACCCTTATAGGATTTTAAGCTCCCAAAAACCATTAAAACCCATAACCAAGCTCAGCAACAATAAGGGTAATAGAAACTACATCAAAAACCAAGCTTTCTCTTTCTCATTTGGCCAAAAATTGGCCTAGAGGGAGGGTAAGAGGTATATATAAAAGCAAGCTTAAATCTTGGCCATTCATCTTGTGTATGTGTGGCTTAATCATGGCCATCCATTTTGCCTCTTTATCTTGTGATGACATGTGTCCTCATGACATCATGCTTACACCATCATATTTCCTTCATGTTTACATCATCAAGCCATGTGTCCTTACCATATATCTCATCTTCTATCCGACCATATATATAATACCTTCTCCTTCTATCTAGCTGTACACATAACCCCTTACATGTCCCTTCATCATTTTGGCATTAAAACAGAGAGGAAATTAATAAAACAATTCATGCAAAATGTAGCGCCTAGGTATTCTTCCACCTATCTTGTCATTTTGTATCGTATCGATACTTTTTTAGGTCCTGACCATGCCACTGGGATATGATCTGGCACCTTTTTCTCATCTCAAATAAATCCATATATGGCATCATCTCAGAAAAGCATAGAAGAAAATAGTTAGCTCTACTGATAGGCTACTTAGCCTCACTAAGTCAAGTAGAGATTTCGCTACATCAGGTAGACAGATGACTGTCTAAAATGTTCCCATACTATGTTTTGATTTTTCTAATATCCATAAATATCCCTTGGTAACTCAGCATAATGACTTGTAGGCTCATTAATGGCATCATGATTCATTTGCTAACTCAGCATGTTGACTCCTATGCTGACTCAACGCTTTCATAAATGCATCATCATTACCTTTAGATATTTTCTCTTTCATCATGGTCATCATTTGTTGGGCTTCTTTAAAACAATCTGGAGTTCCAAAAATTCATCTGTCTATACCATAAAATTTCTTTAATTCTAGAGAAAATATATGAATTTTCTTGGGCCATAACTTGATCCGTAAGTATTTACTTTTGAATTTTCTATAGATTGCCCTTTCTCACAAAAATAGGCTTTAAATATTTTTAAAGCCATACTATTGGCCTTCTGGGAATGAGATTAATTGTATAATTTTTTACAGTCTCTTAACTCTTGAATCCCCACTTTTACTTTTCTGAGATTTTCTTATGGCTTAAATAACTAAATCTGATTGTAGACCTCAAAATGAGCTATAAACTTAGAAATTTCATTAAAGTCAATTTAAGGGCATTTTCATAATTTTTCTTCACATACAGACCTTAACATGCCATTTCCTATTTGTTTGGGATTTTTCTGGAATTTTCGGTCATAATTTTCATCTTTGCCCTTTTCAGCCTGAAACTTTATAGAGTTACGATTTTGCCTCTAGTTTGGCTTAACCCTATATATCACCTCATTTAGGCCCTTAACATAATCTTTGGCCTATATTCATCTATATTTCTTATTTCTGGGCCTTAACACTACATCTGAGTGTCTAACTTCTTTTTTCAATCCCAGAAACTTTTACTTTGTAATTTGGTTCCTGAGAATTCTTCTATCATTTTAGGGAACTGTCGGGACTCCTGTCACAAAAGGTCTATAGCCTGCCCATTTTAGGCTAATTCTGGTACTTTTAGGCCTAAAATTCGGGATGTTATGCAAAGCCCCTTCAAGATTGCTAAGCTTAAGTTTATCTTTTGCTACCCAATAAATGTTCTTGTGTTTATCAAAGCATTTCCACTAGAAGATAGTAATAATTTGATCCAGGTTTTTGATAAATACTTCTAGGAAAAAGGAAGCAAGATATTGAGTAAACTCGAATTAAATTAGCTACATACTTAACAAGTACCTCCTCAGCCTCCCTCAGAAAGAAACTTCTTTTACCAGCTTTGGACATGTTTCTTAACCTTATCAGTTACAAAATTTAGCCCCATGACCTTTGATCTACCATATGTGATTAGGAGTCCTAGATAGATCCCAAGGAGATCAATAGAAGGAATCTGGAAAACTTGTCCAATCTCTTACTTTAGTAAATTAGGGGTGTTAGGTGACAAGAATAAGCAAGATTTGTAGACATTAATTTTCTACCATGATGCCATGCAGTAAATATAAAAAATATGCCTTAATTACCTACACATATTAATATCAGCTTGAAGATAGAAAACAGAATCATCAACAAAGAAATAAGAGAAATAGTAGGGCCTCTCCTAGTAATTTGAATTCCCTGAATAATCCCCTCTCTTTTTGTTCAATAAGCTTAGATAAAACATATGAGACAATGATAAATACATATAGAGAGAGAGGATTGCCTTATCTTAGTCCTCGATTAGGAAGAACAGTAGACACCTTTTTTCCAGCAAGCATAATGGAGAAATTGACAGAACTTATGCACCACATGACTCTATTAACACAATCACTACAAAAACCAAGCTTCAATAGAACAAACCTGAGAAAATCCCATTCAACTCTATCGTAGGCCTTATTCATATCTAGTTGTAGAGAAACTCACAATTGCCAGTTCTCTTCACCTTCATAGAGTGGAAGACCTCATGGACAATAATGATATTATACTGAATTAATCTTCCCAGGACAAAAGCTTGTTGACTTTTAGCGATAGCAAAAGTCTTAATCTATTAGAAATAACTCTTAGAAAAAATTTTATAAGAAAAATTGCACAAGCTAATAGGCTTATTATCATTTATTTAGTCATTTTTAGGAACTAAAACAAGATTAGTATTATTAATGCTGTGCAAAGGAAAGCCTAAAGAAAAGAATTTTTTAATAAGACAGCATACCTTATCCCTAATAATGCCCCATAATTTTTGAAAGAACATACTAGTAAAGCCATATGGGCCTGGTGCCTTGGTTCCTCCCAAATCAAATACAACTCTCCTTACTTCATCATCAAATATTTCAAATATTCAGGCAGCATTATCCTTTTTTAAAATAACCAGGTCCAAGCAACTCAAAAACTTATCAAAATTTCTATCCCCAAAATGAGCAAACAACTCTGAATAGAAATTAGCAAAACAAGATCCAATTTCATTCTCATCTTCTAACCATTCTTGTTGATTGTTTTTAATCTAGGTAATATGATTTCTACATCGGTGCTTGTCACATCCCAATTTTTAGGTCTAGAAGCCCAGAAAGTAGCCTAAAGAAGGTAGCTACCAAGCCCTTTTGAGCACAAGTCCTAAAGATATGAAAGGAAGCTAGAATGGGAATAGGCACTAAACTGCAAAGCAAGAAAGTTTCTAAGGGCAAAAGAGTAAATAAAGTCAAGGACTCCAGTAGAGTCTTAAGGGCTCAAAAAGGGAAAATAGATTAGGTGTAGGCCTAAGGTTGAGGTGTAGGCCTCAAAGTGATGATTCATGAGGTTAAGCCCAAGTAAGGACAAAACCATAATTTCAGAAAGTTACGGGCCAATAGGGGTAATTATGAAAAGTATATAGAAAATTTCAAAAAAATCCCAAAAAATAAAAAATGGTGTATAGAGCCCTTTTGATGGAGATAAATGATGAAAATATCCCTACAGTAACTTTGATGGAATTTTCAGTATAGTGGCTCAATTTTAGGTAAGTATCTAGAGGCAATGATTTGAGCCATGAGGAGGCCTCAGAAACATAACCAAAAATAGGAATACATAGTTAAGAGGCTAAAGAAGTTTACAAAATTAGTCCTCTCCCCAGAAGGCTAGCAGAGTGGCCTTAATAAAATATAAAGTCTAGTTATACCCCTAAGAGGCATTTTACGAGAAATTCAAAAAGAAATAGTTAAAGGAAGAGTTATGGCCCAAGAAAATTCGTAGAAGTTCCCTATAATTAAAGGAAGTTTATGGAGTAGACAGAGGAATTTTCTAAGCTCTAGAAGGCCATTAAGAAAGTTGGATAAATGTGAGCCAAGTAAATTAGGAAGAACCTTGGAATTCAAGTTTGATCCAAGGGTCAAGATCTAATCTTCTCCTTTCCTTTCCATTTTTTGCCACATAGCATGGTGACGTAAGAAAGAAGTTTGATAATGTCAAGGTATGATGTAATGAGGACACTTGGCAAGTTCTTGTAGAGGAAGACATAGTCTGGATAAGTGGCCTTTGGAATTATCACATTTCATCAAGGACAAAGTTGGCAACCCCTGTCATAATTTTGACTATAAATACCCTTGGAAGAGCATTTTGGCAAGTATTGGTAGAGGGAAAACTCTATAGAAAATTAGAGAGAAAAATGAAAAAAAAAACATAGGGGTGAAGGCCAAGAAGAAGGAACAAGATTCAAGCTTTAAGATCAAGGTATGTGATGATTCTAGCACCTATCTTGATGCCTATTTTGATTAAGTTCCTATTCATATTTGACTTTGGAATTTGGCATGATTAAATTACACTCCCTATGTAACACCTCATGTTTAAATCAATTAACTTTCCTTGCGGAAGCATTTGGAATCACTTTTGAAGGCTACAATTGATGAAAAATCAAGTTTGAAAATTTTCATTTACGGGTTACTATCCATTGTCACCTTAAAATGTGACAAACTTCAAAAATTCATAACTAATTGTAGAAAAATCAAAACTGAGTGATTCCAAGTTCTCAAGAAAGCTCTTTGGATAAAATTTTGAGGAAAAATAGTTTCTGAACTGATTGTCTTGAAATTCGAGCTCAATTTCCTTTGAAAAAGTTACTATTCATTTGGTCATTTTCGGATTTTACTGTATTTTTGCCTAACTTTGGAAAGGCATAACTTTCTACTCGGTTATCAGAATCAGGCAAACTACCCCTCATTTTAAAGAGAAACATCAGATCTCTTTGCTTGCAAAATCTTATGACCTAACTCACTCGTTTGATAGGTCAAACTGGAGCTACAAACTCACTGCTCCAGGACTTACGTTTTATCCCTTAACATCTCTTTAATTCTTTTTATTTCTTTGGCATACATAACATGGCCTTACTCTTTCCCATTCATGCTCATACACTTTCATTCATACCATAAATATTATAATTAAATACATGGCATCATTGGCATCCATAACATAGTTCACAAAATAGTAGAATTATACATTTGTCAACAGTCTCATCCATTAACAAGAATAATTCTCTGCTTACTTCTCCTTGCTTCTCATGCCATTATTGCCCATCATTGATTGACCTAAATGGTTGGTTAGGGAGGGGTGAGATTCGAGGGAATCTCAGTAGCAAACACTACCCATAAGCATGCAAGACATAATGCACATGCATGACATGCTATAACATTAACACATGAATGCCATGGAAAGTAAGCTAAAGCATTTCATGCTTCCATAACATATTGCCAAGGCAAAACATAACATAAACTTGCAAACATAACTTTGCAAAACATTTCATCATAGCTTAGTCACATCATGGCAACACAATCACATCATGCAAGCATACATATCAAGCACACAGTATAGGTAAATTCACTACCTTGTAACATGGCTTTCCCCTTGCTTTTCCTTTGATTCCCTTGTCTTTCCAACCATGTGGACATTCAGTCAACATCACCAAACATCCTCTTGGATGTTCCAAAGGTCCTAAACATAGTCACATTGATCATACAATCCATTAGGACCACTAGATTACATAAAGTTCAAGACTAGCTTTCTTGAACCTCAACCCTTTCTCTTAGTCTTAGGGTTTTCTTTCCAACTTTTCTAACATAAATCTTATCATTACCATCCTTAAGATCCATTTCTTGTCAATTAGGACCACTTTAGATGGCCTTAGATTCAAGAATACCAAATCTGAAAATTTTGCTTCGCGGGTACTGTTCACGCAGAATTTCCAGAATTTTTGCTCAACTTTGAAAATTCATAATTAATTATAGAAAAATCCAAATTGAGTGGTTCCAAGTCCCACTGAAAGATCCTTAAGTTAAATTTACATGAAAATTAGCTTCAGGAACCAATTCTATGCCGAACAGCACCGGAATTGTACGGAACTCTAAACTCTTCCAAAAGTTCAATACTGTTTCCAGATTTCAAACCCTAACTTTGAAAAATCACCATAAATTGTACACATATCCAAATAAATTTTTCTACATATGGATTTAAAGCTCATAGAGTGTACTTTAAGCATGCAAAATTTCAGAATCAGATACACACAGTAACTAATCCGAAATAGGCATAAAATCAGGTGCTATAACCATCACATACTTTGTTTTAGAGCTTGATCTGGCTTGGAACCACTTGGCCTTTCCTTCTCCCTCTTTTTTCTCTCTCTAGAAACCATTTTGCAAGAGCTTTCCCATGGATTCCTTATGCTTGGACGAAATGGTAGGGAGGGGAGGGGGTATTTATAGAAAAGCAGACTGAATCTGGACCGTTGATCTTAAAAATACGTGGCTCGATCTGGACCGTCCATTTTCTCTTTTGATCTTACGGTGACAAGTGTCCTATGACATCATGCTTACCTCATCATGATGACATCATGCTTACATCATCAAGCCACATGTCTTTAATCCAACCGCACATGTGTCTTGCATCCAACCGTACATGTGTCTTCCATCTAGTCGTACACGTAATATTTTCTTTTTCTCATCTAACCGTACACTTGTCACTTTCATGTCCTTTCATCATTTATGGCATTAAAATAGGGAGAAAATAAATGGAAAATTCGTGCAAAAATATTTTCTTAATTATTTCTCCACCTATCAAGCCAATCTTGTACCATATCAGATACTTTTTGAGTCTTGACTTAGCCTGTACCGTTGGGACAACTTCTTCTTAAAATTTTGGCCAATAAAAGGTACATATATGGTGCCGTTTTAGAGGAGCATAGATGAAAATAATTAGCTTTGTTGACAGGCTACTTGACCTTATTGAATCATGCAGTAGAGATTTCACTATAACGGGTAGACAAAAGACTGTCTAAAATATTTCCATACTGCATTTTGATTTTTATGCTGTCCATAAATATCTTCTGGTGACTCAGCATGATGACTCGTAGGTGTCATGATTACGCTTGATGACTCAGCATGATGACTCGTTGGTGTCATGATTACGCTTGATGACTCAGCATGATGACTCGTTGGTGTCATGATTACGCTTGATGACTCAGCACGCTGACTCAGCATTGTCATGATGGCCCTTAGATATTTTCTTTGGTTTTGTCTCCTATTTAGGGGACAAAATTATTTAATATTTGACTAGAGTATTTTATTCAATCCAGAGTTCCAAAAATTCATCCAAAAATATCATAAAATTCCTCATATTCTAGAGAAAATCTGTGAATTTTCTCAGGTCATAACTCAACTTGTAGCCTCACTTAAAAATCATTCTTTAAAATGCCTTTTTTCGGCACAACTGGCTTTTAAGTATTCTTAAAGCCATTTTGCTAGTCTTCTGGAGATGAGACTAATTTTATAATTTTCTATAGTCTCTTAGATCATACATCCCCATTTTACCATAATTTTCTGACGTTTTCTTATGACTCAAACAATTAAATCTACCTCTACATCTCAAACTAAGCAATAAACTCAGGGATATTTTCATCATCTCTCTTCACAAAAGAGCCTTAGAATTATTTTCCATTTTTTGGGATTTTCTTAGAATTTTCTAAGTACTTTTCATTTTTACTCCTGATGGCCGTAACTTTCTGAATTTACGGTTTTACCCCTGCTTAGGCTCAACCTCATAAAACCATCTCTTTGAGGCTTCTAACTTAACCTTTGGTCTATATCTAGCCTTTTTTCTCTTTCTAGGCCTTTGAGACTTTACTGGAGCCTCTAACTTTGATTAACCTTTAGCCCCTTAAAAACTTTCACTTTGCAGTTTAGTCCCTGAAACTGCTTTAACTTCCTTTCTCATCTTTAGGACCTCTACTAAAAAGGGGTCTAGTAGCCTATCCCATTCAGGCTATTTCTAGTACTTTTAGGCTTAAAAATTGGAATGTTACACCCTAAACTTTAAATTCATAGGTAGAATACTTATTTTGGATATGTGTACGAATTATGGTGATTGTTCAAAATTAGGGTTTAAAATCTGGAAACAGTTTTTGACCATTAGAATAGTAGAAACTTCTATACAATTCTAGCACTATTTCATACCAAATTGGTTCCTGAAACTATTTTTTCCTTTAAAGAACACTTAAGGAGCTTTTAGTAGAACTTAGAACTACTCATTTTTTTTTATTTTTTTGGAATTAACTACGAATTTTCAAACTTGAGTAAAAATTTTAGAAATAATGAATGAACAATACCGTGAAGTAAAAATTCCAAATTTGATCTTCTTGAAGCTAAGGCCATCCAAAATGGTGTTACTGACTGAAATGTTTAAGTATGGCAAATGATGTTGACCGAAAGCCCTTATGGTTGGGAAGTTAAAGAAGTCCAAAGAAAAGCAAGAGGAAAGCTTATGGTATATGGTAGTGAACTTACCTATCTTATGTGCTTGATGTTTATGCTTGTTGCATTGATTTGTGTGATGCTAATTGTGATGATATGAGCTATGTGTAAATGATGTATGTTCTCTCTCTTGATGACTTTATGGCGATGCATGTAGTAGGAGACATTGAGCATAAGGTTAGATCACTAAATTGGCATAAAGATAATCAAGGAAGCATATCATGCGCTTGCATTTATCTTGCATATATTGATAGTGTTATTTGCTACTGAGATTTCCTTTAATCTCACCCTTCCCTTAACCAACCATAGTAGGTCTAATGATAAGGAGAAAGCATACATGAAGAAGGGCAAGAAGATGGAAGCAAAGATGGAGAATTTCTATGTGTTATAATGCAATGCTTGAATCCGCTAGTAATGTAATTATTTTTAGACATGCTGATCTTATGTCACTTTAAACCAGATTTAACTACTCTTATTAATGCAGTAGATGATGCTTAACCAGAGGCTGATCTCAAGGAACTCAAATGTCTAATAGTGTTATGAAGTAATTAAGTCACAAATTAGGGTAGAAATTAGGTGAATGCTGTAACATCCAAACTTTTGGACCTAGAAGTACCAGAAATAGCCTAAATTGAATAGGCTACTAGACCCCTTTTGAGCAGAAGTCTCAAAGATGAGAAAGGAAGTCAAACCAGTTTCAGGGACTAAACTGCAAAGTAAAAGTTTTCAGGGCTCAAGTATAATCAAGGTTAGAGGCTCCAATAAAGTCTCGAAGGCCCAGAGAGAGAAAAGAGGGTAGATATAAGTCAAAGGTTAAGTTAGAAACCTCAAAGAGAGGATTGTATGAAGTTAAGTCCAAGTAGGGACTAAACTGAAAATTCAGAAAGTTATGACCAACAGGTGTAAAAATAGAAGAGTATACATAGAATTCCAAGAAAATTCTAGAAAATGGGAAATAATATTCTAAGACTCTTCTACAAAGAGAAATGATAAAAGTACCCCTGAGGCAGCTTAAATGGAATTTATGAGGGTATGGCTAGTAAAAAGTACATTGTTCGAGGTAATTATTTAAAATAGCAAGAGACCTAAAAAATGTATGTAAAAATGAGTTTAAATGTTTGAAAGGTTGTACTAATTTATAAAATTATTTCCGCAACCAAAAAGCCAGTGGAATGGCTTTAATAAATTAAAAAGCCAGTTTTGCTAATAAAAGGGCATTTTAGTAAATGAATTTTATGCAAGGCTTAAAGGAAGTGTGATGGCCTAAGAAAATTTATAGATATTCTTAAGAATTAAAGGGAATTTATGGAGAAGACCAAAAAATTTTATGAGCACCGGAAGGCCATAAAGAAAGTCGAAGAAACATGGGCCAAGTAAAATAATAGGAAACTTGGGGAACAAGTTTTGATCCTGTGGCTAAGATCTAATCTCCCTTCTCCTCTATAACATTTGTGACACTTGGCATCTTCTAGAAGGATGAGGTAAGGATGATGCAAGAAGATGATGCAAGAATGATGTAAAAGTCAACTTGAAGTTCCAAAATAGCCCTTACCCTTTCTATTAGCCACCAAGGGCATTTTGGTCCATTCAAGCCAAGGTTTTGGCTATAAATACCCCACCTTGGAAGAGCATTTTGGCAACCATTTGTAGAGAGAAAACTCTGCCATAATTTAGAGAAAAATGTAGGGGTGAAGGCCAAGAAGAAGGAACAAGATTTAAGCTTCAAGATCAAGGTATGTGATGGTTATAGCATCTGATTTGATGCCTATTTCGAATAAGTTACTCTTTGTATCTGATTTTGAAATTTGGTATGCTTAAAGTACACTCTATAAGCTTTAAATCTATGGATAGAACACTTCATTTGGGTATGTGTACGATTTATGGTGATTTTGCAAATTTAGGGTTTGAAATCTGGAAACAGTGTTTAACCTTTGGAAGAGTGTCGAGTTCCATACAATTCCGGTACTTTTCATCATAGAATTGGTTCCTGAAATTATTTTTAGTCTAAAACTAACTTAAGGAGCTTTCAGTGAGACTTGGAACCACTCAATTTGGATTTTTATAGAATTAATTATGAATTTTCAAAGTTGAGCAAAAATTCTGGAATTCCTATGTGAACAGTACCCGCGAATGGTATTGTTTGCTACTGAGATTCTCCCAAATCTCACCCCCTTCCTAACCAACTATTTAGGTCAATCAATGATGGGCACTAATGGCATGAGAAGCAAGGAGAAGAAAGTGGAGAATTGTTCATGTTAATAAATGATATTATTATTCAATGTGTAATTCTCCTATTATGTAATTTATGTTATGGATGCCAATGATGCCATGTATTTAATTATAATGCTTGTGGCATGTATAGAAATGTATAAGCATAAATTGGAAAGAGTAAGCCCATGTTATGTATGCCAAAGAAATTAAAAAATTAAATCAAAGAGATGTTAAGGGATAAAACGTAGGTCCTAGAGCAGTGAGTTTGTAGCTCCAGTTTGACCTATCAAACGAATGAGTTAAGTCACAATATTTGGCAGACTCATAGTACACATCCCAAGCTTTAAAATGAGAGGTATACCACCTCAATTAGATGTGTACACAAGAAGATACGAATTTTCAAAGTTGAGGCGCAGAATCTGAAAGTTACAGATTTTATAAAATAAACAGTAATATTTATTGATTAAACTGTATGAATTGATAAGTCCAATTGGATATTTTTTTTCCTTAAAGAGTATTGAAATAGCTTTCTGTAGAATTTTAGAACACCATAATATGATTTTTATGGAATTAGTTATAAATTTTTGAAGTCGGACCTGTAATTTGAAAATTAAACAGTAATTAGTAACCCGAGTAATTATGTTGAAATTTCAAATCCACAGGCTTTTGTCATGATCTACTTGAACCATAATGCTTACAAATACGTACTCTGGGGGTTAAAGGCAGGACGTTTCAAATGCATTGGAAACTGAGATGAAATCATTTCTAAAACTTTAATCAAATGCTACTAAATAGAAATCAAGAGTTCAGAACAGAGAATGTTTTGAGATTGGAAATCAATGAGGTGAATGATTCCTAGGAGATATAACGTTGCATTCACAGCCTTTCTTGCATTAATCAGAGTTAAGAACTTTAAATGAATTGACTTCTGATGAGATGAGATTGATCAAATGAAGATTCAGCCACTTCCAAAGGAAATATTAACCAATACTTCTCAAGAATTCAATCACAACGTATAAATCCATAACTAGACCTAGTTAAAGAATCATACATCATTACTCTAAATCAAGAAGATAACCTCTAAATACAATTAACCAAATCTCAAATCACAGAAGTGGAAAGAAAGGAGTCTAAATCCAAAAAAAAAGATTGACAACACAATCAAAATGTCACTGAAATTAGACACCTATAAGCTCTAAACTTTTGTCACATCCCAAAAATTTTCACCTGGCTATAAGGGATTAAAAATTGGGATAAGAGTCAATGTAGGAACTAGACAGGGAGATGAAACAACTTTTGATGTGAAACCCCGAGGAGATCCGGGCTGGCATTTTCGTAAATATCAGTCTAGGAAGGGAAAAACGAGAAAATTTGAGAAAAATTCCAGCAAATCCCTAAAAAATGGAATAGTGGAGAGTAGAGGTTTTGGAAACTCGGTTGAGGCCCGAAAGGTGAAATTTTGGTGAAAATGAATTATTACGGAATTTCCCATAAATAGAGGTTTTTCGGGAAATTACCGGGAAAATGAAGAAAAATAATTATTTTGATGAGTTAAAGGCCTCAATAAATTTGGGAGATTGATGGAAAATTCATCTAAATATTTATTTGAATTTATAAAATTGGTTTTAGGCCTTGGAAGCTCAAGAATTAATTTTAGGGAATTTATTTTCCCGTAGTGACACCGATAAAGGCCTAACCGGGGAAAATTCAAAATAAATACCTAGAGGTGGTGAAAAATTATGAAAATTTCAAGATCACATTCTCATATTAAAAGGTGAATTATCATAAATAAAAATGAATTTTTCAATGTCTGGAAAAATTATGAAATGTTACTAGTGAATAGTAACCGATAAAGTTTTTAATTGGTTTGAGATAGTGATTTGGTTTGTGGGCCATCTTTTTGGGCCAACCCAAACCATTTATGGGGCCCACAATGGATCCATTAAAGGCCCAATTTCGTGTACTTTCCAGATTCCACCATTTTATTAAATAAAATGTGAAATTAAGGGATATTTTTGTGGAAAAATCTAGAGAAATGCCACTTGTTCAAATCTGAATATTTTTCACACTTGATGGCTGCCATATAACCCCATTGAGCTGTCCCAATTCATGCAAATCAGGAGGGAGAGGGCAAATAGAATTTTTCTATAAATACCCCTTGAAAATACATGAAAAATGTTAGAAAATTGGGAAAAATAAGGGGAAACTCTGCCACTGTTCATCCAGCCACACTTGCACGAAATTTTGAGGTGTTTTAGGCAAGAAATCATCCAACCTACTTCAAGGAAACACTAAGGTATGTCCAAGCATCAATATCCCTAAGTTTTACATTGATTAAACAAGGATTTTTGCTTGGAAAAATGCTGGAAAAATCTGAAAATTTCGGTTGAGATATGTGATGCTTAGGGAAGGATAGAAACCTTAATAATCAAGTGGGATAAGCAAGATTAAGTGGTGTATGGATTGCTTCTTGGAAGAAAGCCAAGTTAGGGTTTTGGTTCTTCATTTTCGTTTTGCACTGTTCATGCAGAAGCAATTTGAGTTTGCTTGATTTGAGGATTCCAATGGCTTTAAAACATGTTTTTGTGTAGGGATTTAATGTTGGAAGATGTTTAAAATTATTGGAATCAAAAATAGAATTTTTGGAAGCTTATAGCCCCCTATTCGGCCAAGTGAGGATCATGGGGAAGGAGTTTGAATTTTAAAAATCTGATTGCACCATTGGATTCCTTATGAAAAATTGTGTAGGATTGGGTCATGAGAAGTTTGATCCTAAACGAGGAATCATTTTGTTGAAAATCGAAGATAAAGGGGGGAATTGTTAAGTTAATGTTAAAGTGTTAGAATTAAGTTGCTTTGTGATTAATATGGCCTATGTTTATGCTTGGTTTAATAGGCATTAAGAGGAGGAATTAAGGAGAAGCATTGCTCCTTGGAGGAATTAAGTGGACAAGCTTTGCAAAGGTAGCTTTGAATTATAATTTGATTGTTTATCTTGCTTGTTTGTTGTGATTTGTTGTTGCTTGGATTTGGAGGAACTTTGTGGTGATCTTGATTGTTTGATTGACATTGGTTATGCTTTGGCTAAATGCTTTGTGGTATTTCAATGTGGATGATATGATGTTCCTCTCCTTGCATGGTATTTGGCATGAATTCCTATGAGTTGGGAATGGTTCGGATTGCATGAACATGTCACAATTGAACTTGCATTGATTTACATGATAATTATAATTCATATGCTACTGGGATTTCTTTGAAATCTTATTCCTCCTATGTCATTCTATGCACTAATTAGGAAATGGACCAAGCCTGGATCAAGGCAAGGAATTGGTATTGGGATAGTGGAGCAATATGTAATTAATGTTGTTATGTTATGTTGTGTAAGGTATCATTGAACTTTATGTAATGATGGTATCTAGTTATGGATGATGTTATGATGTGTATTATACTTTATTCTCATGCCCTAATGTTAAAGTTATGCATGGTACATTATGGAATGGATGTGGAAAAAGAGAAAGGGGTAATTAGGGGATAGAAATTCCCTAAAAAGTGTCAAATTTGTAGCACATAAAATAATGAGCAATTGTGAGAATCTGGGCGTGAAATTTGGTAGTCTAATAGATCTCATTTTTAGCTTTAAATCAAGTGGTAATTCATCAAATTCAGAGTTGTGTGCTAAGAGTTATGCCCTTCCAAAGTTGGGCAAAAATACTAGAAATTTGAAAATTTACCAAATGAACAGTACATTTTGACGAATTTCCTGGAACTATTCTGAATGGAATTGGACCTAATGATTATTTTTCCTCCGCATAAATATTATCCAGCTTCGTGTGAAAATTGGAACCAATTCGTTTTGATTTTTCTAGATTTAGTTATGAATTTTCAAAGTTGGCCCATTTTCGGATGAACAGTGTACGGACAGGATGAACAGTAAAATTCTGAACTTTAAATTTTTCATCCGGAAACGCTGCGAAACACGTTATATTGGTTCCAAATGACATATAATGGGTTATAAAGAGAGGTGTGACAACTTTTCCCTATTTAACCATGGCTCAGGCTCCATTATAGCTCCTAGAAATCCTTGAAACTTAGCTGGACATGGAGGATGGAAGACTCAAATAGAAGGATGTGGACTCTATAGCAGCAATGGTGAAGGTATGATGCGGCAGATCTAGATGGAGGATTTGGAAAGAGAAGAAAAACGAAGGTGATGATGAAAAACTGAATCTCAAAACTGAATAATCTTTTCTCCATGCTCCTCCCTTGTAACTAATGCCTTCCTAAACTGAAAATTAGTTCAGGATCTGCGTCTTTCACTTCTAGAGCTCCAAGATCCGGTTCCATTCCCTTTCCAGATTCTGTCACGCATTTTCTGGTTTAAATTACTGATATCCATCGTTCACCATGACGCTTATGATCATCCGTCGCAGTGCACGTCCAAAACTGTGTCGTGTAGATTAGTGACTTTGAGCTACCCATTGAACCAAATCCGCCGTGGCACTTCTTCAAATCCATCATGGTGGCTTTTTGAGAAAGTCTGCCACTTTTGCACACCAAGTCTCTGAATGTTCCTTTCTTTGATTTCTAAGCCTGAATTCTTGTGAAATTACAAAACACTCATTTCAAGCAATTATTAACATTTCATCACAATTAGTTCCAAAATTAAGCATATAATTCCATAAAAATCATGCCAGAATTAATGAAATATAGAGAGATATCACATGCCTAACTTGGAATGTGATGTAAGGTGATAATCTATGATGTTAAAGGCATGTAATTTAAAGTATAAGAATAAATAGGAAACCATAAGGCTGGTTTATGCATGCTTGATTTAAGGAAGAATTAAAAGTAAGAAGTTAATGAAAGATAAAACGTAGGTCCTAGAGCAATGAGTTTCCAGCTCTAGATTGACCTAGCAAATGGTTGAATCTGATCACAAAGTTGGGTCATCATACAGTACACATCTCAAGAGATATGAATTTTAGAAGTTGAGCCAGAGAATTTGGAAGCTCCAGAATTGACCAAATAAACAGTAAAGTTCAACGAATAAACCCCATGAATTGGTTAAGGACAAGTCTAGTTTCATATTTTTTTTCTTAGTAGAGCATTAAAAGAGCTTTGATTAGAAATTTGGAGTAACCCCATATGATTTTTATAGAATTAGTTATGAATTTTTGAAGTTGGACTTGTAATCTAGAATATATGCCTGAACCCAAGGACCTTAATGAAAAGTTCTAAAATTTTCGGGTTTAAATAATGATTCTATAAATCCGTTTCACTTCTGAATGCGTACTATGAGGACTAAAAGTAAGGATGTTTCAGTGTTGAATAGTGGAGGGATAGAAGAATTTGGTATTTTGATCACCATATTTCAACTATTCAATTCTATACTAGTGGGCCTAATATAGCTTTTCTTGGTTCCACAAACCATCCACTTTCTTTTTCAACTTAGATAACTCTTTAGCAGTCGCTTCATTCCATCTTTTATTAAGGCATATCTGAATTTTCTCTATAATCTACAAAATCAACTTCTACGAGTTACCGAACTCTTTTCAGCTCTAATTTCTCAACACCTCCTTAAGATCATCCAATTTTTTAACAAATTCCACAAGTAAGCCATCCCTGCAACCTCTGCTCCAATATTTTTTAATTAGGTCCAACAAATGAGGATGACTTTACCATCTCAAGTCAAATCTAAATAAGATAGGCTCTTTTGCTTCAATTCAATTAAAGCTAATTAATAAAGGATGATGGTCTGATCTAATAGCTTCTAAAATATTGCAATGGCCTTTTTGAAAACTTGTTCGCCAACAAGAGTTCTAAACCAATCTATCTAATCTTTTCCTTATAAAATCCTCCTCTTCTCTATTATTCATCTAAGTAAACTTACTATCCTTCATTTCAACTGCAACCAAATTACAGTATCAAGAATTTTTTGAACCTGTCATGATCACTAAAAGAGAAAATCATTCTTCCTTTTTTATCAAACTGATACAAAAGTTTATTAAAGTCACCACAAATAATCTGAGGCTTGCTATCACTTAGGTTACGACGTTTAAGGTTTCTCTACCAACGCAAAATTGAGCAATTGAGGTCCATAAACCAATATGTTAAATAATTTATTTGTGTTGTTTGACATATTATTGAAATTTTAATCAGTTTAGTTTTATTTATTGGGTGACTGGAGGTTTTAAAATAATTATTTTAGCTAAAATTCCATTATTTGTGAAGAAAAAGAAATCTGATAGTTATACCATTGAAATTTTGATTAGATTATTTATTTATAAATATTTGAGATACTATTGAATTTTTGTGGTTTGATTTTGAAGTTAAGCTTGAAATGGGATTTTTAGAATTTAAAATATAATAATTTCATATTTGGGAGTTTTGAAAAATTCTTTCTATTAAAGTATATAATCCGAAGGATGTAAATAAATATTTTGGCTTGTTAGAAAATTTATAAATTAGTTCTAAAATACTTAATTTTGGGTTATGAGAGTTGTGACAATTTAGAATAAAAATTAAATTAAATTAAATTAGAAATTTAGCTATATATATATAAGCTTAATTGATTAGCTTATGTTAATTTGTGGTTATATTAATTGTGTAGATTAATTATTGGATTATTGGTTTGAGCACGGGGTTGACTTTGTAGTAATTCTTTTTATAGCCTTGGTAAAAGGTAACCACTTTCCACTTATATAATGTTTGTGAATGATTTTGAATTACGTGAGATTCTTGAAATGGCATTGGGATATGATTTGAGTAATAAAATGTATTATTGTTAAAATTTCCTTGAGATACTTCATGTTATTGAAAAATAGTTATGAAATTATGAATTTATAAAGTTGTCATATGAGACATGAATTTATTGAGAAATAATTTTGAGAATTGATGTTGATTATTGAAATTTAGAAATCTCGATTTTGGTAAGTGTGATAGTTATTATGTTGTTGGTAAATAATTATTTTATAAATCTTATGAGTATAAATATGAGAAGGGATAGTGAACGTTGATTGGTGAGAGACATATTAGATGGAGAATAAGGGGGTGAATTTTGCACATATTATAAAGGTAATAAGGTAGGAGGATGCTAGATGTACAGTGGTCGATCCTTTGGCCCTTTCATGTGTTGTAGGGCATATAACACCCCGCTAGTAGACTAGAGGGGGAACCCATGGTCCATTCTTGTGCTTTATAGATTTTGGCCTATTCACATCACTTGATCGGTGAGCTTATTATGTTGAGATACCAGTCACATGGGTTAGTACTAGCCCATGGGTGCAGTCAGAGGATGTAAAGTGTGAGGAAATAAGATGGAATTGAGAGTGAGATATTGTATTTTGATATATATGTATATGTATATATATACCCATGTGACAATTATGAATGTTATGATTTTTGTAACTGTTCCACTTGACACCTCTTGAGCACTTACTTGTATGCTTGATGAGTAGGATTGTTGGTTACTGAGGCTTTTGTAATTGTTCTTGAATCTCTTAATTATGAGACCTATTTCCTCGTCCTCCAAATATTCTTCATCATTATCTTCACTCTCTTGAGCCTTAAGACCAATGCCTTTGTGAGTTTTTTCATTCATCTCCTTTTTGTACTTTTGCTTGCTTTTATATTCTGCCAAGCTTCCGAAGAGTATAGCAACTGAGCCAATTGATTCTCCTTTTGTTTCTTCAATGGTTGTCACCTTCGGTTCCCACTCTTTGGTGAGTCTGCTTAATATTTTCCTCACTTGATCCTCTTGGCTATATTTCTTGCTGAGTGCAGTGAGGTGATTAATGAGGTGTGAGAATTTTACTTCCATATCTCGAATGCTTTCTTCGTCTTTTATTTTGAATAATTCGAATTCTATGGTGAGAGTATTGATCCTGCTTTGTTTCACTCTAGTTGTTCTCTTGTGAGCAATCTCTAGTGCTTTCGACATTTATTTTGTTGTTTCCAGACTTAAGACCCGTAAATACTCCTAACTCAAGGCACATGTAAGCATATTGATTGTTTTGTCATTTAGCAATATAAGCCTTTTATCCTCATCATCAAATTTGCTGGAATTCTTAGGAACTTGTTGGTTGTTTACTATCTTCATTAGAACATAGTTTTCGTGTTTATCACGTCCGACAAGTCGTATTCTGTGGCTTTGATGAAGATCTTCATCCTCATTTTCCAGAATGTAAAATTTTCTCCATTAAAACCTAGTGTTTTTTTCATCGAGCATCCTTCAGGTAGCACGTTATCATCGAATCCTGCCATTAGGATCTCTCTTCAGACGGTTAAGTCCTCTTCAAAGAGGCCTGCTCTAATACTAAATGTTAGTAGCTGTTTCACCCAAAAGGGGGTGAATTGGGTGATATAAAAAAATTTGAATTTATAAAATAAATAACCAAATAATGCAAAGGAAACAAGTTTAGAAAGATTTCGCCAATGATAAGCAGAAGTAGAACATACAAGATTTTATACTGGTTTGGTCTCAACTACTTGACCTACGTCTAATTCTCAGAGTGCCTCTGAGTTTTCACTAAACCCTAAGATTCAATGGGCTCTTGATGCCACAGTACAGTAATTGAGCTCACTCTCAATCACTCCCCCTTACTCCTCAAAAGGTTATAATCCCTTCAAGAAACCCAGATTCTTAAGTCACTTGTTGAAAGTAATAAATTATACAGACTCTCTTTAAGAGTATATGGGATAAACGTCACATTCCAAAAAATTTTATCTGGACATAGGGAGTTAAAAATTGGGATAAGGGCCAATATAGAAAGTAGACAGAGAGATGAAACAACTTTTGATGTGAAACCTCAATAAGGTCCGAGCTAGTATTTTCAAAATTATCGGTCTAAGAAGGGTAAAATGGAAAAATTTGGGGAAATTCTTTAAAATTCTTGAAAAATAGTAAAAATGTGAATTAGAGGTTTTGGAACCTTGATAGAGGCCCTAAAGGTGAAATTGATGTGAAAATGAATTATTACGGAATTTCCTGAACCCAGAGGGTTTTTAGGAAAATAATAAAAAATTAGAGGAAAATAATTATTTTAGATAGTTAGAGTCCTCAATAATTCTGGAGAAAATATGGATTAATTATATAAATATTTATGGGAATTTATAAAATTGCTTTTAGGTCTTGGAAGTGCAGAAATTAATTTTTGAGAATTTATTTCCCTGCAGTTTTACCGATAGAGGCCTAATTGGGAACATTTCAAATTAAATAGTTAGAGATGGAGAAAAATCCTAAAAATTATGGAATGTTAAAAGAGGATTTTTCATAGAGAGAAATGAATTTTTGGAGGTCTAGAAAAATTATGAAACATTACTAGTTAATAGTAACTGATAAAGTTTCAAAATGGTTTGGATGGTGATTTGGTTTGTGGGCCATCTTTTTGGGCGATCCTAAACCATAAGTAGGCCCCACATTGGGCTTGGAGAAGACCCAAAATTGTGCACAATCAAGACCCTTCAATTAAATGGAGATGAAACCTATTTTTCACACAAATCTTAAAATATTCTAACAAATAGACACATGGCTTGATCTGAATGCATCCCACACTTGATGGCAGCCAAGTGCCCCTCTTAGGTGGTACTTTGGTTGTCCAAAATAGGGAGAAAATGGCAGATTATTTTGCGTATAAATACACCTTCAAAATACCTAAAAATGGTGAAAAATTGGAAAATCTTGAGGAGGTTCTGTCTAACTAATTTCCAGACTTGTAGACTGAAAATTTTGAGTGATTTGGCGCAAGAAAATAGCAAGCTTTGGTCAAGGATTCATCAAGGTATGTCCAAGCCTTGCTATGATTAAGATTAAAACTTGTTTTGGTTAGATTTTGCATGAAAATTTAGGGGTAAATGCTACTGGATTTCAGTCTGATACTTGGTCATTAGGGAAGGATAGAAAGTTTAAATATGAAGTGGAATAAGCATGTTTAAGTAGTGGTTGGATTGATTTTTGGAAGAAAACTAACTTAGGCTTTCCTATGCATTATTTTGGCCAAGACAGTTTAAAAGGGGAGGAGTTTGATTTTCATAAATCTGATTGGATATTTGAATTCTACATGAAAAATTGTGTAGAAATAAGCCATGAGATTATTGGAATCAAAGGAGGAATGATTATGCAAAAATCAAAGGAAAAAAGGTATTTAAGAAGAGCATTGGTGTTTAAAGTTGATTAATTGTTATGTACCTTGTATTTTATGCCTGGGTTAATAGGCTTTGAGCAGAGGAAACAATGAGAATCATATCCCCTTAAGGAGACCGAATTGTACAAGGACTAAGAGGTAGCATTGAATTATAATTTGATTGTTTATCTTGCTTGTTTAATGTGATTATGTTAATTGCTTGAATTAAGGAACTTATGTCACACCTTACTATAATATTGACTTAGGTTACTTTTAAAATCACTTTAGACCACATTGGATGGTCTTGGGCTCACTTTTTACTATAAAAACGCTAATTTTCGGGTTTTTACTGTTTATCGGGTAAAAATCCAGTTTTTTTGGCCCAACTTCAAGAATTCATAACTTATTCTACAAAACTCCAATTACGGTGGTTCAAAATTTTACTTAAAGCTCTTTAAGTCCTATTTTAAGGAAAAATAATCTCAAGGGCCAATTCTTTATGAAAACGCATCAGGTTTTTGTGGAACACCGTTCTGTCCAGTGCCAAAATTTCTTTTTCCCAGATTCTTTCCTTTAACTTTGGAAATTCATGAAAAATCGTATACTTGTCCATTTTTAACGTATTAGCTATCAATTTGAAGCTCAGGACGTTAACTTTCATCATACCAAATTTCAGAATTAATCGCGTTCTGGAACATAATCAAAAAGTTACGCAAACCGGTCAGGGTGAGTGTGCTTCCAGCACTGTTAGTTTAATATTTACATAACCAAAATGAGCTCATGAATTTTGTGGCTAAGCCCCACAAATTAGCCTTCAATCTGCAGCTTTCCCTTGGAGGATTCAGGACCTAAAAGTCTTAGCCTTTCTTCCTTCTCCTCTTTCCTTTGGCAAATATCAAACCCTAACCATGTGATCCAACAAAAAGGGCAGCTATAATCATTATTCAACCATGAAAAAGTAAGAACACAAATCAAAATGATTTTTGAACCATAAAGCTCCCTCCTTTGTTCACTATTTTTGTACTTGGTTCTTTTAACCCTAAAAATCACTCCTTGACTTGTTCCTACATGGATTTTCATGTAGATTCCAAAAATGGGCTTAGATTTATGAAAATAAAATTGCTTCTTCCAGCCACACCTTGACCAAACCACTAGACGTTTTGACCCAAAATTTTCAGCTTTGCTTTTAAGCTTCCAACACTTGTTTCTTTTAGTCTACCCTACACCATTCCTCATTTTAAGCATCATGGAAGCCTTAAAACAATGAAAAGCTCATCCTAGGGTCCATTTCTTCACTTGGCCGAAAAGAACTCTCACAACAACAATCATGAAAAATGCTTTAAAACCACTTAAACTCACTTGCAAATACTAGAATCTAGCTTGTATAGTTGTGTCTCAGCAAGTGTAAAAACCAAAACTCTTTTCCCCTTTTTTAACAACCAGTTCGGTCCACATTAAGAGAGGGAAGAGACAGATTTTTAACCACAAAAATGAAAGAAAACAAAGTAAGAACACCTCTAGTACCAAGATCTAACCTTGCAACTTGCTTGAATGACCAAAGGTGCTCCCTTTCTTCTTGTTTTCTCTCAAACTCTCTCTTTTTCTTCCACTTCCTCCCTTGGACAGAATTTGGGTCTGAAAATGGGGAGGGAAGAGCTGATTAATTAGCTCAAAATATCTCAACCACCCTCTTTAATGATAATCCAAGTGTCATTACCCTACTAAGTCTTGGTTTCTCTTTCATAATTTACATAATTCCAAATGAAATTATTTACTAAAGTCAAAATCCTCTTCATTTATGGAATGACACTTAGCTAATTCAAATCTTCTCCTTCAAGAGCTTGACACATGGCTCAATAGGATCCCTTGGATTTGCAAGACACCAATCTTGCTTTATCGGTATACTTTAGGCTCTGAGTTTTACTTCTTTTCTATAATTACAGTAACTTAGTCTCTGTAATTATTTTCTATCAGATCCTTAATTTATTCTCCTCATTATTATCTTCTCAAATTACCCTCTTTGTCTCAAAATTAATTTCCTAATATTTAAATATAAAGGGAAATTAATTTCCTTCCCTTTAGGAATTTTTCCACTTTTCACATTTATTTGGAAAAATCTTGGACACTTGAGGGTCTTCATTTAATTCCATAATTCCTTATAATTCCTTGGGATCTCATAGGAATTTTTCTTAGAATTTTATTCCCCTTAAAATATTTATTTGGAATTTTCCAAATAAAATCCCTTAATTAGCCTAAATCACCCTTGAATTCTCTCATAATTTCTCTAAGGGTAATTTGGTCATAAAACCAACTTTATAATTTCATATAACTCTCAAGGGATATTATCCCTATTTTTCCTTAATTTTCCAAGGCTCGAAAATATTTTTCCTTATTTACATTTGACCAATTTTCCTTAACTAGTCAATTTCCTATAATTGGCTTGGAAAATTACTGTAATTATTTTCCACCAAAATCCTTTGACTTTTCCTTATTATTTTTAATCCTCAATAATTTGAGATTATTTCTTATCTCTAATTACCCTAATGCTAGATGTGACAACTTATATTATGGTAGTTATTGATTTGATGACATTTGATTGTGCTTTGGCTAAATGCATAGAATTATGTCAATGTGAAAGTGTTGATGTTCCTCTTTTGGCATGATGTAAAACATGATTTTATGTGACTTAAGGATGTCTTGAAGTTTTATAACACGTCACATTATACCTTGCTTGATTCACATGATGATTATAGTTCATTGCTACTGAGATTATTATGAAATCTCATTCCCTCCTATATTAAATTATGTCTCAAATAGGAAGTGGCACATCTATGGACAAGGGCAAGAAGATAGTGTTGGGCTAAGAAGGCCATATGAATTATATGATATTGTGTAATGTATATTGTATTTTGGTGAACTTTACTATGAGTTTGTAATGGATCTTGGATATTGTTGACTTGTACCCATGTATTTATGATGTGCCCTAATGTTGAGAATATTGATTATGCAATGCTTGAATGGTATGGTGCATGGAAAAGAGAAAGAAATTCAAGAAATCATGAATTAGGGGATAAAAATGCCCCCAAACAAGGGTAATCTTATGTCACATAAAATAATGAGCAAATAGATGAATTTGGATTTGACATTTGGCAGACTTGTAGATCTCCTTTTTAACGTTAATAAGTGGTAGATAACTAAATTTGGAGTTTTGTGCTAAGAGATATGCCCTTTCAAAGTTGGACAAAAATACTAGAAAATTGGAAATTAGCCATGTGACTAGTGTAACTTGGCGAATTTTCTAGCTTTGTTTCATGGTGATCTAATGCCAATGAGTATTTTTTCCCTTATTGTAGGCATGACAAGCTTCAAATAGAAATTGGAACCACCTCATTTTGATTTTTCTACATTTAATTATGAATTTTAAATTTGGTAAAAATTTTAGTAAAGTGCTCGGAGGCTCTCTGTGACCCCAGGCTACAACCTGGGAAGTTGTGGTTGCGACTTGGAAGCAAAAATGGCTTTTGTGACCTCAAGTTGCAACCTGAAAGTACCAAGTCATGACCTAGACTAATATTTTGAAAAGTTTCTAATTTTTAAGCATTTTCTAATACTTAAGGCTTATATAATGATCTTAAAGGGTTCCAATTGTCATATAATGGGATAATAGAGGAGGTGTGACACTTTTTGGTATCAGAACAAAGGTTCTGGCTCTATATGGTTGCACTGTATTAATTGATTTGTGTTATGAAATGCAATTGCATGTTTATATTGGTTGTTATTTATTGTTTGTGAATTGGATTGCTTTGGTTATATGGTGTGTTATAAATTGAGTTAAGTACAGGGAAGGATATGGCCTATTGTGAAAATAGTGATTTTGGGAAGACAGTAAATCAAGGATGCCAGGGGAGCCATACCCAGGATGGTATCACCCACATGTTGAGGACTTTGATGATCCTACTTTGCCACCAGGGTACTGTCAGCTACTGAGTAAAATAGAGGATATTTACTTTGAGGAGGACTCCAATGAGATTATATAGCTCTATGATGGTGATGCCTAAAGTACCACGAGGCTTAGACCTGACCCAGATGAAATGGGCCCCAGCGTAATTAGAGCAGTGCCTATTAGGACTATGAGATTGGAGTAGATCAAAGTTAAAGACCTGCTAATCAAGAAAAGACCTTTATTGGTAAAGAAAGAGTTTTGAGACTATAATAACATCTTCTGAGAGTTTATCAAGCTGGGAAGACATATTCACTAGACCTAGAATCAGTATGCTACTATTTATCTAGATTATTTCTTCTATCTGAGGTTGCTACACAATGAAGTGCTTGAGGAGGTTCAATACATAGATGACACCCTCTGGTGCAAGGTATTAATGGATACACTATTGACTACTCACGTTTGATAGGAACAGCTCCGGTAAATCTGTAGATCCTCTATGTCACGTACTTTTGATCAGTTATTGAATGACTTAGAGCTCTTTGTGGCTACTTTGTCTCCTTTCTCTGCTTTTATAATGTAAATTAGGATGACTGTATGATATGAATATGATGGGCTGTATTAGTACTTGAACAATATTTTGCTGACTGTGCCACATTGATGTATATGAATAGAAAAGCAATATAAAGTATCTTTTCTGTAAAATGATAATTCTATTCCTTTTGTAGTTAAGAACAAACACAAAATGGTAAGAACAAGATAAGTATCTAGAATAAGGGGAGAATCATTAAGACCCCATGTCGATCCAATAGAAAAGATTATCGAGAGATTAGAGGAGTAGCAAAGGACCATGGCTGAGATACAAGCAACTTAAGCCAGACAAGAACAGGAAAGAGATGCTGCTATAGCTATAGCAGTAGCAGCAACTCTAACACAGTTATAGCAACCCAAGCAAGATATAGCTGGGACAGCCCAACTTGCTCAACAACCATAGGAAATAGCTCCTATGAGACCACAACCTATTGTGGAGCCTAATACATTGTAGTAGTGGATTGTCGGATTTAGGAACTACCACCCTCCAACTTTTGAGGGAACATTTGATATATAGGTGGCTAAGGACTGGATAAATCGGCTAGAGAAAATTTTCAATATCCCGGAATGCCTATCTGAAAGGAAGGCTCAGATGGTAATACAAGGGGAAGCAGATAGATAGTGGAGAAACACTGAGTGGGTCCTTCAAGCAAATGCAACCCTATCACTTGGGAAGTCTTTAAAGAACAATTTTTCTTGAAATCTTTTCCTCGCTCTGTCAGGGAAGAGAAGGAGGTAGAGTTTCTCATGATCAAGTAGGCAGCCAATAAACCTTTCAATGAATACTTGGCCTAATATATCAAATTATCAAGGTATTATACTTATTTCTAGCATATGAATGATGAACACTGGTTCACAGAAAAGATTATCAGAGGGCTGAAGCCCGAGTTAAGAGAGAAGGTAGCCCCACAACAACTTGAGGTTTTCAATAACGTAGTGGAGGTCTGTCGTATCACTGAGAATAGGAAGAATCATATGAAACTGGCTAAGGCAACCCCAACACTGAGAAGCCAGGGGCAAAAGCGGGTCAAGAAAGCACCTCCTTTAATGGCAGCCAAAAAAGGAGGAGGTTTAACTAGAATAAGAGGTTGAGGCAGGGAGCCCTACGAGGAGGTTATAAGAATGTTCATTGAGGATAAGAGTGTGAGCACTGTGGTAGAAATCATCGAGATAGGCTGTGCACTATAGGTCAGAACATGTGCTATAAATATAGAAAATTTGGACATTTTGCTAAGGAGTGCCCACAAAGTATTGATAGTACGGGTAGACCTCAGGCTTAGGGTAGGGTATTTGCCCTCAATCGGGAATAGGCTCGTAAGTCGCCCGAGATGATCTAGGGTACGGTTACTGTGAATGGTTACCTTGTGGATACAGCAGCCACTCGTTTATATCGTATGATTACGCTAGGTGCTTAGGTCTTGCTGCTAACACATTGCTATATGATTTGTGTTTCTACTCCCACTGGAACTAAAATTTTAACTTCTGTTGTCTGTTTGAACTGCATTGTTTGATATGCCCATTGTTGCACCACGTTAAACCTTATATGCATGCCTTTCTATGATATTGATATTATCCTTGGCTTGAACTGGTTATCTTCATAAAATATCCTTCTCGATTGTAAAAACAAAATGTTGATCCTTCCTACTTGAGAGTTGACCCCTTAGGCAGAGGCAAAATTAAATCTAATTACCACAACTCAGGCAGATAAGTGGTTGAGGCAAGGTTGCTAGGGTTATATAATATTCTTCTCGATAAAGGCAAAAATTGAGGAAGGCATTTCAGATATACCGGTGGTATGTGATTACCTCGAGGTCTTTTCAAAAAAATCAATAGCTTGCCACTTGAGCAGGAAATAGAATTTGCCATCGATTTGGTACTTGGAACAAATCTAATCTCAAAAGCTCCCTATCAAATAGCTGCAAATAAAATGGAAAAATTGAAAAAGCAATTAGATGAACTTTTTCCAACAGTGTGTCTCCATAGGGTGCACCAATGTTATTTGTAAAGAAGAAGGATAGTAGCTTAAGACTGTGTATAGGCTACCGAGAACTGAATAAGGTGATGATCAAGAATAAATATTTTGTTGCCTCGAATTGATGATTTATTGGACTAGTTGGCAGAAGCCACTGTATTCTCGAAGATTGACTTGAGGTTAGGCTATCATCAATTAAGAATCAAGACAAAAGATATTCTAGAAATTGCCTTTTAAACGAGATATGAGCATTATGTGTTTCTAGTGATGCTATTTGGATTAACGAACATGCCTACATTATTCAAAGATTATATGAACAAAATCTTCTAGCCATACTTGGATCGGTTTGTAGTAGTATTCATTGATGATATCTTGGTGTATTCTAAATCACTAGAAAAACATGAACTGCATCTGCGAATTGTACTGAGCACATTACGAGAAAAGCAATTGCATGCTAAATTGAGCAAATATGAATTCTGGTTGAACGAGGTTAAATTCTTGGGTCACATAATTACCCAGAAGGAGTGGCAGTGGACCCAAGCAAGGTAGAGGCCGTATCGAATTAGGAATGGCCCAAGATAGTAACTGAGATTAGGAGCTTTCTGGGATTGGCAGGTTACTATAGAAGGTTTATACAAGATTTCTCCAGGATCGCTCTATCGTTGACTAAGCTCACTCAAAAGAATCAACCATTTAACTAGGATACTTAGTATGAGGCTAGCTTCTAAGAGTTGAAACAAAAGTTAAACTCTACTCCTGTGTTGATAATATCTGATCCTATATTATCGTATGTGGTATATACTGATGTGAGTAAGCAGGGAATGGGATGTATGCTGATGCAACAGCGTCGAGTGGTTGCTTATGCCTCACGACAGCTAAGGACTCATGAGGAAAACTCTCTATCTCATATGCTTTGAAAATCTGGAGACATTATTTATATGGGGCCACCATAGAATTGTATTGTGATCATAAAAGCCTCAAGTACTTGTAGGACTAGAAAGAACTCAATATGAGATAGAGAAGATGCATGGAGTTGCTCAAAGATTATGACTATCAGATAAAGTACCATCCCAAAAAGGTAAATGTGGTAGCAGATGCGTTGAGTCGAAAGACGGTGTAGGTAGTGTCATTAATGATAAAAGAGTAGGAATTGATTGGAAATATCTGAGATTGGAATCTCACCGACCAGATACAATTGACGGTGGGCCAAATTGGGATTGCGAAAAACTGAAGCACAAATCATAGAACAAATAAAAGAGGCCCAACTGAGAGATCAACTCGCTGATATTCTTAAAGCTAAGGTGCTAAGAAAGGAGACACATGACCATGAGATAACTCTGAAAAGGATCCTGAAATACAAGGGAAGAACCTATATTCTCCCTAAAGTAGAGGATAAGGGGCAAATTCTAAAAGAGGCACATAAGAGCCGATATACCATACATCCAGGATGGCCAAGATGTATTGAGATCTTAGGGAATCATTCTGGTAGCCTGGTATGAAGAAAGACATGACAGACTATGTGTCAAGGTGCCTCACTCGTCAAAAGGTAAAGGTAGAACATCAGAAACTGTCAAGACCCTTATAACCTTTGAGCATTCCGGAGTGGAAATAAGATAGTATATCTATGGAGTTTGTCATGGGACCACCTTGTACACCATTAGGTTTCAATGCGATATGGGTAATTATGGATCGCTTGACGAAATTAGCTCATTTCTTAGCCATAAAGAAAGAGTACCAACCAGAGAAACTAGCATGGATATACATTAGGAAAATTATGAGGTTACATGGAGTACCTGAAACTATCGTATCTAACAGGGACCCAAGGTTTCTCTCTAAATTTTAGAAAGCACCACAGGAAGCTATGGGCACTAAGCTAAGTTTCAGTACAGCTCATCATCCACAGAATGATGGGAAAAAAGAATGCACTATTCAAACATTGGAAGATATGTTGGGAGCTTGTGCCCTAGACTTTAAGGGAAGCTGGAATGAGTACTTGCCACTAGTCGAATTCTCTTACAACAATAGTTACCATTCCAGTATCTAAATGGCTCTTTATGAAGCACTGTACAAGAGAAAGTATAGATCCTTGTTATGTTGGATAGAATTGGGAGAAAGAAGGATGTTCGGTCTCGATCTAGTAGAACAAACCTCACAACAGATTAAGATAATTCGGCAAAGGCTGCTTACGGCACAAAGCAGACAGAAAAGCTATGTCGACATATAATGAAAGCCTCTGGAATTTGAAGGTGGGGATCATATTTTTCTAAACGTATCTCTAACTACTGGTACTGGAAGGTCGATTAAGGCTTGGAAGTTGACGCCTAAATTCATCAGACCCTTCTAAATCTTGTCAAGAATTGGCCCGATGGCGTACAAATTGGCCCTACCCCCTAATCTTAGTCAGATTCATGATATCTTTCATGTCTCTTAATTAAAGAAATATCAGCCAGATCCCTGTCATATCTTAGAATATGAAGATATAGAGCTGCAGGATAACCTCACTTTCGAGGTTAAACCAGTGAAAATTGTTGATCGATGGGTTAAGCAGCTATGTAACAAGACTATTCTGATGGTTAAAGTAATCTAGAGGGATCTAACTCAAGAAGAGGCCACTTGGGAGGAGGAAGATGATATGAAAGCCAGATACCCATAATTGTTCACATAAGGCATGTTTCTAAATTTCGAGGACGAAATTTATTTAAAGAGGGGAGGAATTGTCACATCTTGACAAATTTTATATGGACATAGGGAGTTAAAAATTAGGATAAGGGCCAATGTAGAAAGTAGATAGAGAGATTAAATAACTTTTGATGTGAAACTCCGATAGGGTCCCTGCTGGCATTTTCAGAATTATCGGTTTAAGAAGGGTAAAACAGGAAAATTTGAAAAAATTTCTAGAAAATTTCCAAAAAATAGTAAAAATGTGAATTAGAGGTTTTAGAACCTCGATGGAGGCTCTAAAGGTGAAATTGATGTGAAAATAAATTATTACGGAATTTCCCGAACACAGAGTTTTTTTGGAAAAATAATAGAAAATTGGAGGAAAATAATTATTTTAAATAGTTAGAGGCCTCAATAATTCTTAAAAAATATTGATTAATTATCTAAATATTTATGAGAATTTATAAAAAAAATTTTAGGTCTTAGAAGTGTAGCAATTAATCTTTGAAAATTTATTTCCCTGCAGTTTTACTGATAGAGGCCTAATCGGGAAAAATTCAAAATAAATGGTTAGAGATGGAGGAAATTCCTCAAGATTTTTAGATCATATACTTATAATAAAAGAGGATTTTTCATGAAGAGAAATAAATTTTTGGAGGCCTAGAAAAGTTATGGAATGTTACTAGTGAATGGTAACAGATAAAGTTTCAAAATGGTTTGGCATGTGATTTGGTTTGTGGGCCATCTTTTTAGGCCATCTTAAACCATAAGTAGGCCCCACATTGGGTCTGGAGAAGGCCCAAAATTTGTGCACAATCAAGACCCTTCAATTAAATGGAAATGAAACCCATTTTTGACACAAATCTTGGAATATTCTAGAAAATAGACACATGGCTTGATTTGAATGTATCCCAAACTTGATGGCAGCCAAGTGCCCTTCTTAGGTGGCACTTTAGTCATCCAAAATAGGGAGAAAATGGCAGATTATTTTGCCTATAAATACCCCCTCTAAATACATAAAAATGGTGAAAAATTGGAAAATCTTAGGGAGGGTCTATCCAACCAATTTCCAGACTTATAGACCAAAAATTTTGAGTGATTTAGGGCGAGAAATTAGCAAGATTTGGTCAAGGATTCATTAGATTTTTACATAAAAATTCAAGGGGTTCGGTCTGAATACTTGGTTATTAGGGAAGGATAGAAATCTTAAATATGAAGTGGAATAAGCATGTTTAAGTAGTGGTTGGATTGATTTTTGGAAGAAAACCAACTTAGGTTTTGCTTATGCATTATTTCAACCAATACAGTTTAAAGGGGGAGGAGTTTGATTTTCATAAATCTGATTGATATTTGAATTCTACATGAAAAATTGTGTAGGAATGAGCCATGAGATTATTGGAATCAAAGGAGGAATGATTATGTAAAAATCAAAGGAAAGTGGGGATTTAAGTAGAGCATTGGTGTTTAAATTTGAATAATTGTTAATGTAGCTTGTATTTTATGCCTGGATTAATAGGCTTTGAGGAGAGGAAACAAGAAGAATCATATCCCCTTAAGGAGACCGAATTGTACAAGGACTAAGAGGTAGCATTGAATTATAATTTGATTGTTTATCTTGCTTGTTTAATGTGATTATGTTAATAGCTTGAATTAAGGAACTTATATTGTGGTAATTGTTGATTTGATGACATTTGATTGTGCTTTAGCCAAATGCATAGAATTATGTCAATGTGAAATTGTTGATGTTCCTTTTTTGGCATGATGGGAAACATGAGTTTATGTGACTTGAGGATGTCTTGAAGTTTTATAACATGTCACATTATGCCTTGCTTTATTCACATGATGATCATAGTTTATTGCTACTGAGATTTTCGTAAAATCTCATTCCCTCCTATGTTAAATTATGTCTCAAATAGGAAGTGGCTCATCTCTGGACAAGGGCAAGGAGATATTGTTGACCTAAGAAGGCCATATGAATTATATGATATTGTGTAATGTATATTGTATTTTGATGAACTTTACTATGAGTTTTTAATGGATCTTGGATATTGTTGACTTGTACCTATGTATTTATGATGTGCCCTAATATCGAAAATATTGACTAGGCAATGCTTGAATGGTATGATGCATGGAAAAGAGAAAGAAATTCAAGAAATCATGAATTATGGGATAAAAATGCCCTAAACAGAGGTAATTTTGTGTCACATAAAATAATGAGCAAATGGATAAATTTTGATTTGACATTTAGCTAACTTATAGATCTCTTTTTTAGCTTTAAGACTAGTGGTAGGTCACTAAATTTTGAGTTTTGTTCTAAGTGATATTCTCTTCCAAAGTTGGACAAAAATACTAAAAAATTAGAAATTGACCATATGACCAGTGTAACTTGGGGAATTTTCTGGCTTTGTTTTGTGATGATTTGATGTCAATGAGTATTTTTCCCTTATAGTAGGCATGACAAGGTTCAAATAGAAATTAGAATAACCTTGTTTTGACTTTTCTACATTTAGTTATGAATTTTAAATTTGGTAAAAATTTCAGTGAACAATGAACAGTACTCAGAGGCTCTCTGTGACCCCAGGTCACAACCTGGGAAGTTGAGGTTGTGACCTGGAAGCAAAAATGGCCTCTGTGACCTCAAGTCATGACGTGGAAGTACCAACTCATGACCTGGACTGAAATTTCAAAAAGTTTAGAATTTTTGAGCATTTTCTAATACTTAAGGCTCTTATAATGATCCTAACGAATTCCAATTGTCATATAATGGGATAATAAAGGAGGTGTGATAATAAACACTGAAACTCAGAAAGTAAAAACAGAGTAATGAATGCAAAGACTAATTTCAACAGTTGGTAGCTTGATTCATTCATTGCTTTATTCAATGCTCTTCGTGCCATTAATAGTAAGAGACTTTCAATTTTCTGTTAGACAGACACAAGTTGCAACGGTTGTTTGTAACAAATACAGTTCTAACACAATAGCTTGAGCCTATAATATAACAGTTGAGCTTCGTGACCTGTGGAAATATTTTGGTAGAGAAATAAGCTTTCTTTATCAGAGAATATAAGTGTAGAGCAGAATAGATAATGATCTTTGAACTTTAATGTAAAAGGAGAAAATCATTAACCAAAGATCAGATGATCAGAGAATCAAAATTATCGAAGAGCTGATTGATAAGTAGCTTAATCGATAAAGTTACCGATTAATAGAAATAAGGCAATTTGGGAAAAAAAACAGAATCACTTATCAAAGTCATTATGGATCATTCACTTTATAGAACAGGTTATTGATACAGAGTGAACTGTAATCATAGTGAAAAATACTTCTAAATCACTTGAAAGACTTGTAACCTAAAACAGGTGCCTTCTCAGCTTTTTATAAGAACATAAGATGATTAATGAAGGCTGAGAAAAGCTTGAAGATAAGATAATATCATATTTTCATAAAAGTATCATGAAGAATAGTTTTAAGAAATGTGTTTAAACTTTATGGAATAGATTATGAATAATTTACTTTATCCAACAACTTATCGATAATTAAAGTAACTGTAGAAAACCATTTGAAATAAATTTATCTAAAATGTTATCGATGAGTGACTTGATCGAACATGTTATTTGAAAAGCTATCTGAAGCACTTAGACAAGGTGAGATGGGAAAAACATGATATCAATCGATAAAATGATCGATAAGTGCATTTATCAATTAGATGATAGATAATTGTGATTATCGATAAAATGATCGATAATTGACCAAATAAAACTTGAAGTTGAGTAAGACTGTGAGAAGCTTAATTGAATAGCTTATCGAACATAGTAGGAAGTTTAGAAAGACAAATATAGACAGTTTTAGAACAAATTATCGATAAGTATGATTATCGATAAGGTGATAGATAACTCAAAATGTGTTCTAAATAGATATGGTTTGAAGGAAACTTACCAATTATCTAACATGTGATTGACAACCTCATTTATCCCTGAGGTTATTGATGAGCTTGTCAACAGAGAGAAACTTATCCTTTTTACCTGATAGGTTATTGATCATTTAATTTATCAATCAAGTGATTGATAATTTCCTAACAATAACCATATTCAAGCAAGTTTACTAATGATCAATAAGGTGATCGAACAATACATTTATCTAAGAGGTTATCTAGAACAGTAGTTATGTAACATGTTATCAATAAAGCTTAACAGTATTTAAACTTTTAGATATTCAGTCATTGATCTGACACGTGTTCGATCAACTCAATGATCCAAAAGATGATTGAATAACAGTTTAACAGTTTATATAGAGAAGCTTAACTACTTATTTTGTTATCATCAAAACCTTAAATCTAACACCTTTAGCCGCCAAATCTAATTCCATTTGCTTCTATTTGGTTGGTTATTTGGTAAAAAGTGAAGGCGTTACAAGGTCAGAAGAAAGAAATCTTATGTATCTTCAATATGGGGAGATAGCTCATATGTAGAAGAAGGTGGTGATGAAAAGGAAACCGCCAATATTAGTCTGGTTGTGCACAAACAAAATGAATCAAAAGTAGAGGACGTAAACTATTTGACCCTTCTTATGATGAATTACAATATGAATATGATGCTTTGCATTCTGGTTTCATAAAAGTTGTCAAAGAGTTAGTAAGCTCCAAAAAGAAAGTTAACACTCTAGAGGAGCAACTATAGAAAGGAGAATTTCACAACCTTGTGCAAACTATGAAGAGCCAATAAGGAAGAACCAAGGTTAATAAAAAAAACTCTTTAAAAATTCACCAAGGGAAGTGAAATGCTCAAGGTAATTCTTAGATCCTAAAGATGCACATCCAACAAATCCAGACTAAGATATGATCCTACTCTAGATAAGATAAAGGAAAAGGGGAAGAATGGTGAAAAATCCTACCTAAATTTCTTCTGACATTTAGTTCATACTTCTAGTCCTTTTGCATAATGTCCATATTACAACCATAAGGTTCATACTATACTTTCTTATATCATAAGAAGAAAGCGACTTATAGGACATTAAAATGGGTAGCTAAAGATACTTATGTACCAAGGTTATTCATATTAACCTGAAAAGGCCAAGAAAGTATGGGTACTTAAAACTTGATTTTCTTTTATGCAGATTTATCTTAAAGCATCCAAGACAAACAAGAAGTACACTGATAGTGGATGTTCAGGACACATGACCAGAAATAGTGACAAATTCTCAAAATCTCAAACTAAAAGACGATAGAAAAGTAAGCTTTGGATGAAAACAATGAGGATAGATTGCCAAAATTGGTGAAATTAGAAGCAATCATGGAGTAAGAATAAAAAATGTGTACTATGTCAAAGGACTCTACCACAACTTACTCAATGTGAGTCAAAGTGCTAACAAAAATAACTGGGTCATTTTTAATTGAGAAAAATGCTTGGTGATTAGCAAAGAATATCTAAAACTTGTCAAAGAAAAGTTAAAGACAAAACTTAGAGCATTAAGGGACGGGAACTGTTATACCATTACAATTGGTTGTAATTCCTCGGATAATTGTTTTATTAGTCATGAAGAGAAAATTTAGTTATGGTATGAGTGTTTTGCTCATGCCAATATGAACCAAGTATCTAAGTTGGTGAAAAAGGATTTAGTGATTGGTTTACCAAAAAGTAAAATTTAAAAATACTATTACTTGTGATGCTTGCCAAAGAGGAAGACAAATAAAGTCCTGTTTCAATCAAAGACGATAGTCTCAACTGAGAGGCCACTCCAAATGCTTCATATGCATTTGGTTGGTCTAGCTAGAGTCAAAAGATTCAGAGCAAACTTATATACTCCTTTGATGGTTGATAACTATTTAAGATTTACATGGACTTTATTTCTTTCTCTTAAGGATAAGACATTTGATGCGCTCGTAATCTTTGCTAAAAAGGTTCAAAATGGGAAACGTTCTTTTATTATGTCTATTAAAGCATATCATGGTGGAGAATCTAAAAATAATGGGTTGGCTAACTTCTATGATGAACACGAAATTGATCACAACTTCTCAACTCCACGAACACCTTAATAGAATAGATTCATTAAAAGGATGAATAGAATTCTCACAGATATGGCTGGAGCCATGCTCAACAAGAAAGGAGTATCCTAAGTTTTCTGGGTAGAAGCAATGAGTATGACTTGTTACATTTTCAATAGAGCCTATATCAGAACTATGTTTGGGAAGACACCATACGAGCTCTAGAAGGAAGAAAAGCCAAACCTAACTAATTTAAGGATCTTCGATAGCAAATGCTTCATCCATAGTAATAATAAAGAAAATATTGGTAAAGTCGATCCCAAATTTGATGAAGGTTTATTTCTTGGCTAGTCTAGTCAAAGTAAAGCTTATCGAGTCCTTGATTAAAAAGCTTTTACTCTCAAGGAATCTATTCATGTAGTGTTTGCTGAAGTTTAATCAAAGCCTTTAGATGATGATACTGAGATTATTCAACATTTTGAAAAATTTAATATTAAAAAAATCTCTACCTCAACCTTACTTGTTTGAAAATGAAAAACAAGAAGAAAATGTTTCATAAACCTTGAATGATCAACCTAAAGCTTGAAAACACATTAAGGATAATCTTTTGGAACAATTGGTTGAGTCGATGAAAGGGTAAGAACCTGAAGACGAGTGTTCAATTAAGTACATTTTTTTACATTTATTTCTAGCATTAAACCTGCTAATGTTGACGAAGCTTATCAAATGAATTCTGGATAGTAGTAATATAGGAAGAGTTAAACCAATTTGAGAGGAATCAAGTTTGGAACTTAGTACCAAGGCCTGATGACAATCTAGTCATAAGTACTAAATGGGTACTCAGGAATAAGCTCGATAAATTTGCTGTAATCATTAGAAACAAAGCTAGATTAGTTACAAAAGGCTATAATAAAAAAGAAGATATTGATTATGAGGAAACATATGCTCTAGTAGCTAGAATAGAGTACATATGAGTACTCTTAGCCTTTACATGTATAGAAGGTTTTAAATATTATCAAATGGATGCTAAAAGTGCTTTTCTAAATGGTTAAAGATTCAAGCTTTCCTAATCACGTTTATAAACATAAAAAGGCTTTATATGGTTTAAAGCAAGCTCCTACAGCTTGATATGAACGTCTTAGCAATTTCCTTATAGAAAAAGGCTTTGAAAGAGACAAAGTAGACACACCACTTTTTATCAAAAGAACTAAAAAAGATATATATGTAGTTCAAATTTATGTTGATAATATTATTTTTGATGCTATTAATGAGGATCTTTGCCAAGATTTTGCAACAGTTATGCAGGAAGAATTTGAAATGTCTATGATGCGAGAACTCAATTTTTTTTTCTGAGATTGCAAATTAAGTAAAGAAAAAAAATGGAATTTTCATCTTTCAGACCAAGTATCTCAGAGAAATCTCAAAGAAATATAGTCTCGATCAAGCCAATGGAGCACAAACTCTAATGAGTTCAACTATCTCACTAGACACTGATTGAATGATTATTTCATTACTCTGTCTCATAGCTAGTAGGCCCAATATCCAATTTAGTATGGGATAATATGCAAGCTATCAATCCACTTCTGAAGAATCACATGAAGAAGCCGTAAAGAGAATTTTCAAGTATTTTAGGGGAACACCTAAGCTTGGAATCTGGTGTCCCAAGGGTGGAGTAGAATACTTGTTAACATACTCAGATACTGCCTATAGGGGATGCAAAATTGATAAAAAAAAAGTATGAGTAGACAACATTAGTTTCTTAGCTGATGTCTAGTTTCATACTTCAGTAAGAAGTTAAATACAATGGCCATTTCTTCATTGGAATTTGAGTATGTGGCTACAGCTAGTTATTTCGCTCAAATAGTATGGCTAAAATAGCAATTACAAGACTTAGGGCTCAATCTCAAAGAAACTCCAATCGTTTGTGATAACACGAGCGTTATAAGTCTTTTAGAGAATCCAGTACATCATGCCTGAACAAAGCATATTGATATTTGACATCACTTTACTCGAGGCCATGTATAAAAGAAAGATGTGAAGGCTGAGTTCATTTCCACTTATTTACAGCTTTCAGATATCTTCACCGAGCCTCTAGCACAATAACAATTTACTTACAAAACAAGCGAATTGGGAACGGTAAATCCCAATAAGTTGTAAGAAATTTTGTTTCTTCTCATGATATTAGTTATTTCAATTAGTTATTTTAATGATTTGTGAACTAACTTAAGCACTAGAGTATCTAGAATTTTATTTTGTAGGATACTCTGTTTTGGCAACACAAAAATATGGGTAAACAAAGGAACACTTACTTGAGAAACTTCTCGAGAAAGGCCTATGAAATTGGTTGAGGAGTATGAAAACAAGCGGGACATTTCTTGGGAAACTTCTCAAATAATGCATTTCTCAATAAAATGATCAGAAAATGAAGAATCACAGAAGAACGCTATGGAAGAACTTAAGAATGTACTTAAGTTACATAGTTCTTAAGAACATTATAGACAAATGCATGAAGAAGGAAAAGAGGAAATAAAGCTTAGATTCTCGACAACATTATTGATAAGCAAGGTTCTCGATAAATTTATTGATAAACCTTCATGGTAACCTCTAACCTTTTCTTCTTTAAATGTTATTTAAAATTTTTTTGAAAAACTTAAAAAGGTTATCAAGAAACCCAAAACTCAATAACATTGTTGAGAAATTTTCTATGAATTTAAAAAAAGGAGTTTATTTTTTCCTAGTTCTCAATAATGTTGTCAAGTTTGAGTCGAGTTTTAAATAGCTCTCTCTTAGTTTCATGAACCTAACTTAAGAAACCACTCACCTTTTTTGTCTATGATTCTCTCAACCCAGGTCCTACACTTAAAATCTCTCTCAAATACCTTCAGCTCTAAATCTTCTAACCTATTTCAAGTATTCTAAAACTATTTGTTCCATTAAAAAAATCTCTTAAAAGCTCTCATTTGGCTTGTATCTTCAACATGGCTTGTGTAAAGAAACTAGGAAACAATAGAGAAGAGGAAAGCACTCGGGAGTACTCTCAATCACCTCAAACTTAAGTCACTCTTCCTTCTAAGACCAAGAAGACAAATTATCGACCAGAGGTGTAAATAGAGAAGAGTCAGCCCAAGAAGATAGGAACCTTGAAATTATGGAACAGTAAGGCTCAATCCCAATTATCTTCTAATGAAACACCAAGCAATAGGAAGACTCGTTCAACCTCAAAACTGCCCATTGTATTTGAAGGTTCAGAAACAGAATCAGACCTAGGGATTTCAGAAAAGGAAACACAAAGAGCTATTAAACAAGCTCTACAACCCACAATGCTAAGACAACCTAAATAAAATAAAATGAAAGAATATCTCAACCAACTACCTTACAAGGTAACCCTCCCACTGCTCCTAGGAATTTATCTAGACAATTTTTGGATGGCAATTTGGATGACGGGGTAGATATGAGAAAATATAAATTGGACTTTGCAAATAAAAAGTTTTACCCCCATGATATATGTTGATCTTCAGTACCTAATAACTAATAAGAAGATCAAGCTTGACCTTTCCAAACCTATAAGGTACTATGAGAAGTGGCTAAAGATAGATATACCATATAGTCCCAAAGTTGTCAGACATTTCTACTGCAATATGAAAATTCATGACACTTATGATAAGGAAGGGAATCAGACATGAAGCTATTTGACTACGAATATAAGAAAAAGAGAAATCAAACTAGACCTAGGACTTATTAATATACTCATGGGCACAAATGATCATGAGAAATCTATAGCAATGTCCTCAGCCAAAGCCTATAAAATCGTGATACAAAGTGATAATTATCCTAGTTAATTAAACTTTACTCTAGGAGAAATGTGTGACTATTATCAGATAATACACTAGATCTATTCAAGAGGGATGGTCAATAAGCTTGAAAGCTTCTCCCACTTAATTGAAGAAGATTTCAAGTTACTCGCTTGAATAGTTAGTAGTGAAAAAGTCAACATCAGGACACATATCTATAATGAGATTAGAAACTTTGTCATCAGTACTACTTGAGTTACTCCAATCCCTTACCATTAGTTGGTCTCTTTCTTCCTCACTCAACATAATATCCATCATTTGTAAGAAAGAGACAAGGAAAAGAAGGTTCCACTTTTAGGGACTGTGCAACCTAATAGGATGCACATTCATCTTTCGTTTACTACTACTCAGAAGAAGCCCTAAAACGAAAAGAGCAAGGGGAAACAACCAGCTATTACCACCTCTAAACTTTAGGATAAAGCTTAATCTTCATCTAAACTTAGTCAATCTATAGCCCCCTCTTTTCTTGGAGCCTCAAATCAATAGATACTTCAAGTAAAGTTGCAGGCCTTCGAGATAAAATAATTACTATGGGGAAGAAGATTAGAGAAATCATGGATAAGAAGTTTAACACCCTCAACATAGTATTGCCTTTACACAGATAGGCCATGGTTGTGTTAGAAAAGAGTGTGTTTGAAAGATTTGATCATTTGGAAAAGCAACTTTTAGACTTGAAAAATCTTCTGCTTTCTCAACACACTACCTCTCTCAGGTATGAGCCCTCTTTCTCTTATAATGAGCTCCTTTTTAGTCCTCTCTCATCTGGTCCTACCACATATAGAGCTAGAACATGCCAAACGGAATCACATTATATGGATTAGGCTTAGAAAAGCAAAGTTTGAAAAATCACTTTCTCAAGTTACTATTCATTTAGTACCCTAGGATTTTGGCCAATTTTAAAAATTCATAGCTAATTCCAAAAAAATCAAATAGGGTAGTTCTATATTCTATTTGAAGATCTTTCATTTTTTAACATAGAAAAAAAAAATACTTACAAGTCATTACTCATTCCATTCAGGCTCTACTTTGTTTCCAAAAAATACTATTCATTTGGTCATTTTCAATTTTCAGCTTTATTACCATAACTCAAGAATTCATAACTTTCTATACATAGATCTAAATTAAGTAGTCTACTACTCTATTTAAAGTTTAAATGTGAACTTTGAGCTTACCAAATCTCATGGTCATATTCCATCATTTTACTAGGAAATATGCGGCCACAAGTTCATGGTTTTCCAAGAATTTTTAATGCTTCTAAATTCATTAACTTAAGGTATTTAGGCCATGATCATGCTACATTACCAAAATCCATCCATGCAATAACATATTCATGCCTAATTGAACTTCTTAGAAATAGGTTATAATCTTTTACTAAAGTTACATAAGTTACATAGCCTTACCCAAGTTCATAATTACATAACATGTTCATAAACACATAGTTGCATGATATCTCACATAAATTGGCCTCAATCTTCCAGATTCTTCCCTTTATCTCTTGAAAAGCCAGCCTCTAATGGCATCATTTAGATATAAAGAGGGGTGAGTTTTCAAAAAAAAATCTTAGTAGCAAGGAATAACAATTATAATGCTAATAATGTAAGGTTATATCATGCCACATGTCAATCACATTTTCATGATTTTGCCAACATTATCATGCCATAAGAAGGGAGCACATTATCATATCGTCTAGTAACTCAATCATGTAAATTTCCAAGGCATAAAATGTAAGAGTTAAACACATTATATCATAGCTAGCTCAACCATATCATGGTATAAAAACACATAGTAAACAACTAATGCAAAGTAACATTAAAATTGTAAGTTCTTGCTACCTTGAACAAACCCTTGATTCTTGCTTTCTTTCTATTGGCCTTGAAACTCCTCTTGCCAATGGTCAATGCCTATCAATCATACAATAGGGGTATTATAAATATCAACTCAAACAATCAATAATAACTTAACTTGACATAAATCCTAACCCTTATCTTTGATTTCAGGGTTTTTGTATCATCTTTCCAAATATGATTCGCACATGTTTTTTCTACATGATTTTGAATGTAGAATATATATTTAAACTTAGATTCATCAAATTCTAACTCTTTCACCCAGTTTCGCACTTGGCTAAAAGGTAGGGTTCTTGGGTTCAAAATTTTATTTTCAATTTTAATGCTTCCAAATATGTTTTCTCAACATGATCTTACACTTCTAAACTTGTTAGAAGCCTCAAATTAACATGAATCAAACCCTAACCTCATGTTGTTATCTTGGCTGAAGTGCATATACACATGCAAGAAGTTGGAATTCTTCCATACATAAAATTGTAACACAAGTTTCCAACCTTTTTCCTATCCTTTAATCCCTAAGTCACCTTTTAGTCATTCGTATCAAATTATATGACATCTTGGGCAGCACATTATCTTAGGGTTTTTGTGCCATCAAATTCCACCAAAATTAAATCCAGATCAATTACTAATTAAGGCAATTAAATTCTCAAAAGAATCCTTAACTTACCTTAGATGAGTACTTGAACTTGTCTCAGTTTCCTTCTTCCTCTTTCTTTTCCTTTTTCCTTCAATTTAAGAGCAAAACCTTTCCTCCCTTGATTTCTCTATTTTAGCCAAATTATGGGTCTTGGAGGGGGTATTTATTGACAAAATTTTTGCCATAGCTTTACCATTTTGCCCTTGGTAAATTATTAAAATTCCCATGACTACATGTCTCATGAACATGTCTTTCCTTCTATGATCATGCCATGTGTCCTCTTGTCTTTCTAACATGTGATTAAAAACTAATATAAAATTATAATTTAGCCTCTTCAAATTATGCCCCTTGAGAAATGGCATAATTCTAACCTTGTCCCCCACTAGCAAGAATGGCACTAAAATTGCTCGAAAAATAGGAGAAAAAATTGTCTCACCAAACTTTAGGTTATTCCATTATATAATTCCACTATATCAGTTAAATTCTTTTAGATCCTGTCCAATACAATAGCTTTAAAAATTCATCTCTGTATGCCATCAATTCTCTTTTGTTGAGGAGAAGTTCACCAATTTTTCTAAGGTCAAAATTGAACTTGTAACTCCTTCTATTTAAATTTTCTTAAAATCAGTCTTTTATTGACATAATTTGGGTTTAAATATTTTTAAAGCTAACCTCTACACTTGTCATATCCTATTAACTTTAACATGGTAAATGAGGAACTTAGATCTGACAAAGGGCCAGGTAGTATGGTACAGACAAAGACGGAATTTACTGGTATAAGGAAATGAATTTTTAGAGACAGTGAATTTAACAAGATCTAAGAAAAATGTAACTAACATCGTGGAATTATACAGTGCAATTGCCATAAGCTTAGTAGGGCTAAATTTTTCCCGATTCTTCTAACCTATATGGCTTTATTTGAGGAGGGTGAGGACTAGATGGAATAATACAATTTTTTGAAGGATAGAATTGAAAGATTGGAATTTTGAATAAAATATGTGGATTTTTACACATGGGAGCTTATATGTCCTATGAGGTGGCACTTCAATCACTTTGGAGGACACCTAAAGGGGGCATGTGGTGTGCTTCAAGAGGAAGAAGAGAAAAGATAGAGCCAAGTGTCTGTTAGTGGCAGTCTCACCCAAGAGGGGGTGAATTAGGTGAATTATAAAAATTTGCAAAATTAAAACTAAGAACTATAAGAAACAAAGAGTGTGAGTTTAGAAAGATTTCACCGTAGAGAGGAAGACACAGGATTTATACTGGTTCGGTCTCAACCACTTGACCTACGTCCAGTCCTCAGAACACCTCTGAGTATTTCACTATGTTCCAAGATTGATCGGGCTCTTGGCGCCTCAGTACAGTAATTGAAACTCTCAATCACTCCCCCTTACTTCCTATAAGGTTACAAACCCACTCAAGAGTCCACACTCTTAAGTATCACACAAAACGTGATTAATGAAGAGTAAGTAAACTCTTTTACAGAGTAAATAAATGATAATCACTGACGCTCAGTGTTATGAAAGAACAGAGTATTGAATGCAACAGTAAATAATCAACAGAGGGTAGCTTGCGTATTCAATCTGTTCATTTAATGCTTCTTGGTGCCTTTTATAGTTGAGGTCGTTTAGTAACCGTTACACAGAAGAGCTTCTAGCCGTTGAGAGTCCAGTTGCGTGTTTTTCTAGTTGCAACGGTTTTCGCCATTAATGCTTCTGACAAGGTAGGTTACAGGCTACTTAGACAACCGTTGGAGAGCCGTTGGGATTTTCTTCGTAATCTGCAAAAATACATTAATTCAATAAGTTTTTCTTTGTAGAGTAAGATCAAAAGTAGAACCGAACAAATGATAAAACAAATATTCATAGTTTACGGTTAGAATCAATCGGTTGTTAAATGTGCTGGGTAATAACTAAACGTGCTTGATTGAAGTGATGTTCGATTACTACTTGATCGATCAGGTTATCGATTATTCTGAGTGAAAGCTTTTGAAACAGATAACTAAGATTATCGATCAAGTGATGGATCAATGGTTTATTGATCAAGTGATCGATAAAAGGAAATAGTGACATCATATTGCTATGCAAAGAAAAGGAAGATCAAGGTCACTTTTGATTTTGAAACTTTTTAAATAGTGAGTTAAGACATTTATGAAGCTGAGAAAAGCTCGAATGAAATAGATGATACATTTTGAAAAACATTGAGACTAGTTAAAGTTTAAACCAAAATCGCCTTATGATCAAACAAGTGATCGAACACTTGTTGATCGATCAGGTTATCGATAAACAAAGTGTTATAGAAATAAGTTTTGAATCACTAATTTTTGAACACTTTATCGATAAATAGATAATGGATAACCTTATCGATAAACAATAAGCAAGAGTATATTTAGTGAAAACACAGGCTATGTAGGTTGATCGAATAGGTGATCGATAAAAGGCTGATCGATAATGTTATCGATAAAGAGATTTATTCTTGTAAAATAAAAGAGTTGATTTATCGATCATGTTATGTGAAAATAAGGTAAACATAAAGTGTGGTGATCAATAATATTATCGATAATCTGATTATCGATCCGGTGATCGAAGGGCCACGATCTAATAATGATGTGTTGATTATCGATCATGTGATCAATAATTTGCTGATCGATCAGGTGATCGATAAGCCACTGAAGTAAATACCTGCACATAAAGTTATGAGGCAGTGTTCAATCATATTATCGATAAATGGCTGATCGATAATGTGATTGATAAATGGCAACAAAAGCAAAACATAGAATGAGTAAAGCACATTACCATTTATCTGTCTTCTCATCGATAATCGGTTTATCGATCATGTGAGCGATAAATACCTATCAAATTTGTATCCCGATATTCGATCATCCTGATTATCGATCAAGTGATCGATAATTTATTCAGATTTTCATACACAACCAAGTTAAGAATGATCGATCAAATGATCGAGCAACACATTATCTAACACGTTATCGATCAAAGTTTCTGGTGAGTTTACTTAATTGAACAAAGATATTATCTATCAGCTTATCGATAAAACCTTGATCGATTAGATGATCGATCAACATACTGAAACACAGATTACTTACTTTGTTATCATCAAAACCTTAATCCTAACAGTGTCCTATGGTAAAAATCAATGGTGAATTAAGTTACCATATAATCAAGACTTATGGTAGTTTTATAAATATCATTTCCTCTCCTCACAAGCCACTCTTTTTGGCCAGTTTAGAGAGCTTGAGAGGCAGAGTGATTCGGCCAAAGGGAAAAGAGAAGGAAGAGAGAAAGAACAAGATGAATTCAGGTGATTTAAAGCCATTAATCAAGGCAAAAAGATGCCTATCCTATCTAGTGATTGAATTTCTATAGATTGATGGTTTTCAATTGATTTTGGTAGAGTTTAATGGTTGAAAATCCTAAAAGGCTGATACTGCACAAACTGTCTCTTGATGATTTATGATTGATATCAAGTTATTATATGTATTAAAGGATAGGGAATGATTGTTTGATAATGATTAAACCTTATTGTTTGAAAGATGTCAAGTTGTGCGCACTTGGGATACTGTTTAGCCAAGAGGAGCAGGCTACCCTAGGGTTTGATTTTTGTTGTTTTGATGGTTCCAATGGATTTAGAAGGTGATTTTATGTAGGGATATGTGAAGAACATATGTTTGGAAGCATTAAAATTGAAAATGGAATTTTTGAACTATAAGAGACTATTCGGCCAAACTGAATAAGGGAAGAAGGAATTGGATTTTGAAGCATGAAAAATTATGTAAGAAAAACCTATAAGAATTATGTTAAGAATGATAATGCTAAAACCCTAAATTAAAGGTTAAAAAGGATAAGGTTTCATAAAAGATTGTGTAATGGAATGTTGTTATTGATTTGTAATGCATTTATTCTTGTTAATTGATAGGCAATATTGTTAAGCAAGTGAAAGATCAAAAAGTAAGGAAGGAGGCCATGTGAATCAAGGGCATAAGAGGTAGCTTAGAACTTATAATTTAATGTTATCTTGTTTGGCTGTTACTTTGTGTAATTTCTTGATTATGTGCCATGTTATGGTTGAACTTGTTTGATGATAATGTGCTTGATTTGTTGTATTGTATGCCTTGGCAAAATGCATTAGTGTATTGACTTTGTAATGGTTTTATACCCTCTTTCATGGCATGAAAGTTAGTTAAATGCTTGTGAAATCACTTGTAACATGCCTTGCTTGATTGACATTATAATTGTAATTCTTTGCTACTAAAATTTTTATGAAATCTCATTTCTCTCCATGTCCAAATAACACCAATAGGGGCTACAAGTCGTCATGAAAAATGGCACATCCTATTAGTTTTAACCTTGGAAATGAAGAATATAAAATAGACCATGGGTTAAGCAGGGTAGTCAACAGATAGATGACATAACTTTTGAACTAAAACCAGACCGGGACAAAACTATCATTTCTGCAATATTCAGTTAATAATAAATAGAGCAGGAATGTAGACTTAAAATTCTAGAAAATTTCCCAAAAAACATGAAAAATAGAATAAAGGGTATGGAATAGTATTTGAGGCTTGAAAGATGAAACTTGAATGAAAATAATTTATTTGGAATTTTCGCTAATTAAAGGAAAATTGGCCAAATTGTACTATTTTAAATATATAGGGGCCTTAGTAATCCGTGAAAAAATCAGGACAATTAATTGAAGGATTATTATGAATTTTAAAATTGTTCCCAACATCTAGAGATGCAGAGGTTAGTTTTAAATTATTTAAAGCTAAAAATTATATTAGTAAAGGACCAATTTTAGGAAAAACTCAATTGAATGAGTTATGGACCAAAATAAAATTTGAGAAAATTTGTGAAACCTTTCCTCATCAAAAAGAAGTTATTGGCATAAGGAAATGAATTTTTTGGGATAGTGAATTCAATAGGATCCGAGAAAAATTTAACCAATTATGTGAAATTATACAGTGCGATAGCCATAAGCTTGATGGGCCAAAATTTTCCCCATTTTTCTGGCCTATATGGTGCCATTTATGGAGGGCGAGGACTTAGATGGAATAATACAATTGAAAAGATAGAGCTGAAAGATTGGAATTTTGAATAAAATTTGTGGATTTTTACACATAGGGAGCTTATGTGTCCCATAAGAAGGCAACTTCATTCAATTAGATGGACACCTAAGAGGGACATGTTGCACCTTGAAAAGGAAGAGGAGAAGTGATGAATCCAAATGTCCCATAGTAAAAATGAATACCACATAGCAAGTATGAAACAAGTGTTAGATATACCACTTTTTCTCCTCACCAATCACTTTCTTTCGTCCAACTTGAGAGCTTGGAGGGTAGAGTGGTTTAGACTAAGTGAAGAAGAGAAGGAGGAGAGAAAAACCAAGGTGAAATCAAGTGTTTTCAAGTCACTAATCAAGGCAAAAGCTTGATTACTCTATCTAGTGTTTGATTCTTTTTGGATTGATGGTTTTAAAATTGGTTTTAATGGAGTTTAATAGTTAAAATCTCCAAGAGTTGATGCTACATAAATGAGCTTTTGATGATTTATGATTGATATTAGTTTGTTATATGGATTAAAGGATAGAAAATGATTGTTTCGTGATGATTAAACCTTGTTGTTTGAAAGATATATATCAAGTTGTGCATAGTAGGGATACTATTCGGCCAAGAGGAAAATGCTATCCTAGGGCTTGATTTTTGTTGATTTGATGCGTTTAATGGATTTAGAAGGTGATTTTGTGTTGGGATATGCGAAGAACATGTGTGTCACACCTTACTATCAGATCCACTTAGGGTTTAATTAAAACCATTTTAGACCATATTGGATGGTCTTGGGCTCAAAATTCATGAAAAACGCTGATTTTCGGATTTTTACTGTTCCTCGGGTAAAAATCCAGTTTTCTAGTCCAACTTCAAAAATTCATAACTTATTCCAAAAAAATCCAATTAGGGTGGTTCAAAATTCTACTTAAATCTCTTTAAGTTTTATTTCAAGGAAAAATAATCTTATGATCCAATTCCTTAGGAAAAAATCAGGTTTCTATGAAAGGTAACACTGTCCATTTGCCAAAAACCCTTTTTCCAGATTCTGAATGTTAACTTTGAAAAATCATTAAAACTCGTATACTTGGCCATTTTTAACGTTCTACTGATCAATTTGAAGCTCAGGACATCAACTCTAACCATGCCAAATTTCATGCAGAAATTCGCTCAGTAACTAAATAAAACGTGGCTCTAAACAAACGTCCTGCTTGGGGGTTACAGCACCAACCATTGATAATTATACATAACCAAATGTCCACGAATTTTTATAGTGTAACACCATAATTTAGCCTCCAATCTGCAGCTTGCTCTTGAGAGTTTCAGGCCCTAAAATGTTACATTATATTTGGGGGATGAGATTTTTGAAAATCCCAGTAGCAAGATCAATCAACCAAAACATTACATGCATCAATTACAAGCATTTCAACCTTTTGCCATTAATAGGGAACTACTTTACCTCATACATGTAGCACTTTAACATGCAATAGCCAAGGCACATAAAGCAAGGAGTATAGCTACACAATCATCATCATCATCATCATTTAGTTCAACCACATAATAGCACATGAAATTGCATAGCAATCAATGCAACACTTAACATTAAGGTTAATTAAATCTTACTACCTTAATCCATTGCTCTTTGATTTTCTTGTCCTTCTTTCTTGCTTCCTCAAATGTCAAACCCTAACATGGCAATCCACAAAAATGGCAGCAAGAATCATCAACCATTCCTCATAAAAATCAATAACATAACTCAAGTAACTCCTAAACCCCCTTAAAGCTTCTATTTTTGTTCTTGAATTTTTTGAGTCAGTTTCTATAAACCCTAAAAATTCCCTCTTGACCTTTTCCTACATGGTTTTTCATGTAGATTCCAAATATATACTTAGATTTAACAAAATAAATTTTCCCCTTTCAATTTTGAATTGGCCGAACCCTTAGGGTTGATTATCCAAAAATCTCAACTTTTATTCTATGGCTTCCAACACTTGTTCTTTAGATTTACCCTACACCATTTTTCATTTTGAACACAATGGAAGCCTCAAAACTTTGAAAAACTCATCCTAGGGTCCAGATCTAGCTTTGCCCGAAATAGAACTCAAGCAATATGGAAAAGAAAACACTTCAAAATCAACTTACAAACTCTTATAACTACTAGGATCTACCATACTTTGAAGTGTTCTAGCAAGATTGAACCATAAAACTTCCTCCTCTACAACATACATGTTTCGGCCAGCATCAAAAGAAAAGGGAAACTATGATTTTCAACCATACAACTCAAGCAAATAAGGTGGAGAATAACTTAACAACAAAAACTAACCTTGAATCCTTGATTAAATGACCAAAGTTGATAGCTTTTCCTTGGTTCTCCTTCAAAACCCTCTCTTTTCTCTCTTCCTCTCACTTGGCCGAAACAATGATCTGAAAATGGGGAAGGAAGACTTCACTTAATGCTCACAAAATATCCCACCAACCATCATTAATGAGTTGCCAAGTGTCATAAGCCTACTTAGTCTTAATCCTCTCTCTTAATTAACTTAAATCATAATGTAATTAAATTCTAAAGTCAAGATCCTCTCCATTGGTAGCTTGACACTTGGAAAGCTTTAATTATCATCCATTAAAGGCTTGACAAGTGGCAACTTGTGGGCCAAGTAAAGTTCAAGACTCTGATTAACACTTTATCGGTGCACTTTTACTCTGGGTTTAACTTCTTTTCTATAATTACAGTGCTCTGGCCTCTGTAATTATTTTATCCCAGATCCATAAATTATTCTCCTTATTTTTATCTTCCCAAATTGCCCTCTTTGTCTCAAATTTAATTTCCCAATAATTAAATAAAAAGGAAAACTAATTTCCTTCTCTTTATTGATTTCACCTCTTTTCAAAGGAATTGGGAAAAAAATCTTGAATACTTGAGGGTCTTCTTTTAATTCCATAATCTCTTATAATTCCTTGGGATACCATAGGAATTTTCTTGGGATTTTATCCTCCTTAAAAATATTTATTTGGAATTTTCCAAATAAAGGACCTTAAACTAGCTTAAATCGCCCTTAAATTCCCTTGTAATTTCTCTAAGGGCAATTTGGTCATAAAACTAATTTTATAATCCCATACAATTCTTTAAAAAAAATTTCCTTATTTTTCCTTCATTTTTTGAGGCTTGGAATATTTCTCCATAATTATTCTTGACCAATTTTCCTTAATTAGTCAAACTTTCCATAATTGGCTTGGAAAATTATAATAATTATTTTCCACCAAAATTCTTCTATTTCTCCTTGTCATTTTTTACCCTTAAATATTTAGGAATATTTTTTATTCCTAATTATCATAATACCGGATGTGACAATGTGTTTGGAAGCATTGAAATTGAAAATGAAATTGTTGGAACCCTAGGGAACCCATTCGGCCAACTTGAAAAAGAAAGGAAGGAATTGGATTTTGATGAATCTAAGTTTAAATATAGATTCTACTTGGAAAATTGTATAGAAAAAACCTATGGAAATTATGTAAAGAGTGGTGATGCTAAAACCCTAAATTAAAGGTTAAAAGGGTAGGGTTTTAGAAAGAATTGTATTATGGATGGTGTTACTGATTTGGTATGCATTTATTCTTGCTGTTTGGTAGGCAATATTGTTGAGTAAGTGGAAGCTTAAAGTTCAAGAGGGGAAGCCGTGTAATCTAAGGACACAAGAGGTAGTATAAAACTAACAATTTTTATGTTATCTTGCTTGGTTGTCACTTTGTATAATTCCTTAAATATATGCCATGTTGTGATTGAACTTGTTTGATGATAATGTGTTTGATTGGTTGCATTGTATGCCTTGGCAAAATGGTTTAATATGATCTTACATGGCATGAAAGTTAATAGACGCTTTGTGAACTTATATGTAACTTGCCTTGCTTGGTTAACATTATGATTATGATTCTTTGCTACTAAGATTTCTATGAAAGCTCATTTCTCTTTATATCCAATAACACTAATGGGGGCTACAAGTGGTATTGACAAAGGCAAGGAGGTGGTTACATCAGGAGGAATATTTTGATGACATCATGATGAATTTTATGCCTAAATGTTGTAATATTTATAAAATGATGTTTAGTTGACTATTAAGACTTGCAACCTATGTGAATACACTTGTTATATGCTATAGATTATAGTTCAAATTATGCTTGAGTGGTTAAAGTTGAGTCACGGCAAGTTAAACACTAAAAAAGTAAAAGTTAACCTAAATGGAGTCAAAGTTTGACTATATGAGATTTTAAGCAAATGAAGGATTTTGGTCATGAAATTTAGCAGATCAATAGACTAAGTTTTATCTTTGAAATGAGTGGTAATTTATAAAATTTAGTGTTTTCTACATAAAGTTATGCATTTCCAAAGTTAGGTATAAATTTTGAAAAATTGAAAAAGTTGCCAAATGAACAATACATTTTGACAATGGAATTGAGCACACATAAGCTGAATTCACACTCTAGAAGTAATTTTTCTTTAAATATCTCATTGAAAGCTTCAAGAAGGACTTAGAACCATGTCATTTCAATTTTTTTAGAATTAGTTATGGTTTTTTAAAGTTTGGTTAAAATTAGAGTTACAATGAATAGTAACCTGAGACAAGAAATTTAAAAGTTCAAATTTTCCAACTTAATGGCTTATTAAATGGTTTCAGTTGCTCCCATATGATATAAAATTGGGTGATAAATTAAGGTGTTACAAAAAAGGAAAGGAGGTGATCACATCTTAAGGAATATTTTGATGACATTTTGATGAACTTTATGTTATAATGTTGTAATAATTATGAGATATTGTATAGTTGGCTATTTGAGACTTGTAACCTATGAGAACATGCTTGATATACGTTGTGAATTATGGCTCAAATGTGCTTGAGCTACTAAAGTTGAATTATGGCAAATTGAACATCTAAAGGATAAAAGTTAACTTAAATTGAGCTAATGTTTGACTATACGTGATTTTGAGCAAATAAAGGAATTTGTTCATAAAATTTTGCATATCAATGGATCTCATTTTTAGCTTTAAAATGAATGGTAATTCATAAAAATTAGAGTTTTGTACAAAAATTTTTCCTTTTTAAAGTTAGGCATAAATTCTAAAAACTGAAAAAATTGGCTAAATGAACAGCGCACATTAACGTGGGAATTGAGGACACATCAGTTAAGATCACAATCTGAAAGTAATTTTCCCTTTAAGATCTCATGAGACTTGGAACCATATCATTTCAAATTTTTTAGAATTAGTTATGCATTTCAAAGTCAAGCCAAATTTAAGGTTATAATGAATAGTAATCTGAGAAAAGAAATTTAAAAATTCAAATTTTTACAACTCAAGGACTTATTAAATGGTTCTAATTGTTTCTACTTGACATAAAATTGAGTGATAAATTAAGGTGTTATATTTTTGGTATCAAAGCAAAGGTTCTGGCATGTTATTATGTGCTCTAGTTTTGTGATTTGATTATGTGTGGGTGAATTTATTATGGTACAAGTAAGTTGTAGGGAAAATAGTATGGCCTGCTGTGAAAAGGATGATTCAAGGAAAGCAATGAACTAGAGGGTGGTTAGGGAGCCTTACCCTGACTAGTGGTTTTTACTGGAAGAGGATTCCATTACCTCGCTAAACTATTACTCAGGGTTGCATCACGTGTTTGGTTTACCAGAGCACGCCCAGTCAGAGGTAGCCTTAAATATAGTACAGGATGATGCACAGAGTGTTCCGATCCCCTGATCGGGTAATGAGAAGGTAAGACCTAGCACATATCCAATGCCAGACCAAACTCTGATAAGTAGGTCCCAGTTTGACAAAGGCTCTACCTTTAAAGAAAAGACTATTAGAGGTGTAAAAAGAATTCCATACACTAGGAGAGCTGATTGAGGAGTTTAGGTTTTAGGGACGACACATTCAGAGAAATGAAAATCAGTATAGTATGATCTATTTGGCATTCTTATATCAGATTAGACTATTACATCGAGTGGTTACTAGAGAGGACTAAATGCTGGACAAGATAGCATGGGGATCAGCTCTATTTGCTACACTCCCAGAGACAATGATATGGCAAGACCGAATCAAAGGAATCTGTGACAGCATTGATATGTGCACTTTGGATCAGTTTGTGGACGTGCTAGAATTATTTGTCATATCTACTTTTTTATTTCCTTTTTTGCCTAGTTAGTCAGTAATAGTGATGTAATGATGTATTGATTGATGTTGACTGTTATGGCTGTATCTAACTTTTGACTCTGCTACTATAAATACATGTAAGTATGGATGAAATATAAAGGTATATATGTATATAATGATCTTGTTTCTTTTGTAGTTAAGAAGATAAGTGATAATGGTGAGAACCATATGAGCTGCTCAAAGAAGATAAGCTTAAGACAAACCCCTTGTAAACCCTATTCAAATAATATTGAATATATTGGATGAACAATAATTAGCCTTATAGGAGATATGAGCTGCACAACCTCGATAGGAATAGGAGAGAGATGCTACAATAGTAGTGATAGTAGTAGTAGTTATAGCCCAAATACAGCAACCAGAACCAGGAGTAGCCAGGGTAGTCCACCTAGTCCAACCTCAGGAACCTGTAGGTGAGCAGGCACAACTTGCAGTAGAACTTGAAAGTTTATAAAAGTGGATTACGTGTTTCTGTAAGCATAATCCACCTGCTTTCAAAGGAACTTTTGATGTGCAAGTGACCAAGGACTAGATAACTTGGCTAGAAAAAATTTTTAAAGTCCTAGAATGTCCAACAGAAAGAAAAGCTCATATAGCCATTTATAAACTAGAAGGAGAGGCTGATAGATGGTGAAAGAACATAGAATTGGTGCTCTAAGCTAATGAGACACCAATTACTTAGGAATCCTTTGAGGAACAATTTTATTTGGAGTATTTTCTATGTTTGGTGAGGGCAGAGGAAGAGGCCGAATTCCTTACCACTAGACAAGCAGAAAATGAATCCTTTAATGAGTACCTAGGGAGGTGCATTAAGGTATATTGATACTGGACCTACTTGCAACACATGAATGATAAATGGTGGTTTACCAAAAAGTTGATTAAGGGCTTAAAACTGGACTTGAGAGAAAAGGTAGCCCTGAGGAAAATTAAAAATTTTAATAAAGCGATGGAAGCATGCCAAATCACGGAGAGCAGCCAAAACCATTATAGTCGTACCAAGGTGACTCTAAGGGTCGAGAGACCTCCGGCGTGGATGATGATTGAAGGAACTTCCTATAACGATAGGAAAAAAGAAGAAAGTTTAATTTTAAGGTAAAGGAGCAAATTTACCTGTTGTAATATCGAAAAAGAGACCAGGCACCATATTAAAATATCAGGACCAAAAATACCTACCAACTTTTTAAAACAAAGAAAAAATATCATTCCCATTAAGTGTCTTTAACATCTGTTACTTTTTTCTATGTGGGTCCCACCAAACATACCCTTGTCAAATACTTTTCTATGTAAGCTCCCATCTTGGTCAATTCAATCTCGTACCCTTATCCTAACTCTATTAAAGCACTATATGGCAGCTTAGGATGCAACAATATTGTGGACCCAACCCCCTTTTTCTCTCCCACTACTCAGATTTGGTCATCTTACACGCTGTCACTGACACATACCCTCATGTTTTCTTTTCATTTCTCTCTCTCATTACCCCTCTATTTCTCCTTTTCTCTTTCCCAAAACTGGACACACACTCGCCAGAATCTGGAAGCCATGAACGTCGTACCGCGCCTTCTTCCTTTGCAATCTCAACAAACTCCTTAGTCAGCTTATCTAGGATGACATTTCCCAGATCACTTGTGAATATTATCATAGATTTCCTCTTTCTTTCTCTCTCTAACATTTTTTTATTTCCCAGTTCATCGCTGGCACCGGCATCTTTTGCTGTATTCTCTCTCATGATGAGATTATTTGTTTGATTGAATAGCCTGAAGCCTGCGATTTCTCAGATACAGGTTGTCAATTTTTGTAAATCATTTCACAGATCTTGTTGTTCTTCTTCTTCTCGCATGGTGTCAAATCGAGTTCGATTCCTCATATATGCGTCTTTAATTTTTTTCGTTCTTATGATAGTTGTGGGTCTTTGAAAGATTTGTTATGTGTGTTTGATATTTTTGATAATGATTGATTCTAGATTGGATTACATTGTGCTTAATGTTGATAATTTTCTCTCATGATTCTTCACTGATGAAATTGGTTTGAGTAATAATGGTCAATGATGATTTGTATGGCTCTCACAGTTTCTGATTCTGTTCTTTGTTTTGATTTTGTGTTTTCTGATCTTCTACTTCTCATCCTTTTAAATATTTGATTATGTGTGATTTGCAGTTTTTAGGTAAGATGCTTAAGATCTCGATTATATATATATTTTTTGGGTTTTTTTATTTGATTAATGCTTTTGGTAGGAGGAGGAGGACAAAATGAAAGGAGGGTGATCATGATGGTGATTCTCTACTGGCGAGAAGGTGATGATTGTAGAGGAGAGGAAGAATTTTTACAGTAGTTTTATTTCCTGTCTAACTTAGATATTATTAAGCCATATTTGCCTCTATATCACCATTTTTAGTCAAAAAGTTTTTTCTGAACGGTCAACGTTACTCAATTTAACGGTAGTGGCATTTTAGAGCCTTTTTTGAATCATTATGGTTATTCTTGCTCCTAACATTTTATTATAGTGCCTAATGCTCCTTTTCAATATTATAATTGGTAAATTTGCCCTTTCATCCTTAATTTTAATAAGAAACCCAAGAAAGGGATGCGTCAAGAAGGACTTGACACCTTTAGACAGGCTAAGATTTCTGAAATCTATAAAAGAGACAACAGAGACTGGCCGTGAATAATGGGTCAGAACTTGTACTATCATTACGAGAAGCCTAAACATTTTACGAGGGAGCATCCATAAGGTGTCGATGGTTGTAAACTTAGACTCAAGGTAGAGTGTTCGCCCTTACCCAAGAGGAAGCTAGTAAGTCACCCGAAATGTCTAAGGTATGATCAGTATAAATGATTGCATAGTATATGCAATGTTTGATTCGGGTGCAAGCCATTTGTTTATATCTCATGACTATACTGGGCGATTAGGCCTTACTATTGATATATTGCCATATAATTTGTGTGTTTTTACTCCTACTAGAGCTAAAGTAGTAATCTCTAGTATGTGTTTAAACTGGATTGTTCGGTATGCACATTATTGTACTATTCTTAACCTGTTATGTATGCCGTTCCGTGATATTGATGTGATAATTGGCCTAAACTGGTTGTCATCTAATAGTGTACTCCTTGACTATAAAAACAAAGCTTTAATCCTTCTTTCCAAGAAACTTGTCCCTTGCCTTTACAAACAAGCCCAGGCAGAGAGATATTTAAGGTAGGGTTGCCAATAGTACATGGTGTTTTCTTAGTATAGACAGAGATAGAGGAAATACCAATAGTAAAAGATTTCCTTTAGGTATTTCCAAAAGATATTAGTGGACTTCCACCGGAGAGAGAAGTAGAATTTGTGGTTGATTTAGTGCCCAGAATCGAATTGATCTTAAAGGCTTCATACCAGATGGCTCCTAACGAAATAACAGAGTTAAAGAAGTAAATAGAAGAATTATTGGAGAAGCGTTTTATTAGAATTAGTATATCTCCATGGGGTGCTCCCATATTATTTGTTAAAAGGAAAGATGGGGGTTTAAGATTATGTATTGATTATCGGGAATTGAATAAAGTAACCATTAAGGACAAGTACCCTCTTCCTCATATTGACTATTTATTGGATCAATTAGCTGGTGCTATGATGTTTTCTAAGATTGATCTAAGATCGGGATATCATCAGCTAAGGATTAAGGGAGAAGATATTCTGAAGTCTATATCTAAAACTCGTTATAGGCACTATGAATTTCTAGTAATGTTGTTTGGATTGACAAATGTAACATCCCTGATTTTGGGCATAAAAGCACTAGAATTAGCCTGAAGTAGGCAGGCTATTAGACCCCTTTTGGCAGAGGTCCCGAGGTTTCCTATAGGGACAGAGGGATTCCTAGAGACTATATCATAAAGGGAAAGTTTTCTAAGATTGAGTAAAGAAAAAGTTAGAGACTTCAGTGAAGTCTTGAGGCCCAAAAATGGGAAATAGAGATGAATATAGGCCCAAAGTTATGTTAGAGGCCTTAATGAGGTGAATTATGGGGTTAAGTTGAACCGGGGTTAAGTTGAACTAGTGTTAAAATCATAATTTGTAAAGTTTCAGGGCTGGTAAGGACAAAAATGAAAATTATACCAAAAAATTTTAGAAAACTCCCAAAAAAAATGGGAAATGGAATGTTAAGGCCAGTATGTGAGGTAATGATAGAAAATAGGCCTGGATTTATTAGAAAAATAGGAATGAGGTCTAGAGGCTCGTATGAGACTAAAAATGATGAAAATGCCCCTGGAAGGAATTTGTTGAATTCCTAAGGTTTCGGCTAATTTTTAATATTAGCATAAATTAAATTATTTAAAATATAGGGAGGCCTTAGATAATTGGACAAAGATGGGATAAAATACTTGAGGAATTATCATAGGTTTTAAAAATAATTCTGTCCTTAGAGAGTGGAGAGGTTGGCTTTAATAGAATTTAAAACTTATTATACACTATCTGGGGAAAGCCTAAGTAAACTATTTGATGTTGACTTATGACTTAAGAAAAATTAGAGAAATTCCTCAAGATGAATAAACAATATTGGCAGCCAGAGACAGATTCTCAGAGTCACGGACAGGTATAAAGAATTCAGTCAAGTTTTCTCTAAAATAAATATTAGTAATTATTTTAATGGAAGAAACCAAGGGAAGAGAATCACTTCCTCTTTAGGCATGTTATATAATACCATGTGGACTTATTTGAGATGAGAAAAGGATACCAAAACATGTCCCAGTGGTCCTGGGTAAGTCAGGACCTGAAAAAGTACTCGATATAGTATAGAATAGCAAGATGGGTAGAGGAATGCTTAGGGGCTATATTTTGCATGAATTTTCCATTCATTTCCTCCCTTTTTTAATGCCATGATAATGAAGGGACATGCAAGAGACGTGTGTATGGTTATATGTTGTATGGTTAGATTAAGAACACATGGCTTGATGATGTAAGCATGAGATAAGCATGATGTCATGAAGACACATGTCACCACAAGACGAAGAGGCAAAATGAATGGCCATGATTTAATCTTACGATTTCAAGATTGATGGCTAGGATTTGTTCATGAAATCTATAAGTACCTCTTGTAACATCCTAAAATTTGGAACCCTAGTAATGGGAGTGTGTGAAATGAGACATGATTGATAGGCATAAGGTATGAGTAAAGCATGAAAACCCAAAATGGGACGAAACCGACTTTATTGGGTCCTTAGGGGCAAAACGATAATTTTGAGAAAAGTTTTGAAAAATTCCCTAAAAATAGAAAAAGGTGGAATTAGGGGTTTTTGAGTCACCTATGATGTTTTGGGAGTGAGAAGGGCCCAAAATAAATTTTGGTGAAAATTCCCAGAAAAATAATTATTTTTGGAAAATAGGGAAAAATAAAGGGGAATTAAAGTGATATAATTATTTTAATTACCTAAGGACTCCAAAAATTAAATAAAAAATATGAATACACTCCCTAGGAATATATATGAATTTATAAAATTGTTTCCAAGCATTGAAAATGCAGGAAATAATTTATGGGGAATTTATTTCTGAATTCTTATCGGTATAGACCCGATTTCGGAGAAAATGTGAAATAAATATCTAGAGGTCTTGAAAAATTCCCAAAACTTCCAGATCACACTCTTGGAATAAATAGGGAATTATCATGAAATGAAATGGAATTTTTGAAGCCCCTAGCTATTTTTCCTAGTAGAGGGCAAGAAATCGGGTATTATGTGACCGAATGAATTTTTAAATTACCCTAACTAATTCCATTCCTTCCTAACCAGTTTTTACCATTTAGTTAGCATCAAACAAGGCCTAAATTCGTGCTCATCATGATCAGAACAGCTGGCTTGTGTGCTGGCCAAATTTTCAACCATTGGATCAATTCTCTTGGAAAGTGAGTCAAAGCATGTGTGGCTAGGATTTGTTCTTCATTTTGGCCGACCTTTACACTTATTTTGGGGCAGAAATAGCTGCCTAAGGGCAGGTTTTAGGGCAGCAAATGAGGTCTATAAATACCCCCACAAGGCACTCAAAATTCGGACAGAATTGGGACAATAGAGGGGAGGTTCTGCACAATTTTCTTCTTGGCTTCCAAACACTCTTCAAATCACTTCCAATCCAAGGTTAATCATCAAGCTTTAATCCAAGACTTCTTGAGGTATGTTTAGGCTTTAATTTGATGCTTTTTTCATGGTCAAACTGTGACTTAATTTGAGGGGGAAGTGCTGTTTCATTTCTGTTGTGCTGGAAGTGCTAGGAAAGGATAGCAAATTGAGTATGAGTTGTGTTGTTGATGTTTGGTGCGGTTTTGAATGGGCTATGGAAGAAATTACCCTATGAAATATGACTTTTCAGTTCAGCCAACTCAAGAACTCAATGGTAGGAATTGTTTCAATAAGTTTTAATGGTTCCAATGGATTTAAAATGTGATGGTATGTAGGATTATGCTAAGGAAGTATGTTCAAATTCATTGGAACCAAATATGAAAATTTATGAACCTAAGAGGAAGTGTTCAGCCATCTTGAATATATGGACTTATGATTGGATTTTGATGGTTTTGATGCTTCTATTGAACTCCTGGGGCGTTTTTGTGTAGGGTTATATGGAGGAATTGAATTTGGAAGCATTAGAAATCAAAGTTGGAAATTTTGACATTTTCCTTAGGAAAATTCGTTTTTGTTTTGACTAGAACTTAAGGAAGGGATTTGATTTTGTATAATTTTATTTGATATTTGAATTCTACATGAAAAACCATGTAGGAATGGCCAAGGAGATTTCTTGAATCAAAAGGAAAACAATTAGGCCAAAAAAAAAATCCTAAGAAAAAGGGTTTAATGTTTAAGTAATAGGGAATGTGTTTGAATAATTGTTGAATGATTGGCATTGGTGTTGGTTTGATAGGTACCTTGCCAAATCCTCAAGAAAACATCTTGAACTTAAAGAAAATCAAGGACCAAGTACCAAAAAGTAGCATTGAATTACATTTGATTGCTTTCTTGCTTACATTGATGTGTTAATGTGTATGTGTGCAATGTGTGCCATGATATGACTAAGCTTTATTGCAAATGTTGATTGCAATGTTTGAAGTAAGTTTTCTTGGCATTATGTCCATTGAATATGTGTATGATAGCTTACTTTCCATGGCATAAAAGCATGAACATATAAACAAGATAAATGCACAAAAGCATTGCACGTAGTATTGCAAGAATGCATGATAATTGTGATTCTGTGCTACTGGGATTTCTTTGAAATCTCACTCTTATGTTTAACACCACCTAGGACGGGGTTCAAGTAAGGGAAAAGGCAAGGAAATTGTCCCGAAGGCCTAATGAACAATTAATGTACCCTAGTGTAAATTTTGAAACTTGTTATGTAATATTATGACTTTGAAATGTTTGTTGGATAATAGCTCCTAAGGGGAGCCAAGCAGTTATGAAAGAGCCAAAACAAAGGTAATTAGAGGATAACCTTTGACTAAAAAGGACCAAGCTTGGTGCATACGAAATAAATAGCAAATGTTTGAATATGGATTTGAAATTTGGCACACTAATAGATCCTATTTTTAGCTTTAAATAAAGTGGTAGATCATTAAATTTGGAATTTTTTAGAAAGAGTTATGCCCTCTCGAAGTTGGATAAAAATACTGGAAATTTCAGAATTTACCAAATGAACAGTACATAATTGCGTGGAAACTAGTATTGATCTGTGAGAAATTGATACCTGTGAACATTTTTCCTATGTAGAACATTTCATAAGCTTCGCGTGAGACTTGAAACCACTCTGTTCTGATTTTTCTACATTTAGTTATGATTTTTCAAAGTTAGCTTGATTTTTAAGGGATACATGAATAGTAACCGAAATCAAAATTTTAAATCTTGGTTTTTACCCACTTTGAGCATCGTGTAATGATTCCAAATGGTTCTAAAGGACGTATAATGGGGTTTAAAATGAAGGTGTGACACCTCTTCCCTCCCCTTATTTTCATTTAAGCTCATAAAAACCATGGGAAAACTCTTGTAAAATGAATTCCAGAGAGAGAAAGAGGAAGGAGAAGAGAAAGACCAAGTGATCCCATGCAAGATTAAGCTCCAAAACAAGGTATGTTCATAGTTTTTAATGTAGTTTTCACTATCCTTGTTATTGTTGAGCTTGGTTATGAATTTTAATAGTTTTTAGGAAGTTGAAACCCTAAGGGGGCATGTCGTATGAAATTCCTAAGTTTAGGGAAAGATGAAATTGATGTTAGAATAATGTTTAAAGGCTTGAAAGGAACAATAATCAAGTGGTTTTATGTTGAAATTGGTTGAATTTCAGATTGTGTCGCTTGACGAAACATTTTGGCCAGGCTAGGTTCTATGCTTTAGGATTAGATTTTGATGATTTTGATGATATAATGAGTTTAGAATGAAAAATTGTGTGGGGTAAAGGTAAGAAAACAAGTTTGGAAGCATTAGAATTGAAAATGGAATTTTTAGACCCTAAGTGCATACTATTCAATCAAGGCTGGTTCATGAGGAAGGAATTGGATTTTGATTATTTTGAGCTTAGAAATAAATTTTAAATGCAAAATTGTGTGTGAATATCATATGGAATTAATTTTAGAAAGGTTGGAAATCAAACTCAAAAGTTAGTAGTTAATATAGTTCAAAGAGAACAAAGTATTAACATTGTTGGTTACCATGGCTCTAATGAATAAATAGTAATAATTTGTTGATACATTTAGGACCATGAAACATCAAGGAAGAGGAATAGAAAAGGTTAAACAAGTAACCTTAAGGTTGATAACAAAGGGAGCAAGAGGAAGTAAAGAGAAAGTTTAAAGACACAATGTAGCAAACCTTGTCCTACTCTTATGTACTTGGTATTTGCTTGCATGTATGATATGTTTCTACGTTTATGTTATTTTATGAACTCATGCATGGTTACTATGAATATGTCTAAAATATGCCATAGGTCTATGTGTTTTATGATGAATGCATGATGATTTGCAAACATGTCATTATGTTATAAAGATGTTAAGTTGCAAGCATGTTATGAATGCCAAGCTTGCTATGTACGGTTGGGTGGTTATTGTTTTCTACTAAGATTCTTCTGAATTGCACCCCCTAACCAACCATAATAGGTGTAAAGGGTATGGACGAAGAAATCAAGAAGTGAAGTAAGGAAGAGAGGAAAGGAATTTAAGAAATGTATTACATTACATTATGTAATTTGTATGTTAATGTATGATATAAACATGCCATTAATGTTATGTGATGTTTAATGATATTGATGGCATGTATAATTGACTATGATAACGTAGAGGAATAGTTTATGGATTAATGGAATGAGATTATGCATAGAAAGAATTAATCATGAATTGTTAATGCAAGTTAGGGGAATAAAGCATCCTTAAAAGAGCCATGAAATGGTGGTAGAGTGGAAATAAAGTAAATGATCAAATCTGCCCGTGAAATTTGGTATAATTAAAATACACAACCTGATATTTGAAATAAGTGGTATATCACTTAAAATGGATGCATGTGCTAAGAGTTATGCTTGATCAAAGTTAGGGCAGAGAAACTAGAAAGTATAGTTTTGACCAAATGAACAGTAAACTTCAACGAATAGAATGTAAGAATTGGCAAGGGTTGAGTCTAATTTTATATTTTTTTCCCTATAGAGAATTAAAAGAGCTCTAAATAAAATTTTGAATCACCTCAATATGATTTTTCTATAATTAATTATGATTTTTCAAATTTGGACTGAAAATCTGGAATTCAACCAGTGAACAGTAACCCGAGAACAATTTGCAAATTTTCAATTAACGGGCTTGTTTCATGATGTGCTTGAACATAACACTTCCAAATCATACTAAAAGGGGCTCATGGAAGGTTGTTTCAACAAATGCTCTTCTAGTATTCATGGACTACATGAATTGGATTTTCTAATTGTATTTGGATCACTTTATGGTGGTTTTCATTGACAATATTTTGATTTATTCTAAATCCCAGCATGAGCAGCATTTAAGAGTAGTGTTGAGTACACAGAGAAAAATGGCTATATGCCAAGCTCAGTAAATGTGAGTTTTGGCTAAAGGAAGTAACATTTCTGGGACATGTGATTACCCAAAATAGAGTGGTCGTGGATCCTAGCAAAGTAGAAGTAGTACTAAATTGGGAACAGCCTAAGACAGTGATGAAAATTAGAAGTTTCCCAGGTTTAGGAGGATACTACATGCGGTTTATTTGAGACTTTTCCCAAATTGCCTATCTGCTAACTAAGCTTACTAGGAAGAATTAGCCATTTGTGTGGCATAAGAAGTGTGAGGCTAGCTTTCAAGAATTGAAACAAAAGTTGACTTCTACTCCTGTACTAGTCATTCTTGATCCAATACTACTATATGTAATGTGTACCAATGCAAGTAAACAAGGATTGGGATGTGTGTTAATACAGTAAGGGAGAGTAGTTGCTTATGCCTCATATAAGTTGAAATCACATGAAGAAAACTACCCCATACATGGCCTGTAACTAGCAGTGGTAGTTTATGCCTTGAATATCTGGAGGCATTATCTGTATGGGGCAACTATAGAACTGTATTGTGACCATAAAAGTCTCAAGTACCTGCAAGATCAGAAGGAATTAAATATGAGATAGAGAAGGTAGATAGAGTTAGTGAAAGAATATGATTATCAAATAAAGTATCATCCGAGAAAATTAAATGTGATAGCAAACGCATTAAGTCAGAAGGTAGTACAAGCTGTAACAATGATGATTAAAGAACATAAATTACTATAGAATATGAGAGAATGGAATTCTATTTACCATATGCAAACCACAACAAATGGAAGGGGAATTTTGAAAATAGAAACCTTGCTAATAGAACAAATTTTTGAAGTGTAGAACAGGGACCAAATGATAGATGATTGCAAAGCCAAAGTGCTATGAGGGGAAAAGAAAGACTTTGAGATCTCAACTAAGAGATTACTTAAGTTCAAAGGAAGAATATACGTCCCTTCAGTGAATAATCTCTAAAAGCATATTTTAAATAAGGCACATAACATTAAATACATGATTCATCCAGGTATGACTAAAATATATCATGATGTTAAGAAACTATTCTGGTGGCCCAGTGAAAAAGGGATTTTACTCAGTATGTATCGAGATGCCTCACTTACCCAAAAGTCAAGACGGAGCATCAGAGATCGTCAGGGCCTCTATAACCCCTTCATATCTATGAGTAGAAATGGGATAGTATCTCAATGGATTTTATAGTAGGATTGCCTCGTGCATCATCAGGATACGACCCAATCTGGGTTATTATGGACTAATTAACGAAATCTACCCATTTCCTAACTATGAAAGTTAAGTACTCACCAAAGAAGCTGGTAAGGCTGTACATTAGGGAGATTGTGCATTTGTATGGAGTACTAGAAAATATTTTGGCAAGAATGTACTAAGCCTAGCAGAAATGGAAGATAAAGTTAAGGAAATTGTTAGGCTATTTAGTGTCCCCAAGCAATATTGTTTCGAACTGAGACCCAAGATTTACTTCAGAATTTTGGAGGTCTTGCAAAAAGAAATGGACACTACTCTTAGATTCAGTATAGCTTACTATCCATAGACGGATGGGTAGACCGAGAGAACGATTCAGACGTTAGAAGATATGCTATAAGCATATGTGCATGATTTCCGCAGTAATTGGAATACATACTTACTGTTAGCCGAATTCACCTACAACAACAGTTTCCATTCTAGTATCTGAATGGCGCCATACGAAGCACCTTATGAGAGGAAATGTAGATCTCCCTCATGCCAGACAGAGGCTAGTGAAAGAAGTACGTATAGTCCTGATAGCGAATTAGATTTCCTAGCAGATTAAAGCTATTCAACAAAGACTCCTAACGGCTCAAAGTAGACAGAAGAACTATGCAGATACTAGAAGGAGGAGACCGTTAGAGTTTGAGGTTAGTGATCACGTTTTCCTCAAACTGTCACCAATGATGGGAGTCAGTCGATTCCTAAAGACTAAGAAATTGAGTCCGAAGTACGTTGGACTATTTCAAATTTTCTCCAAAGCTAGACCAGTAGCTTATAAATTGGCCCTTCCCCTAAATTTGAGTCAAATTCATGATGTCTTCTATATCTCCCAATTGAGAAAGCTACATCAGAGATAGAGACTGAAATAAAGGAAAAGTATCCTGAACTTTTCCATTAAGGTACACTTTAAATTTCAAGGACGAAATTTATTTAGGAGGAGAAATGTCACATCTAGTAATATGTTAATTAGGAACAAGGATATTTCTAAAACTTTAAAGGCCAAAAATGATAAGGAGAAATAGAAGAATTTTGGTGAAAAATAATTATTATGATTTTTCAAGTTAATTATGAAAAGTTTGACTAATTAAAGAAAATTGGTCAAGAATAATTATGAAAAAAAATACTTTCAAGCCTAAGAAAATTAAGAAAAAATAAGGATAATATTTCTTGAGAATTATATGAGGTTATATAATTATTTTTATGACCAAATTACCCTTAAAAAATTACAAAAGAATTTAAGGGTGATTTAGGCTTATTTGAGGCCTTTTATTTGGAAAATTCCAAATAAATATTTGGAAGGAGAATAAAATTCCAAAAAGATTCCAATGATGTTCCAAGGAATTATAAGAGATTATGAGATTAAAGAGACCCTCAAATATTCAAGATTTTTTTCTAATTCTTTTGACAAGTGGAAAAAATCAATAATGAGAAGGAAAATAGTTTTTCTCTTTATATAATTAATGGGAATTCGATTTTGAGCTAAAGAGGGCATTTTGGAAAGAGAAAAATAAGAAAAATAATTATGGATGTGAAAAAAGATAATTATAAAGGCCAGAGTACTGTAATTATAAAAAGAAATTAAATCCGGAGTAAAAGTGCACCGACAAAGCAAGAAGTAGAGTCTTGTACTTTCTTTGACCCACAATTTGCTACTTGTCAAGCCACCAATCGAGAGGATTTAAAGTTTCCAAGTGTCAAACTTTGATCAGAGAGGATCTTGACTTTTGAGAAATTAATTACATTTGGATTTAAGTAATTAGGAGAGAGGTTCAAGATTAATTAGACAAGTGACACTTGGCATACCATTAATTGTGGTGGTTGGGATATTTTTGGTATTAATGAGATCTTATCCTTCACCCTTTTCAAGACTCAATTTTCGGCCAAAGGAAGAGAAAGAAGAGCAAGAGGAGTTTTGAAGTGTGATCAAGAGAAAGATAAGCTATTTTGATCCACCAAGTTAAGATCTAAGGTTAATAAGTAGTGTTATGTTGTTGCTTGCTTGTTTTCCTTGAGATTGATGGTTGAAAATTCTTCTTTTCCCTCTTTTAGTTGCTGGCTAAAATGAACAATGGTTAGGGGAGGGGAGTTTTGTTGTTAAACCTTGTTAGAACACCTTAAATCATGGTTGTTTCAAGTGGTTTGAGTTGTTGTTTGGAAGTTTTTCATGGTTCGTTCTCTAAGGCTTTGATTCGGCCAAGATAAGAACTCTAACCTAGGATGAGATCTTCAAAGTTTTGATGGTTCCGTTGTGTTCAAAATGGAAAATGGTGTAGGGTAAACCTAAAGAACAAGTGTTGGAAGCATTAAAATCAACGTTGTGATTTTTGGAAAATAAACCCTATGTTTCGATCAACTTGGTTCTTAAGGAAGGAGATTTGTCTTTTTTTAAATCCAAGTGCATATTTGGAATCTACATGAAAAATCATGTAGGAGTGAACCATGAAAGGATTTTTAGGGTTAAGGAAATAAAACTTTAAAATTAAAGAACAAAGATTGAAGCTTTGAAGAGTAATAGAGTTACTTGAGTTTTGCTATTGATTTTTACGCGGTTTGGTTGTAATGTTACTACCCTTTTTATGGATTGTGATATTAGGGTTTGATATTTATGGAGGAGAGGAAGAGGATCAAAGAATAAAAAAGCTTTTGCATCAAGATAGTAAGATTTAATTAACTATTAATGTTAACCTTGCATTGTTTATTGTTGCATGAATGCTTGCTATCATGTGGTTGAACTATGATGATTGTGATGTGGTTGCTCCTTGCATTTGTTGCCTTGTTCTTGCATGTTGAGGTTGCCTATCTATAAGAGGATTAGTTCTCCTATGGTAGCTAAGGTTTGTAATGCTTTTATGCTGATGCATGTTGATGTTATGGTTGATTATTCTTACTACTGGGATTTCATTGAAATCTCACCCTCATAATATAATCTAACACCTTAGAGCCAGAATCATCCAAGGGAAAGCCACAAATTCAAGGGTAAATGTGGTGGTGAATCATGAAAGCAATTACATTTTGGTTATGTATAAGTATGATTGTTGTGATGCTGTAACCCTAAGGAGGCCATCAAATTGGAGCAGTGTTTTGATTAAGCTCTTGAATGAATTTAACCATGAAATTTGGCATGCTTAAAGATTACATCTTGAGCTTCAAATTGATAGATAGCATGTTAAAAATGTACAACTATGTGATTTTTGGTGAATTTTCAAAGTTAAGTTTCAAAATCTAGGAAAAGGGTTTTTGCTAAAATGACAGTGATCACTTTCCTAAAACCCTGGCATTTTTTCATAAGAAATTGGTTCACAAGATTATTTTTCCTTGAAATATCATTTAAAGAGCTTTCCACAAAATTTTGAATCACTCCATTTCAATTTTTCTAGATTAAGGTATGATTTTTTGAAGTTAGATTAGAAATCTGGAACATACCAAATGAACCGTGAATTTCCAAAAATAAGCCTTTTTTTAGAATTTTTGAGCCAAATGAACTCTAAGTCATTCTAGTAGTAAGGTGTAACACCTTTCCTACTTTTAATATAGATTTTGAAATTAAGGGTCAATTGATCTACTCACTACCTAAATTTCATGGCCTTACAGGTGAGAACCCATACCTCCATCTCTAGACTCTCTACATGCAACGCTTGTCTATAAAGCCAGTAAGGGCAAGTATTGATGACGTTTTATGGAAGGTATTTCACTTATCCCTGGAGGGAAAGGTTAAAAAATGGTACATGAATCTATCACTCTACGTGGATAATGCTTATAAATCATGGACTACTCTAAAGAAGGCATTTTTGGATAAGTACTTCCCCTCCACAAAGATTTCAGCAGCCAGTAAGGAAATTTCAGTAGCCAAACAAGAGCCTTTCGAATCATTTTTTGGGTTTTAGAGCAGATTCCAAGAAATGTTGACCAAGTACCCCAATCATCAAATTCTTGAGGAGCACTTGGTACATATCTCTATAATGGATTGTTGACATATGATGCGTAAGTGTTGGATGCCGCTGTAAACAAATTTGTTGAGAATATGGAACCACGGGCTGCATGGGAGTTAATAAGGACCTTTGCTCTTAACCGAAAATATGTAAGCTCAAGGGGTCTAAGGGACCACAAATCTAAAAGGGATCCATTATTGGTCAAGCTGGCCCAAGACATGTCTGAACTTGTCAGTACTATTGAGAGTCTTCACTCCAACAAGCCTTAATCTCTTACTTTGATAGCTACAAGCTGTGGGGTTTGTGATCCTCTGATGCACACTACTCAGAATTATTGTGACAACCGTTCTTTCAAAACCATTTTAGATTAAATCTAACAATTTATTTGAATGATTAACCATGATAGAAAAGAAGAAACCTTAAAATTTTAAAATCGCTAACTTATATTACGAGCCACACAATCGTTAACTTGGGCCTTGGACTTTCAAAGTCCAGAAATATCATTCAACCATTAGCCCAAACCAAACTTATACTTTCAAACACACAAACTAATAAAACATTTTAATATAAGTCATGGAGCCCATTAGTCAAAAGTCAACACTATCAAATGAGCATAATACGCAAAGTCTTAAATATCTCTGGCCTTCCAATGACCTCCCATATCAGATAGTAGTAATTAAAAGTATTAGATTACAGCATTAGAGTATATGGGCCCTATGTGGTAATATTAATAAGTCAGCACATAAAACAAAAGCA